>NC_134859.1:3442500-3812500 GCF_049852395.1 Peromyscus maniculatus bairdii | reverse complement strand
CAAGGCACAAATCAGGACAGGACAACATGTCTTAGGGGAAGCTGCTCACCCACAGTTTGGAGCGATCAGAATCTTCAAGAATGGATAGTTATCCTTATTCATTTGTTTACTCTCGAGGATCGGCTGTTACGTGTTAAGCTTTGTCAATTAGGAATATACAGAACATGATCGATTCTAACCTAGGTGCTTGCATTGAACAGGGGTGGGTGGGGTGTATAAACACAGACTAACTTTTGGTCTGAGTCTTCCTGGGCTCCAGGCTAGCTGGCCATGCATAGGTGGAGTGTGGCATGAGTGAGGGGTGTGTGTGCTTAGTCTTGCTTCATTTTAGCTTAGTCTGTTTTTTTTTTTTTAACCAAGATAGAATCTTGGTAAACAGCCCAGACCATTCTTGATATTTTTGAACTCAGTGTATTGAACCTAGTCTGGACTTGAACTCAGAACCCTTTGTCTCAGGTTCCCAAGTACCAGGATTACAAGTGTGTGTCACTGAGCCCAGCGCAAGCTGAGACTGGGGTGTAGAGTGAGGTACATTAGGTACCCATTTAAGGAAATACTTACTTACACAGGAGTCTTTTCCCCTTGTGGATGTGGGATCTTGAATGGCCACTTTGCACCTTTGGAAAGCCAGGGTGAAACAGTCTCACCCTTGCAGATTTTATGCAGAGCTAGTGCTGAAATGCACCGCGTTTGAGGCCCTGCACCTGCCCTTATCCAGAGCTGGCACCATGAGTATTATTGGCCCCTGAAAGTAATTTATCCCTCCACCTCAAGGCTACAGTCATTCTCTGGAATTTGTCTAGCTCACAGTTGTTCAGTTATAACTAACGTTCTAATAAAGAAATCTCTGGACTGAGGAGCTAAACATGCTGCTTAGCCCTGGCTGCACATTTTAGTCACCATGGGAAGCTTATGGAGCTCTTAGGTCCAGGCCATCTTCCAGACTAATTAAGTTAGACTCTCCTGAGGCGAGACCCAGACTGCACAGGTAATTCCAGCCTATAGCCAAGACTGACAACTGGTGCCCAGATCTTAATGTACTGCCAGTACTCGGGGATATGGGCACTTTTGAGGTTCTCCAGGGGATGTTGAGGCTGCTGACAGCCTCGAGGGGATGGACGTTCACTGGCCCCCATTTCAGGAAGGTGAAGAAGGTATTTGGTATTTTTATCTCAGAACTAGATCGAGGGTCAATTTGTTACTCTTACTGGTTTCTTTTGGAAGTGTTGGCATTTTTACTTTTGCTTAAGATTTTATTATCAAGTAAGCTGTAAACAGCTTGAGGGCTGACATTTTTGTTTGTTTACTGATCTGCCTGTGAACTTGAGCCTGTGGCTGCTTGTGATTTGCTCACTCAACACTGAATTCCATGCTCCCTGGTTAAAATTGCACACATGTATTCCATGCTCCCTGGTTAAAATTGCACACATGTATTCCATGCTCCCAGGTTAAAATTGCACACATGTATTCCACGCTCCCTGGTTAAAATTGCACACATGTATTCCATGCTCCCTGGTTAAAATTGCACACATGTATTCTGTGGTGGAATTATTATTATTATTTTTTATTAATTACAAAAGCTTAGCCTTAGCTTAGTCTTGTTCCTAACTAGCTCTTTTGTTTTTCCTTTTATTTTATTTTACAATACCATTTAGTTCTACATATCAGCCACGGGATCCCCTGTTCTCCCCCTCCCCCCCCCCTTACCCCCAGGTCACCCCCCATTCCCACCTCCTCCAGGGCAAAACCTCCCCCGAGGACTGCAATCAACCTGGTAGACTTAGTCCAGGCAGGTCCAGTCCCCACCTCCCAGACTGAGCCAAGTGTCCCTGCATAAGCTCCAGGTTTCAAACAGCCAACTCATGCAAATGAGCACAGGACTCGGTCCCACTGCCTAGTTGCCTCCCAAACTGATCAAGCCAATCAACTGTCTCACCTATTCAGAGGGCCTGATCCAGTTGGGGGCCCCTCAGCCTTTGGTTCATAGTTCATGTGTTTCCATTCATTTGGCTATTTTTTTTTCAATAATTGAGTAAAACCAAAATTTATTATAAGCCACAGTCGTCCTAGGGACCTCCATGCTATATATATAGCCTCTATGGTTCTATGGATTGTGGTCTGATCGTTCTTTATTTTATATCTAGAATCCACTTATGAGTGAGTACATACCATGACTGTCTTTCTGGGTTTGGGTTACCTTACTCAGGATGATTTTTTCTAGTTCCATCCATTTGACTCCAAATTTCATGCTTTCATTGTTTTTCTCTGCTGAGTAGTACTCCATTGTGTATATGTACCACATTTTTTTCATTCATTCCTCCATTGACGGGCATCTAGGTTGTTTCCAGGTTCTGGAATCACTATTACAAATAGTGCTGCTATGAATATAGCTGAGCATGTATCTTTATGGTATGAATCAGCATTCCTTGGGTATATGCCCAAGAGTGGGATGGCTGGGTCTTGAGGTAGTTCGATTCCTAATTTTCTGAGAAACCGCCATACTGATTTCCACAGTGGTTGTACAAGTTTACATTCCCACCAACAGCGGAGGAGTGTTCCCTTTGCTCCACATACTCTCCAACATTGACTGTCATTGGTGTTTGTGATCGTAGCCATTCTGACAGGTGTAAGGTGGTATCTCAGAGTCGTTTTGATTTGCATTTCTCTGATGATTAAGGATGTTGAGCATTTCTTTAAATGTCTTTCAGCCATTTGTGATTCTTGTTTTGTGAATTCTCTGTTTAGCTCTTTAGCCCATTTTTTAATTGGACTGTTCAGTATTTTGATGTCTAGTTTCTTGAGTTCTTTATATACTGTGGAGATCAATCCTCTGTCAGATGTGGGATTGGTGAAGATCTTTTCCCATTCTGTTGGCTGTCTTTTTGTCTTATTGACTGTGTCTTTTGCCCTGCAAAAGCTTCTCAATTTTGAGAGGTCCCATTTATTAATTGTTGTGCTCAGGGTCTGTGCTGTTGGTGTTTTATTTAGGAAATGGTCTCCGATGCAAATGTGTTCAAGAGTGCTTCCTACTTTCTTTTCTATTAAGTTTAGTGTAACTGGATTTATGTTCAGGTCTTTGATCCACTTGGACTTGAGTTTTGTGCATGGTGACAGATATGGATCTATTTGTAATCTTTTACATATTGACATCCAGTTATGCCAGCACCATTTGTTGAAGATACTTTCTTTTTTCCATTGTATAGTTTTGGCTCCTTTGTCAAAAACCAGGTGTTCATATGTGCATGGATTAATGTCAGGGTCTTCAATTCGATTCCATTGGTCTGTATGTCGGTTTTTATACCAGTACCAAGCTGTTTTTATTACTATAGCTCTATAGTAGAGTTTGAGGTCAGGGATGGTGATGCCTCCAAAGGTTGCTTTATTGTATAGGATTCTTTTAGCTATCCTGGGTCTTTTGTTTTTCCATATGAAGTTGAGTATTTTTCTTTCCAAGTCTGTGAAGAATTGTGTTGGGATTTTGATGGGGATTGCATTGAATCTGTAGATTGCTTTTGGTAAGATTGCCATTTTTACTATGTTAATCCTACCTAGGTGGAATTATTTTTAAGGCAAGTTCTTAATATGTGGCCCAGTCATGCCTCAACTTCCTCAGTGCTAGGGTTGTAGGTGTGTGCCATCACACTCTGCTAGAGCAGAATTCTGCCATATCTGGCCAGATGGCATTTCTAGGAAGCTCTTATTTCTGTGCTTAAAAAAAGTTACCTTTTAATTGTAAAAGCCATGGAGCAACCCCAAGAGGGAGGAGCATCAATCCCACGGACCCAACATGGTTATTATTTTCATTTTTTGTCCATTAAGTCCATTTTTTAAACTTAGTTTTGCCACCATTAGTTGGTGTTGCAATTCCTGTGCCATGCATTGTATATTTTCTTCTTGCAGATTTCAAATCATATTTAAGTAGTGCCCCACTCCTGCTGGTGTGTGAAGGCACATGTGACTGATAGTTCTTACATGTAAGAACAGAAGAGTTCCTAAAGAAACCTACTTGGGTATAGTCACAGCCAGTGCTTTAGTTTTTATTTATGAGGGGGCTGGTAGGATGGCTCAGTGGGTAAAGGAGCTTGTTGCCAAGCATGGTGACCTGAGCTCAATCCTTGGATCTCACATAGTGAAGGAGAGAGCTAACTCCCACATGTCTTCTGACCTCTACATATGCACCGTGGCACACGTGTTCACACATACACAAATATAAATATAAATTAGAAATTATTGTTGAAGAGGCATTTTTATGCCAGTTGATTTTAGGTACATACTCATCCTACAGAATCTGATCCCAGCAGTCGACAGTAGCTTTGAAGGAAGTCAACCTTGTTTCTCACAGTCAGCATCAGCCCCTTTCACTGTGCATAGTGCTGTGGCCATGGGTGCTGTTTGGACAGACCCTTGTTTATCACTTGTCCCTCACTCCTCCTACGTTCTTAGAGTGTTCATAAGGCCGGTCCTTTATTAATATTTTCCAAAAAATACTCTCTTCAGCTCAATTCCTAGAGTAGAATTCCAGTGATAGAGGTCTGAGCATTGCCAGGCAGTGGTGATGCACGATTTAATCCCAGTATAGGGAGGCAGAGGCAGGCAGATCTCCATGAGTTTGAGGCCAGAATATTCTACAGAGCAAGTTCTAGGACAGCTAGGGCTACAGAAAGAAACCCCTGTCTCAAAAAAAAAAAACAAAAAACAAAAAACAAAAGACAACAAAACAAAAAAGTCTGAGCATTTATAAAGGCTTATGATTTGTGCTATAGTTTGGAGGGAGTTTTTCCTTTCAGAGGTCATATACTGGAAAGCAGGGCTCCAACATGGTAATGCTGGGAGATGATGTGGAACCTTTGAAGTCCCTGCATCACTGAGGAAGTGGCCCCTGAAAAGCATTAAGGTAGCTTTATAGACCCCTCCCCCATCTCTCCTGGCACTGATAGCAGTAAGCCAACCCTGAACTGCTGACTTGCTTTATGCTTTAAGATATGATTTCTTAGCCAGGCAATGTAGTGCGCATCTGTAATCTAGCACCGGTAGGCTCAGGCAGGAAGACTGCAAATTCTAGGCCAGCCTGGGCTTTATAGTAAGTTTGAACCACTTTGGGCTGTATAACGAAACCCTCTCTCTGTCAACAAACAAACAAACAAACAACAAGCAGGCACATGCCACACCAGCCAGAATAGATTGATGTCTAGCCCAACTGTCACCAGAAAGGCTTTATCCATCAACTGATGGAAATAGATGCATTGAACCATAGCCAAACATTAGGTGGACCTCGGGGAGTCCTGCAGAAGAGGAGGAAGAAGGATTATAGGAGCTAGTGGGGTCAAGGGCACCACAAGAAAACCCACAGAACCAACTAACCTGGGTTCATAGAGGCTCACAGAGACTGAACCGACAACCAGGGAGCCTGCATGGGACTGACCTAGGCCCTCTGCACATATGTTACAGTTGTGTAGTTTTCTTCTTGTGGGACTCCCAACAGTGGGAACAGGGGCTGTCTCTGACTCTGTAACCTGCTTTTGGAACCCTATTCTTCCTACTGGGTTGCCTCATCCAGCTTTAATAGAATAGGATGTGTTTAGTCTTATGCAACTTGATATGCCATGGCTGGTTGATATGCATGGGAGGCCTGTCCTTTTCTGTAGAGAAACAGAGGAAGAGGAATGGGTGGGGGAGTGTGAAGGAGAGGGAAGGGGCTGAGAGGAGAAGAGGGATGGGAAATGTTGGTCAGGATGTAAAAACAACAACAAAAAATAAATAAAACAAACTCAGCAAAAACAAACAAAACCAAACCAAAAATGGGATAGAATAGTTGAATGTTTGAAAGCACTTGCTGCTCTTGCAGAAGACTAGTTTTGTTCTGTGGCCAGCACTCACACTGGGTGGCTCACACCACCTGTGACTCCAGCTCCAGGGGATCCCATGTCCTCCTTCCAGCCTTTGAGGGCCACCCATAGGCACATGTGCATACATACACACAAATGCATTACATAAAAATGAACTAAATCTTGCTGGGTGGTGGTGGTACACACTTTTAATCCAAGCACTCAGGAGGCAAAGGTAGGTGGATCTCTGAGTTCAAGGCCAGCCTGGTCTACAGAGCGAGTTCTAGGACAGCCAGGACTATTTCACAGAGAAACCCTGTCTCCAAAAATCAATTAAAAAAAAAAAAAGGAAAAAGGAAAAAGAAACAAATCTTAAAAAAACAAAAGCCTCAAGCTCATTGCAAGGGCTGCAGAGCCAGTGGTTGTGACACCATGTGACACGAGGCCCTTGCCAACGGCCCATCAGCCAATCAATCAATGGGGCTATCAATCTTGGCCCTCCAAAACTGTGTGCTAAATAAACCTCTTTGTTTTATAAAGTGAGGTTGGCTCAGTGTTGTGTTGCAGTAATGTAAAGCACAGTAATACAAATCCTTTGCAATAAAGAGGTCTTACTTCATGCTCTCACAGCAGGGTGCGAGTGGACCCACTTGCCATGATCCGTTCTGAATCTGTCTGGCATGTCACAGTGTTTGTGGTACGTTCCAGCTATGTGAGTACCCAGTAGACATCCACTTTTATGAGAGAGCAGATGAAGGCTGTAACTAAGATCCTTGTGTTGTCTCTCTGTTGCTCTCTTTCTTTTCTGTGTATAATCTAAGGAGTGGTGTAGTCGAAAGATTTCCTGTGTCCTGGCCTGCCAGCAGTCAGGACAAATCTCTCCTACTCACATCCCCCAAGTAAACACACAGAGACTTATATTAATTATAACTGCATGGCCATGGCTCAAGCCTTTTGCTAGCTAGCTCTTTTATCTTAAATTAGCCCATAACTATTAATCTATGTATCGCCACATATTCCATAGCTTTACCTGCCTTCTAAGCTGTCTTTCCATAGGCCAAATGGCTTTATTTATCAACTAATCAGAGCAACACATATTCACAGCATACAGAAAGACATTCCCCATCAGAGTGGGATCCGAGAGTCAAGGGCATGAAGGTTGGAGTGGAACAAGCTATTTATCTTTCTTAGCTCCAGGGGAGGTAGGAGGACCCACTCACTAAGACCTGGTACTGCCTGGTTCACCTCTACTTGGCTCCTGCTCTTGTGACTTAGAAGGTGAAGGTCTCTTTTCCATGAGTTTTCCCAGTGGATAAGATTCCCTCTGGGACACGAGGGTGGAGAGGCCAAATGCAAGAACATTGCCACCTGAACCGAAAAGTATAGAACTTTCTTCTCAAACAAAAGAAGCAGTGAGGAGTCACATAGATGCCTCGCTAACTCTCTTATATAGTTGAGGGTCAGTGTGGGCTTTCCAGGTGTTTCTCCATATGGAAATGATGGATCTTAACATGGTGTGAGGAGGGCGGGAATTTCTCAGGCATTGCTCAGGCAATCACAGGCAGTGGAGAAAGCCATGTGAAGCAAACACACAGAGGCGCATATTAATTATAACTGCATGGCCATGGCTCAAGCCTTTTGCTAGCTAGCTCTTATATCTTAAATTATAAGTGTGTTTGTTTGTTTGCTGCATCTAAGTCTTTCCTTAGATGCTAGCTTTGTTGAGGAACTGGAATTGGGGGAACGAGCCACAAGTTGTATTTGTATGAGTTTCTGCTTTTGGAAGCACGTGCTTACGTTGTGTGGGTAAACGTCAGAGCTGTTAGCACCCAGTCCAGGTGTCTCCCACAAAAGCTGCACCAAGTGCATCAAGATATGAGAAGTCGGCCACTGGTCTGGGAGGAGTGGGGGATTGTGTCTGAAATGTCTCTTTCCACAACAAAGCACAGGAGCAGGAGGAGGTAAAATCACCGGAACCAAGAAATAGGAGGCAGCCCTCATGAGTGGGTCATGCTAATTGTGCACTGGGGAGGGAAACTTGGTCACTGTTCATTAGTGCTCCATTGGCTGCCTTTCCTAATGGGTAGGAGGGGAGGTCAAGAGGACAGAATTCAGATAACAGGGTGGCATGGAGCGATAGCAGAGATCTGAAAAGGCAACCCCATTGAGAGAGATGTTGCTGCTCCGCAAACAGTGGGATGAAGACGCGGAGCTCCTTGCTGTTGGCTGCTCAGCTCTTCGTCTGCCTCAAGAGAAGGCAGTATCTGCAACCTGCTTATCCATAGAAAATAAATTTTCAAATCCTTCCAGTACATTCTGGTTCACAAGGTGGCAATTTCCATGTCGCTGACATGGAGCCTGGGTCTTAAATATAGTCAGCATGTGAGTGCCCTGCAGGCAGTGACAGTATGACATCACTGCCAAGCTTCTTGTTATTTTGGAGCCAAAGAGTGGAGCAACAGGAAGCTTGGCAGAGGGGGATATTTTTAGCCACAGCAGCCATGTGTTTAAAGAGAGACAACCGTCAGGTCTAGTGGCTCTGGAGTTTTGCAGACTTTGTGTGCTGCGAAGTTCGAGGTCGCTGGTTGGAGAGAAATGCAGTAGAGGTGCAGACACACTAAACTTGGCTCTACCACTAACATTCATCGTGTTTTATTTGGTGCAGACGAACCCTACTTTACACGCTTCTTCCTTGGAAGCTGCAAACTTACCCTCACTGAATGCTCAGCTCCAAGGCCAAAATTGACTTGTGGGGTCCCAGAAAGTTGCCTGCTGGGCTGCAAAAGCCCCAGTGAACCAGTTGGGAATGACAAAGAGGGCCAGCTGGATGGTCCAGCAGGTAAAGTGCTTGTGGCTAAGCCTGGTGACCTGAGTTTGATCCCTGGGACACAGATGGTAGAAGGAGGAAACTGACGCCTTCAAGTTGTCCTCTGACTTTTAGAGATAATGTAATAACAAATTCTAGAGACCAGTGAAAGTGAGGCAGTTTTTAAGATACAGTTCTGCAGAAATGGATAGAACAGAAACAAGGCAAAGTCGGCTGGTGTAATGACTTGGTGCAAGATGATGGTTATTAATGTCTCCTGTTGTTTCCTTCCTTGGGCCATGGCTTGTCCTCACCCACATTTCTCTTGTATTGCTGCAGGACACAGCCTTATCTAAGGGAAAATTTGGGGCTTGAGATGGCCCTCTGCTTTCCTCATGGCTCTGTGACTTTCCAGTTTCCTGAGATCTGTGCCAGCACCCTCTGGAAGAGAGAGGAGCCCGCCCTGCTGTCTGTAACTGATGAACTTTGAGTTCACCTCATACTGCAAGTGGACCGTAACAGTCTATAGCTTAAAAGACCTCCATGTGTGCTCTATGGCACAGGCATGCACACATGCTCATACACTACACATAAAATAATAAGTGTAATTAAAAACCAAAACCTCATAAAGGGTTGGGCATGTGGTGCATAGCTGTAATCCCAGTGCTCAGGAAGCTGAGGTAGGAGGATTGTGAATTCGAGGCCAGCCTAGGCTGTGGAGCAGACACTGTCTCAGAAAACCAAGGGCTTTGAAGAGTGCTTGCCCAACATCTGGGACACTATGGTCTGCAGTGTGGAGAAGCTTTGCCTTGCAACTCAGCCTCCTTGGGCTCCTTGTGATAGGGAACAAGGAGTTCTTCCATGTGCACTGAATCTTCAGACACTCCCATCCTTTCTGTGTTTTCTTTTCCAGGTTATGTGAGAAGGACCTTACTGCACCCCTGTTTTTCCTCGCTGTTTTCTTGTCTTTCAAACCCCAGAGACCGTACCTTCCCTCTCTGTGTTTTCATGCTGCTCTTCTTTCCCGTAGCACTTTCATCTGATACGTTCTGACCTTTGGTGCTCACCTCAGCTGGGCAGGGCTTTGCTGATTTGTCCCCCGATGATGAGTCTACTCAGGGGCAGGCAGGGTGCCTCACTCCCTGGGATGCAGGAGGAGTTTGTTGAAGGAGTGAACCTGTGAATATTTGTCACTTGTGTGTTGCTCTACTGTGTCTGACTTACATTTCCAGGTCATTTCACAATCTAGGATGGCTACTGAGTTTCCTGATATTGCATCTGTCTTTAGGCTGCAGGAAGGTAAAATCAGAGGTGGGAATATGTGTCAGAGCTGGCATTGTAGCTCAGTGAAATGTACTAAGCATGTGTGAGGCTTTGGGTTCAAATCCCAACACAGCAAAAAAAAAAGTGTGTCAACTTTTTTTTGTTAAATTAAAAAGTATTGTGTGTGCATGCATGTGTGTATACACACATGTGTGTGTGCATGCACATGGACATGTATGTGCGCACATGCGGAAGTTCTTCCCTCCCACCATGTGGGCCTGGGTAGCAGTCATGGTTGTAAGTGCCTGGTGGTCCATTTTACTGGCCTGTGTCATCTTTTTTGAGGAGGTTGTCTACAATTCTTCCCTTCTCAGTGGCCTGAGACTGATCGATAGGATTGATAGGATTCTTGTTTATGTAGAGAATGTTGTCTGTCTGAATGAGGAGAAGGGGAGGAAGGGGATTTTGGTAGACAGACAGTGAACCTTCCCCTGAAAAGTCCACTTCTTTGCTGTGATGTAGTACTGGGAATGGTGCATGAGTCCTGGGTGTAAGATTGTCTCTCTGATGGTTAACAACGGTTGTTACAGTAAGCTTTGCCTTAAGTGCTTGCTCACTTTGTGGCCTTGGACAAGCGAGCTTGTTCCTGTGAACCTGTTTTTAGCTTCAGTTATGTGCTGTGTCGTTCAGGGGAACTTGTGATCCTGTGGCTCAGCTTCCCGAGTGCTGGGATTACAAGTGTGCAGCACTCTGCCCACCCTTAATGCTTTGCATTTACAAAACTGGAGACAGCAGTTAGAAGCGTGCTCACAGATGGTAGGAGGTTAAGGGAGGCCCTGCAGGGGAGGAGGCTGTTGCTTGAGGCACAGTGTGGTAAATGAGTGTCAGGTCATCCATGAGTCACCACTGCCTTCACTCAAGGATGGCGTCTAGATGCAAAGATATCCTTCTAGGTGGCCAGCAAGAGCATTACAGAGAAGACAGCCTGTGACAAGGAGAGGGGCACCAGAGAAAGGCTGTCCCGGAGCCACAGGGAGCCACAGGGTTCAGGGTCCATCTGGGGAGTGAGGAAGGGGCTGGAGACGTCCCACAGGTCCTCGTGAGGAGTTGGGTGTCAGTCAGCTGTGACAGACACTAGGGGAAGTGAGGAAAGGAGATCTGTTTTGGCTCCCGGTTTCAGAAGTTTTGTCCATGGTGATGGTTCCATTCCTCTTTTGTCTGTGGTGAGGCAGAGTCATCCTTAGGATATCAGAAGCAGAGAGACAGCAGAAGGCTGTACAGGGCCAGGTATCCAGTAACCTGTCTTCTCTACCAGTCCACCCCACACCCCACACCCCAGTCCACCCCACACCCCACACCTCAGTCCACCCCACACCCCAGTCTACCCCACACCCCACACCTCAGTCCACCCCACACCCCACACCTCAGTCCACCCCACACCCCACACCCCAGTCCACCCCACACCCCACACCTCAGTCCACCCCACACCCCAGTCCACCCCACACCCACACCTCAGTCCACCCCACACCCCAGTCCACCCCACACCCCAGCCCACCCCACACCCCACACCTCAGTCCACCCCACACCTCAGTCCACCCCACACCCCAGTCCACCCCACACCCCACACCTCAGTCCACCCCACACCCCACACCCCAGTCCACCCCACACCCCACACCCCAGTCCACCCCACACCCCAGTCCACCCCACACCCCACACCCCAGTCCACCCCACACCCCACACCCCAGTCCACCCCACACCCCACACCCCAGTCCACCCCACACCCCATACCCCAGTCCACCCCACACCCCACACCCCACACCCCAGTCCATCCCACACCCCAGTCCACCCCATACCCCAGCCCACCCCACACCCCAGTCCACCCCACACCCCAGTCCACCCCACACCCCACACCCCAGTCCTTCCCACACCCCACATCCCAGTCCATCCCACACCCCACACCCCAGTCCACCGTCCACCCTACACCCCATACCCCACACCCCAGTCCACCCCACACCCCAGCCCACCCCACACCCCACACCCCAGTCCACCCCACACCCCACACCCCAGTCCACCCCACACCCCACACCCCAGTCCACCCCACACCCCACACCCCACACCCCAGTTACCCCACACCCCAGTCCACCCCACACCCCAGTCCACCCCACACCCCAGTCCACCCCACACCCCACACCCCAGTCCGCCCCACACCCCAGTCATGCCACCAGATTATGAATCTCTGTGAAGGATCAATCAGGGACTGACTAGAGCAGAGCCCTTATGCCCTCCCTCATGCCCCAGGCATTACACCAGGGACCGTGTCTTCAGCAATGAGCTTTATGGGGACCTTGATATTTAAACCGCAGTGGGGTTCCGGTCTGTGCACAGTGTGACTAGTGAAGGCCATCAAGGAGGGATAGCAGTGGCTTGATCTGATCTGAACGCACCCCCCCCCCCCATACACATTCCTGGTCCTGAGTGGAAGGAAGCCAGTCTAAGGGAAGATGTGGGTGTGGGCTGAAGGGTGAGTGGTTCTGACAGGTAGCTTAGGACAGGGGTGGAGCCAGTAGTCTTAAGCCTGGCTCTAGTTGTACGGTTCTTGAATTAGGATCTGTTTTGCCAGATTGGTTGTCTGTGTTAAGTTCGGATAATCAAGATGTGAACGAATAATTTGTACAAGGGCTGGAAATAAGAGACCAGTTCTTACCCAGGTTCTCACTGGTGCTGGTGTGTACCTTGCCCCTTGGCTAACCAGGGCCATGAAGCATCGGGTCTTAGCACAGTGTCTCAGTGCTACAACTTTAGAAACACAGGCCCTGTGGCGTGTGTTGTGGCCACGATGGTGGCGGATGAGCACATCTTCAGACAGTCTGTCATAGTCATGTCCTTTGCAGTTACCATGGTCGCAGTGTCAGGAGGCCCCAGGCTGTGAAGAAGTGGCTGCTCCTGGGTCACTGGCTGGGTCACAGCCTGTGATTTGGGTTAATTTGTGTAGATTGAGGCTAATTTGTCTTGACTTCTTTATCTAAAGGGGAATTGCCCTGCCACACAAGAGATAATGTCCTTTAACTGATGGAAAGGTAGAATGGAGGATGCAGCCTGGGGCAGACTGTGTTTTCCTCCTTGCTAATGGGCATGTGACCTTGGCTTTCAGAAGATCTTAACCCAGGCCAAGATGACTTTTCTTTTAAGCTACTGGCCCCCTTTTCTTTAAATTGAAGAGTGCCACGTATTGAAACCAGGACCTGTACATGCTAGGCAAGCTGTCTTCCGCTGAGGTATGTCCCTAACCCAAGAATTTAATATTTCTTCTTGCTGCTTGACGTTTGTTCAGGAATGTCTCCAGCATGTGTGGATGGACCAGTTTAGCAGCCTCTGTGGCCCTGTCAGCCACAGCAGCTGCTAGCTGACGAGTCGCTGCTCTTGCTTTGCCTGTTCCATGCTTTTCTTAGATTTTTTTGGCTAGAGAACTACATTAGTTCCTCTTGCATTGACCAAATCCTTGGCAGACACAGCTTAAAGGTAGAAAGCTCGTCTGGGTTCTGGGGGGTTGTGGCCCACTATGGCAGGGGAAGCCTGTGGCAGCTGACAAGAAGCAGAGAGCTCCACCAGGTCTGAGCCGGGCTCTAACTTTCTGAGGCCCGCCCCTAGTGCCCTACTTCCAGCATCCTGGCTCTGCCTCTAAAAGATCCCACAGCCTGTAGCTGGAGTTTTCTCTCCGGGTCCCACCAAGCCCCGGCAGTCCCTTAGCCCACTTATAAAATAATCACACAGACGCTTATATTATTTAAACTGCTTGGCCATTAGCTCAGGCCTATCATTGTCTAGCTCTTACTCTTATATTCAGCCCATTTCTATTAATCTATACTTTGCCACGTGGCTCGTGGCTTACTGGTACCTTACATCTTCCTTGTTCTGGTGGTGCCTCCAGGCAGTCTCTCCCTCTGCCTTCCTGTTCCCTCAATTCTCTTCTCTGTTAGTCCCACCTGTCCTTCCTGTCTGGCTACTGGCCAATCAGTGTTTTATTTATACAGAGTGATATCCACAGCAATAGCCACCCCCAGACAGTCCCACCAGCTAATAAACATTCAGAACATGAACTTGTGGGGGATACTGCAGATTCAAACTGTAACAGGTACCTAAAGGACCACCTAAGTGCTTTGCCTTTAAATTATTGGTGACATGGTTTCCTTATGCAGCCCTGGCTGTCCTGGAACTCACTCTGTAGGCCAGTTGTCCTTGAATTCAGAGATCTGCCTGCCTCTGCTTCCTGAATGCTGGGATTAAGGGTGTGCACTACCATGCCCGGATGAATTAAAAATGTTGTTATTATACTTATTTATTTGCATGTGTGGTGCATGCATGTATAGTGATTAGATGACAACTTGTTGGAGTCAGTACCTTCCTTTTACCATGTGTCCCAGGGCTCTAGCTCAGGGCATCGGGCTTGGTGGCCAGTATCCTGAGCTGCTAGCTGTCCCACCAACATAGTTACACATGAACTTAACACATGGTGAGAATTTAAGGAGGAACATAATAAAAGGGGTGGAAATGGATGCCTGTGGTAGGATGCTTTCCTAGAATGTTTAAGGTTCTGAGTTCAATTCCTTCTACTGCTAAAACAGAAGCAAATAGAAAAGCCTGTATAATCATATACATACCACTATATTGTCAGCAGTAAAATCCTGACACATCTGTGTTTGAAGTTTTTACAGTGGTTCTATTTGAGTTGGTTCTGATGTCACTTTTTAAGTGACAGGAAACCCTCCTTTGCACTGAGGAATTGGTCTGCACTCCTTTCTGTGACCTGCCTGCTTCCTGCAGATCTCTTCCTTCTAACCGTCTTTGAAGAGAGAACGTCCTCACCCCTCAGCCGCTGTGCTTCTTCCCATTTGATTCCTCCGTTCAGCTTTGAATTTCCTCCGTTTCCTCTAGTACATTCTGTGTATTCTCTGAGTGTAGACGGACTTCCTTTCCTTAGAGAGGACTGCTGCCAGCTGGGCTTGGTCACCGCTGTGTCCAGTGTCCATCATGCCTTTGCCCCTGCCCGTCTCTAGCTCTGTGATCCTTCTCTCTTCTGATCTCATGTGTGCGTCACCACCCCCCTCACTTTGGCTAAAAGCTTGTTTACAACCCAGGAAAATGGGGTACACTGGGGTACTCATGTCAAGGTTTTCCCTCTGCTTGCATGGAGGAGAAAGTGGACACTGGGTCTACCTTTTTTAAAACTCCGCCTTTCCTAGTCATGCAGCCTGGTGTCCATGGCTTTCTCTCTCTGGACTTCAGTGGCCAGTAGGGTTTCTCTGAGGCTCTTCTTACAGCATGTTCTTCATAGTCTGACCTGTGTCAGCCACAGCTTTGTTGGTAGCTGCATTAGGCTGCGGTGAATGTAGCTCATATATGCTACAGCTCCAGGGATTCATAACTGATGAGATTTACTTTAGACTTAGTTTATTTATTTTTAAATTATGTGTGTATACACAGGAGTGCAGTTGCCTGTGGAGGCCAGAAGAGGGTGTTGGACCCGCTGAAGCTGGTTAGAGGTAGACATGAGCCACCTGATATGGGTGTTGGGAACTGAACTTGGGTCCTCTGCAAGGGCATTTAGCTGTTTTAAAGGCTGAGCCATCTCTCCAGCTCCCAAGATTTACTTTGTGATTGTGCAGTGTGTGTGTGTGTGTGTGTGTGTGTGTGTGTGTGTGTGTGTGTGTGTGTGTGAATTTTAGGATTCTTCTGTCTCATGTATGCCAGTTCAGTTAGCTCCACAGTGGCAGTGAGCCAGGGTTGCTGTTTCCACAGGTCACGGGAGATGGCAGGCTAAATGTTCTGAATGAGGCTCTGTACTCAGGGGCATGGCTGAATTTGGATGTCTGTCTGCCTGCTGATTGTGCTGGACAGTCCCCTGACATCTGCTCTTTGTGGCCACCCGGGTGCCTTTGGTGTTCTGTGTTTGCCACAGAATATGTCTGGTCATATCTATTACTGTGGCCTTTTCCTTTTTCTTTTTTTTTCTGGCTCAGCTGGAGCTGTTTTCAGTCAGGGGCAGTGAGAACCTGGAAAGAGGCTGCTCCCTTCATTTCAGGGGCTGGGGTGAGCTTTTCGTGTCTCCTAGTCCACAGATCCCTGGATTTTCCGTGTCTCCTGCCCTGCCACGGCATAGTCAGCCCCAAGGCTCCTGTGGAGACTTCTCGTGGGTTGCTCTTCCCTCTGTCTTTGCATGAACTTTTAAATGTGACTTTTTAATTTTTTTTAAAAGATAAAACGTGGTTTCACGTAGCCGGGCAGTGTGACAGGAAGACACATGTTGGGCTCTCAGTTGGAGACAAACAGAAGGCAGTTTGTCTGCTCTGTTGCAGTCCTGTCCTGCCTTCCTCAGCTTTGAGTGATGGCAGTGGTTTCCTCCTGCTGGAAGCTTGAGCAGCTGGGAGATGTTTTATTAGAGAATGTTCTAGTAAAGTGTCACCAATGATTACATCTAAAAGTCTCTTTATTTTTGCAGATTTTGACATAAATAATTGGAGGGCTCTCCCTGCCTCCCCTTATAACAATTCAAAAAGCATGAGAATTCAGCTTTATTTATTTTTTTTAGAAAATTTGGCAGCGGGCTTACTGTATAATTGTCTACAAAAGGAGGGAAAGCCCTCCACATTTACTCTTGAGGATGGCTTTGTTAGGGCCAGCTGTCCCATCCCTTCTCTAATGGGAGCTGGCTTCCCAGTCCCCACCAAGTCCCCAAACACAGCAGGGTTGGTTCCAGCAGCCTTTTTGAATGAAAAAAAAAAAAAAGAAAGAAAGAAAAAGGAAAGGACATGACTGCTCCCAGGTATGGTAGAGGAGAAAGTTCATTATAGATAACAGGGAGGCATAGCCAGAGGATGGGACCTCTGGGAGAGTCCAGAGTGGTCCTGACCTGAGCCATATTGGGGGTGGGGGGAGATACCAAGTGCAGCAGCCGGAGAGGTGGTACCAGGGGTGAACTGAGGGATGATGTGTTCTTGAGGAGTGCAGGAGCTATCACGTCTGCCATTCCTCTGCAGGTGGGGGTGCATCCATCCCAGTTGGCATCCTCAGAGCTGGTGCCAGCTAGTGTCAGCTGGTGCAGAGGCTGGTGTATCTGAAGAGCCTCTTGGCCCAGGCAGGAGGAGGGAAACTGCAAAATATGCTTGAAAATGGGTGGGGTAAAAAATGGCTCTGGAGACTGTTACATTTTCATCAGACCAGGTTTCTTGATACAGTAGCAGAATTTTTCCCAGGGACCTCTAGGTATTTGTGAGACAGCTGGAATAGATTTACATCATAGCAAAAGGGTTAAAAATCCATAGAAAATTAAAGATTCTAAAGAACTGTTGGTAGTCAATGTTGTATCGGTTTATCAAAGCTGCATTTATCAGTATTAAAACTTTCAACCTCTGGAGTTATATCTGAAACTAGTCTATCCTTTACCATGAAGTCTGTGAATGAGGCATAGCTGCCTGTAATTTTAACAGGAAACTTGTTAATGAGCTATCAAGGCGCTTGTAGTCTTGGGATTGGGGCTGATAAAATAGTACCCTAGTCATCAAATACCATCAGATCTGAGAAGGATAAATTTAAGAAGTGAGACAGCTTTCCAGCTACCTAGGCAGCAATCCCAAGTCTCTCTGTGGTCGTGGGGGACAGAAGCCCCAAAGGCAGCACTTGTTCAACCGATAGGCCTAGAAGATCTGATAGATGTTTTTTTCCTGTGGAGTAGAAATTTGGGGAGGCCATCCTTCCTGTCTTGGCAGAGAGGACAATTGACTCCCATTGCTCCACTCACTCACAGTCTGGACAGGATCTCAGCTTTTCACTGTGTGGCCAGCCTTGCCATAAGCTTCCAGGTGGATGTTCTTCTGTGGCCATCCATCTTCTTGGAGGAGATACAGGATGCTGCCAGGAGCTGACTGTCTCTCCATCATAAAAAGCTTTTATATTAAACGACATACTCGCAGATCTTTAAAGGTGTTTGAGGACTGGGGGAACAAAATCTGCTAGATGTAGATGTACAGGTTTCTCGGTTAGTTACAGCTTAATGAAGTTAGCAAGGATAGGGAGGCTCACATTCTTAAGCCTGGATAGACCTTGAGTAAGGAGAGACATTTATTAAACCGTTGGCAGTGATATCTGAATCTGTTACCATTTTTAAGGTCCTGTAGTTGTAATCCTGATCTTTGAGCACAGCCAGATTATAATCCTGAATAATTTATATAGAAATAATAATTTCTGAAGGTTATGTAATACCTCTTTCATTCTGCATAAAGATAGTCAAGTGTCTTATCTTATTGCAATATTGGATCCAGTTTCCTGGTATATCAATTGGCATTCGGTAGCCAATTTGGTCCCCTATGCCTGGGTTTCTACCTTTAACCCTGCCTTCTAGTCTGTCTTGGGAACAGGGAACATGGGATGACACATTTTTCACAACGGCTTCAAGCTGAAATGGAGCGTAGATGGTAAGGAGGGAACCTAGGCAATAGGGTATTATTCAGAAGTATGTGGTTGTCTGACCTAGCTCTGGAGACAGGGAATAATTATATTTGGCTAGACTAGTCCACATCACATAGACAAGAGTCTCTGCTAGCATCCATAGCTGGAAAACCTGTCGGCTGCTTCAATGTGTCTGCCAGCCTGCTGAAATATAAACTAGAGACAAAAGTTAAAATTTATGAACTTATGGAACCTTTTGGCCCATGGTCTTAGTGGTTGGGAGACCGGGAGGGAGAGAAACACCATCCTCAGGAATAGTCAGGTGAGGAGGCTCGTTTGTCTGGAGCTCGTTTGACCTCTGTGAAGTGGGTCCCATGGCTTCTTTTAATTCTGTGAAGTTCATATGAATTTTTATTTTATAAAAGGACATAAAAGTGTTAGATAAATTAGTATTATCAATCAGTACTGAAATCTAAGTTGTAGAAAAGCAGGTAATGAGTATCTAGGTCCATATCTTTGAGTCCTAGCAAAATTACAGATTTGAGTTAAAAAGTATGTACAATTTTTATTTAGAGAGAGCCAGGTACAGATTGACAGAGATGTCTTTGGCTTGATGAGAAGTTTAAGTTTATATTTAGAAGGCAACCAAGAAAAATTTAAAATCCTGAGCTTGTGACCCAAGCAGTATCAGAATTCTATTAATGTTAAAATCTGAAATTTTAAAATCTTAATTTCATGATATCACCTGCATGTGGTTCCGCTGATGCCCTGGAGGGAAGCACATATGTCTTTAGGTCCCGCCCACATGAGCGACAGTGGAGGAAGGAATGCTAGGCCTTGACTGGACCTCCACCCTGCCCAGATGGCTCCAGTGCTGGGTGCCCCACCCGTGCTGACAACTGGGTTTTTGCTGCCCTTCATAAAGATGGTGGTGAGGTCATATGATCTGTCTGTCTTTGACCTTAGCAAAGATGGCACCTGAACACGTGTTCACATGTTTTTTTTCCCCTCAAGACAAAGTGAACAGATAGGAAACAGATAAACTGAAGCATTTAAAAGTAAGTGAGAAACACATCTATATGGCCATTTCCGGAGCCCTGGTAGCAGCTGGGGCATCAGAGGGAAGGTGGGCTGTGGGAAGGGGGAGGGGTTTGGCTCCGTACAGCTCACCCAGCCTGTGGCAGCAGGAAGGGCGGGAAACAGGGAACAGACAGAGACAGAACAGAATGAGACAAAAGCCCAATGATTAAGGGAGTAGGCGCTGCAGAGGTGAGGGATGAGGGGCAGTTGTCAAGGGTGTAAATGCTGCAGAAAGGAATCTGGTGATAGGTGATGATGTAATTGCATTAGCAGAGACTGGAGGAGCTTGGGGAAATGGGCAATAAAATAAGACACATTTTACACAGTGAGGTACAAGGTCCAGTGGACTGACCTCCAGTGTTCCAGAGGGTCAGTGAGGACCAATAGCTGCTCAAAATAGCCAGTGGACTGTGGTACCAAAGACTTTGGGTCAGGGAGTGAGTGGGCACATGCTGCTGCCATATGCTGTCACATAGGAATCGGCCAGGAGGGCTGAAAGCACAAGACTCGTGGATACCCGCACTTCGGGAGACCACGGTTGAGAGACGAGAAGCAGGGAGTCTCACCTATCCCGGCGGTGGATGGTGGATGGTACAGGGTCCCAGAGTTTCTCAGATTGCCAGTGGGCAGGAGAAAGCAGTGGGAGGGCCTGCCGATGTCACAGCACCGATGTGATGCTGCTGCTCAGGGAGGCCCTGGCCGGGCTGAGATGTCCCACGGGTGACGGAAACATGCTATGGAGATGCGGTGGAGATGTGGTGAATAGTACCTCATAGCCCAGACACTGCATCCACGTGGAAATGAGTTGATTATAATAGAAAGATGGAGAGAAAGAAAAGAGGGGGGTGAGAGAGGGTGAGGTCGCACACCTCATGGCGGGGAAGGAGGAAGGGCGGAAGAGAGAGCAAAAGGGGGGGGAGTTTTCTTCTTCAAGGGAAGGTAGGATGGCCTCAGGAGGACGCTGGGCGGGTCCCCAAGGGGCGGGTCAGAATACTAACAGTATGTATCTGGTGCAATGCAAACAGCACACAGGACTGCTCTCTGAAATCCTTTGTGTCTCTGGTTATCTGCATGTTCCTTCCCACTTGCCTCTAAGGGAAGGCCATGCCTATCTCTCAAGAGCCAGCTGTAATGTCACCAACTCTGAAAAGTCTCCAGCATCGCCTGGTGCTTCATTCTCTGCATTTCCCCAGCAGCCCAGGCTGGTACGATGGTGCCTCCTGTACTGCACTGTCCGACTGTGTTAAGTGTGAGTTCTCAGATGCACAAACAGTAGCCACCTCCAGTGAATTGAGTGAGCACCTGCTGTAGAATGCCTGTCCTTGTGGCCGCCCAGCTGTACTGCTGGAGTATTTCTGTGTCCCTTGTTAGTCCTGTAGGCTCCTCTCAAATGTAGACAGTGTGCCTAGCTGTGTGCTGGCTGTGTGCAGCAAGGTAGAACAGCACTGAGGCTTGCACAGTGCATACTGGAGTCACCCGGAGTCCCTCATCTCCTGCTGTGTCTGCTCAGGTATTTCCCTACCTGTTTCCTCATTTTTAAGTTGGGGACATTGGGAGGAGGTAGAATGGGCTCTGTGCTCACTTCTGATACTCTCAAAACTTGTGCATAGTATTACTGGTGGCTTGATTCTGATTGGAAGGGACATCTCCTTTGCCTGTGGACTCCAGCTGCTCCTCTGATTGCGAGTGGCTGGAGAATGAGGTTTGTAGCACACGTTCTGTCCGGGCAGCTCTTGAATGAGCATGCTGTAAGTGCTGCTGCGCACAGCGTGTGGACTGGTCCCTGTGACCCCAGCTGAGGACACCAGTCTAACAAAGGGCTTCCTTGGCTCCAGCAGTGGCTGGCACCTACACAGGTGTGTGAGACTCCCAGCCAAGCCAATCCCTTGGCCTAATCCCCCTTCCAAGCCACACAGCCTGCTGAGTCCAGGGAGTTGGCTGAAGTTCCACACCGCCATCCTTTCAGCAATGGTGGCTCTGCACTGGATTTGGTCACAAACCAACTCCTGTCCATCAGAGCGCTGCTGTGAGCTAAGCAGCCCGCAGAGGCTTTGGCAAGCCTCTGCCACTTCGCTCTCAAGGCTTTGGCATCAAATGTCCTGGATTAAACTTTCCTCTCAAAAAGATAAAGCTGAAGTTGCACTGAAAGAGTTGATAAGACTCTTGATCACACACACACACACACACACACACACACACACACACACACACACACACACATATTTAGAGTATGGGCCTGTGCATGAGGAAGTCTAGAGGAGGACTTCAGGCACCTTCTAACACCTTATTCCTTTAAGCTAGGGTCTCTGGCTCAGCTGGGCTCCTGGCCAGTGAGCTCTTGGGGTCTTCTGGGGCCCGCTGCACCATCTCTCGGTGGCTCTTAACCCCCCACCATTGTCCACATCTTACTACATGCATGGCTGCTTGTGTGGGACTGGCCTGGCAGAGTGTGGCACTTGGGCTTTCTACATTGCTGGTCCGACTGCTCCTTGCTCTTCTCATTCCTCTGTCAGCAGTCTCCTCATTGGGTCCCACCACCTCCCCTTTGTGCCATCTCCTTTCTGCTGGACTGTGACTGAATGCCAGCCTGTTCCAACTTGATGGCTTTGCATTTAATGGTCCCCTCCTGAATGCTGTCCTCTAGATCCTGGCACAGCTCGCTCCTCAGGGTACCAGGCCCAGCACAGATGTCATTGCCTCTAATGTACCCTGTCAGTCCACTCTCCCATCTCACCCTGGTACCATGCCTTGTTTTCTTGATAACAATCTGACCATCTAGAATGGTCATCCATTGGCTCAGCTCTCTGCATTTGGCCAGGGCATCTTACTTTCCTGAGATACCAGAGGTTGGCATGCATTTCCTGTGAAATACTAGCGAGTGAATGCTACTGGCTGTGTAGATCCTTTGGTCTCTGTCATGACCACTGAGCTGTCCTGATGAGAAGACAGCTGCAGACACTACATCAGCAAACAGGCCTGTCTGCAGTACTGACATCTGGTATACAGAGAGGGGCAGGGAGACATTTATACTAGGTAAATTAATATATGAATAAAGTCAGTGAAAACAAAAAGCACAGCAAGTGAAGTTGGCTCATAGGCTGTCTCATCCTTGAAGTGGTCCAAAAGCTTCCCAGCATGAGGACCTTGCCTGATTTGTTGATTTTGGACTTGATGTAATAGTGTCTGGCACATGGTGGGTGTGTCCTGAGTGCAAACACTCTGGATGCCTGCTCTGTGCAGTCCTTGAGCTGGGCAGTGGCAGCAATAGTGGAAGAAGACAGTCCTTCTTCTGGGGGTCCTGGAGGGTGGAGGGGCTTGCTTATCATGTATTTGTTGGTTCTGATGGAAGATAGAGAGCCCGGGGTTGGTACTCTCTATTAGACAAGTTGGATGCCAGCCTTCTTGGGGATGCCCTTGAGTTTCCTTTCAAAAGATGGGTAGGGTTTGCCAGTTGGAAAGGTGGTGTAGGGAGGCAGCTTTATTTATTTCTTTAGTTTTGTGTGAGAGGTCAGAGTTGGTCATCAGATGTCTTCCTCTGTTGCTCCTTGACATACTGTCTTGAGACAGGGTCTCTCAGTGGACATGAAGCCAAGTGTTTTGGTTAGCTGTCCCGGGAGCTTCAGGACCTTCTGTCTCTGCTCTACAATGCTGGAATTACAGGAACACATGGCCACACTTTTTTTTTTCTTGAACAAAATTTGATAGGATTCAGACTTGGGTCTTCCTGCTGGGAGGAGACTTTTCTAGGAGTGTAGGAGGGCAGCTTGTTGAGGTTAACAAGAGGGGGGCTTGGCAGGGCAGAGGCCACATTTTTGAGTCCTGCATACTGTGCCTCAAGGTTTGGTCATTGTCCTATACAAGTGGAATACCACTGAGGATGCAGAACTGGAACTCACGCAGTTAGAGAAGCATTTCCCCTGGGTGCAGTGTGAATCAGTATTTTGATGGTAGGGGCACAGATATCTGAAGGACTGGAAGCAGCCAGTTCTCCCAAGATCTCGGGGAGGGGACACTTCTGGGCAGTGGGATTGCTGACAATCACATTATCCACTGAACCTCTCCCGGCCCAGTGAAAGTTTAACCATGGTGTTTCCTGTGACCCGGCCTGGTGTAACTATGAGAACATTTACTGCTATTTATCACGTGTGTTCTTCTTTGACTGACAGCTTCTCACTTGGAAGCCAGTTGACATTCGAAGGGAGCAGCCTGAGCCTCTGCCTTGTTTGTGCCGTGGGTTTTCTTTCTTGGGCAGTGGAGTTCACACAGAACCTGTTCATTCATGACTTTCAGCTCCTCCCACTGCTGTCCATGACTTTGCAATGCCATGGTATGAATGAATCAAGAACTTGCCATGTTCAGCCTTTTTCCAGGGCGGATCAGGAATGTGTACCAGAACTTTGAGAGGCACATGAACTTCTCCAAATGAATGAGAGTCAACAGAGACCTCACATTCTACCTTGAACACAGACTGTTTTAGTCAATCACTCTGAAATGCAGACTGGCTGGAGTGACACCTTTTTCCTTACCACAGTGTGCTTTCTAGTGACTAAGTGTCACATAAAAGGCCTGTCAGCTTGCACAGTGATTCAGTGGCCTGAAAAAGATTACTGGCTGTCATTTTTGTCTCAGGTCCACTCACTTATGCATAAGTACAGAGGAAGAGTGTGCAGGTGGAAGAGCGTCAGCTTCTGAATGCTCACTCAGCTACGTGCATTAGAAGCTTACTCTTCAGGCTCTTCAGTCACTCTGGTGGTAAGCTGTGATTCTTGTTCGGAAGGGCTGTGTGTCATCTATGCCATGGACTGTTAGCTTCAGAAGACAAAATGAAAGTTGGCTCATGTAGAACAGGAGATAAAGGAGCTCATATGACACAGGTCCATTTTTGGTTTAGGCATGATCACTCTGTTCTCCTCTGTTTGGGTCTCGGTCCTAGACTGTCTTCTCTGGGCAGGTGTGGCATGAACACAGTGGCTTGACTTCCCTTCTTCTCAGGTTTATAGCTAGTGGGCAAAACAGAGCTCCTCAGCTTGCAGCCAAAAGCTTGGGGTCTGGAGATGTGGCTTAGATGGTAGAGTGCTTGCCTAGCATGCACAAAGCTCTGGGTTCAGTCCTCTGCACCACATAAACCCAGCATGGTGGTACATGCCCATAATCCTAGTACTTGAGAGGTGGAGGCAGGAGGATGAGAAATTTGAAGTCAGTCTGGGTTGTATAGTCAGTTTCCAAGCCAGCCTGGGAGGCTCAAAGAAACTGTGTCTGTATGGAACATGCACACATTTTTTTCCTGGTCATTCTCTTAGTAACATTGCACAATACTTGTATAGTGCTTCCATTGTGTAGGACTTTATAAGTCAACCACAGATGATATACAAGAGGGTGTATGTACATACTATGCCATTTTACAGTACAGATCTAAGCATCCATATGTTTTGGTATGAGTGTGTGTGTGGGTCCCAACTCCACCCCAAGATCCAGAGCAACACTATTGTTAGCAGTGGTATGAGGAGCAGATAGGAGGCTTGTTTGAGAGTGTGGTTAGGAAATCACCGAACTAGAGCCCTAACTCCTTGGTAGAACAAATGTTTCTGGAGCATCATGTGTATGACAGGCACAGAGAAAGGTGCTGGGGCCACAAAGATCACAGGCAGGGAGGGCCTCGTTGTCAAAGAGCAGCCAGAGGTGACAAGGGCTAGGGTAGGAGGCAGAGTGGCCTGTGCCTGGAGAGGTTAGCTAAAGATGACCTTGGAGTTCAGTGGAAGAAACATTGCCTGGGTTGTGCTGGGCAGGGTGTCCATGCTGAGGTGCGAAGGAGCCCGTTGAGGATGAGGGGAGGGAGAAGGGGATCTGGCAATTCAGTGCCAGGGCAGAGGCTAGGGTGCTCAATTTGGCCAGGGCCCATTTTAACATTTATCATAGTCTTTCCCACCTACTTCCTAGGTAGTCACTGCAGTTAGGGGGACCAACTGAAAGCCGAGTGTGAGGGCGCATGACTTTAGTCCCAGCACTCAGGGGGCAGAGATCTCTTGAGTTTGAGGACAGCCTGGTCTCTGGCCAGCCAGGGCTACACAGGGAAGCCCTCTCTTAAACAACTCAAGACAGACAAAGAAGGCGCAAACTGTTGTGAAGACACAAATGCCCGAGAATCTGAGGAGTCCCTGTGCATCCCCTGCTGTGAGTTCTGTTTTTTCTGTGGGAATGCTCCGACCAGTAGCTTCACCAGTAGTGTATATGGAGGTGCTTAGAATGACTAAGACCAGTTCCACTGAATATCGTGAAATAAGTCATAAATAACTCATGGTCCATTTACATCTATTTCTCTTACAAACTGTGATCTAAGGCCAACCATGAAAGTGAAGAAAGTTTCTGTCCTTGGTCTACAATCTCTGAAGTAGTTAAGGCTGAGGGTACCTCAGCGACATTCCATGACAACTCCTGACATGGCTCATTGGTGTATGATGTCTCATTTGCATCCAGAGGAATTTTTTTACTTTCTGGAGGACCCTGTAATGAAGTCTCAGCTTGCCAACCGGCTTGCAGCTGCTAAAGTCACTATTCAGGGATGGGAAGGATGTGTGATTTTCCCTTGTTGCCCTGACTCTTGAGAGGTATGATTCCAGTGGCCTGTGACTCTTGCAGCTGGCTGTCTTGCTCAGAACAGGAGTCATTCCATGGTCCTCCATTCACAGAGGTGACTCAAAGGTCACCTGTCTGGACATCCAGACTATTGAGCAGTCCTGTTACGGAGTTTCTGTAGGCCCTGTGGGGTCTGTGTACCCCTACTTCCTTCCCTGCTTCACTGGTCTGTCCTTGTCCTTGTCTAAGTTAACTCTACCATCACCACCTCTTCCACCACCTCCACCTCCTCCACCTACTCCACCACCTCCTCCACCACCTCCACCACCTCCTCCACCACCTCCACCACCTCCTCCACCATCTCCTTCTCCACCACCTCCTCCACCTCCTCCACTTCCTCCACCACCTCCTCCTCCACCTCCTCCTCCACCTCCTCCTCCATTTCCACCTCCTCCACCACCTCCTCCACCTCCTCCACCTCCTCCAACTCCACCACCACCACCACCACCACCACCACCACCACCACCACCACCACCACCACCACCACCACCACCACCACCACCACCACCACCACCCCTACCCTCCCACCCCCATCCCCACCCCCACCCCTACCACTTGTTAATAATCTAGATTTGGGGGGTGTGTTGATTACATTAGCAATAAATTTTATGCTTGTGGCAGCCTACTGTGTTTCAGACATTTGTTCAGTCCTTCCCAGAACCCAGTGAGGCATATATACTGGTGATAGCACCTTTTAATACATCAGGGGACCAAAGTGCAAAGAAGTGAAGTCCCTTGCTTGTGGAAATGGCTGGGAGTTGGATGATGCAGGAGTCAAGATTTGGCAAACTATGGCTT
Organism: Peromyscus maniculatus bairdii; assembly: GCF_049852395.1. Taxonomy (NCBI): domain Eukaryota; kingdom Metazoa; phylum Chordata; class Mammalia; order Rodentia; family Cricetidae; genus Peromyscus; species Peromyscus maniculatus. Next base: position 3,785,653 of record NC_134859.1, on the reverse strand, counting down.
CAGGCTAGCATTTTGTTTTTTTCTCCTTAGTTCCCTCCCTCCCTTCCTCTCCTCTCTTCTCCTCTTCTCCTCTTCTCTTCCTCTTCTTCTTCCTCTCCTCTTTTCTCCACCCCCCCTGCCCTGTCTGTCTGTCTCTGTTTTTCTTGAGACAGTGTTTTACTGTGTAGTCTGGGCTGACATGGAACTGACTGTGTAGATCAGGCTGGCCTCGAACGTCGGTTCTCTTGATTCAGCCTCCTGAATGGTGGGATTATAGATGTGCACCACCATGCCTGACTCCCTCTTTTCTTTTCTGTAGTGTTTTATTGTAACACAACTACATGTGTTGCTTTTTGAATCATCTGTGATGGCTTTCCCGTGACAGCAATGGAGTTGAGTAGCTGGCCAGGGACTGTGGCTCATAAAACCATATCTGTTTGCTATCTGGTCCTCTTCTCAGAGTTTGCTGGCCTCTGCTGTAGCACTTGTACTCTCAGGCACCATCCAGTGTGGCCTTCCAAGAACAGGTGGTGCCACATGCCCTTAAACCCAGGACTCAGGAGCTGAAGCAGGAGGATCTCGGTGAGTTCAAGGCTTTGCCTGACCTACACAGAGTCAGTCTGTCTGTCTGTCTGTCTGTCTGTCTGTCTGTCTGTCTATCTCTCTCTCTCTCTCTCTCTCTCTCTCTCTCTCTCTCTCTCTCTCTCTCTCACACACACACACACACACACACACACACACACACACACACACACACGCTACAGAGGAAGAGCTGAAGCTGCTGTGATAGGAGAAAGCAGAGACCTTTAGTGCCTGAGTGTGTGTTGTGTGGTGGAAAATGGAGACCAAGGGGGCTGCTATATAGAAATGGGGTACAGTCTGATGAAGGTGGAGGGCAGAGTCTTCAGTGTAAGGAGCAAAAGTGTGTGTGGTTACACCCAAACTCTGGAGACAAGTCTCCTGAGAAAAAAAGAACGTATTGAGCCACCATAGATGCTAGCTAAACAAAGGACCAGGTCCCTAGACCAGTGGTTCTCAACCTGTGGGTAGTGACCTTTTAAGGGGGAGTGGGGGATGAACAACAAACCTCCTCCATATCAGATATTTACATTATGATTCATAACAGTAGCAAAATTACAGTTATGAAGTAGCCATGGAAATAATTTTATGGATGGGGGTCACCACAGCATGAGGAACTGTATTAAAGGGTCGCAGCGTTAGGGAGGTTGAGAACCACTGTCCTAGACTAATCCTGCAGCTACCAGCAGCAGGGCTGGACCACAGATACAAAAGGTCAGAGCAACCAAGGTGAAGCTACTTCTTCTGAACTTTAGGGAGGGAGCTTGGCCATGGCTAAGAGGAGCAGCATGGCCTGGAGCCAGTGAAGGCTCGGGGCAGAAGGAATCCACAAGCATAGGTGCTCCTAGTTCCTGGGTTGGTTGTGCATAAAAATCTAGATCATTTATGTGATGTGTGGGAAGGCACAGAGCTGTGCATGTGGTGATGAGATTGGATCAAAGTTTCAACATAAATGCTCTTTGTGTATGTGTGTGTGTGTGTGTGTGTGTGTGTGTGTGTGTGTGTGTGTGTGTGCGTGCAAGTGTGCACATGAGTGGAGGCTGGAGGAGAGTGTCAGGTGGCCTGCTCTATTACTCTTTGCCATACTTTTTTGAGATAGCGTTTCTCACTGATTGGTGGGAAGCAGGTAGCAAGCATTCCCTAGTGATCCTCCTGTCTCCACTCCATGCTTGGACAGCATTTGTGCTTGGCCATTCTTGGCTTTTGATGTAGTGCTAGGAATCTGAACTCAGGTCCTCATGCTCTGCAGCAAGTGTTCTTATGTCCCTAACCCATAAACAGTATTTTGTTGGTTTTGACTAACACTGTTAACTGAATTATCCCTTATGGCTCTTCTCCCATCTCCATTTTCTGGCCTTTAAATTTAAAATACCCCAGAAATTTTCTTTTATTGGTGTGAAAGCCCAGCCTTGAGAAACAAGATATAGGACTATTAAGTATACTTATATAGGGGTTTAAGTGTCCCCATTGGCCCGAGTCCCACAGCAAGGCTACACAGGGGAGCAAACCCAGCTTTGTCTGGCTCTGTGCCTTACACTGCTTCCTGCCTCCTGTGCTGCAGAGCCCCCACACCCCTGGCTTGCCACAGTTGCCCAGCCTGAGTTGAGTTCCCCTGGCATGGTGGGCTGACGGGTGCCCTGGGCACTGAGTGGCTTGGAGCACCAGCCGCTTTTGTTCTGTCACCTCCTGGAGGTGACTCCTTGGGGCTGCTTTTCCCCCTCCCCAGGGAGGAAGCCCAACGTATCCCTGCTTCACCTCAGCTGCTCAAACTTGGTGGGATGACATCTTGAGTTATTATTAGAGAATTACTGGCCTCTCTCCGGGCTTCAGTGGATTGCTGTCTGGAGAGCTTTAAGAAGCTGAGAGAGGCACAAAAGAAATGATGTGGATGCAGTCACAGTGAATGCTGGCTTCTTGTTGTCCTTGTCGTCCTGAAAGAGATCTGAACCTTGCCACTGGATTGGCTGAGGCCAGGGTCATCTGGGAAGTGGGAACTTAAACTGTGAAAATACCTCCAACAGGTATTAATAATTCATGGGAGGGCACAGTGCATTGGAGGTAGTGCTACCCCCGGGCAAGTGGTCCTGGGTGATACAAAGCAGGGTGAGCAAGCCCTGGGGAGGAAGTCAGGATGCAGCACTCCTCGCTGGTGTCTGCCTCCAGGTTCTTCCCTGACTTGCCTCACTGATGGACTGAAGGTAAACATCTTTCCTTGTGGATGTAATTCTGAATGGTTTTATTAAATAAGAAACACAGAGCGAAATGCAGAGTTAAAAGCCCAAAGAGGTCAGAGCAGCAGCCAAGAGCTAAGACCAAGACCACCTTCTTATCCCTCGCTGCCGCTGTCGTCCTTCCCCTCCAAAAGAGACCTACTTCCTGTGTGTCTTTTTATTGCCTTTCTGTTCTGCCTTCTCTTTGGTTGTAAACTCAACCACATGATCTCCTCGTCACTGCCTGTCTATACAGACCTCCAGGTCTCTATGGTTGGTATTGAGATTAAGGGCATGTCTCCATGCTGGTGGTGTCCTTGAACACACAGAGATCTGCCTGTGTTAAGGGCACATGCTACCACTGCCAGACTTCTGCTAAATGGCTTGTTATTAGCTTTGACCCCCAGGCACTTTTATTTATTAACATACAAATAAAATCACATTTCAGCATAAATAAAACATCACCATATTTCCTCCCCAGGTTGCTTTAGGTTTTGGTGTTTATCACAGCAAACAAACAAAACCAAGACAATACCCTAAATCATTAATATGTGTGGTTGAAATGGGCAACGCTACTGTCTACATAAAGCAGTGTCTCTGCTTTAAAGGAAATGATGTAGTTTATTGTGAGTGGCCAGCATTGATGCTGGGAACATGAGAACTGGCCACCTTGAACAGCACACTCCACTGTGGAAGATCACAAGAACTGGTGTAGTCACAGGATGAAAGAAAACCAGAAGTCAGTGTGTTTGCCCAGTCTGTCAGTGGTGGCATCAGGCAGGCAGGCTACCACAGGGTGGAGGTTGGAGATCTTCCAGGTTTGGCAATATGTCCTGAGAGTTTCATCTAGTTATGAAGATGTTAGGGGAGATATAGCAGTTGATGATAAATGGCTACTAAAGAGAGTAAGGAGCCCAGGATAGCTTTGCATTCTGGTCTGTAATATTCCAACTCCTCCAGGTGAGATAGTCTAAGATGATGTCATGTGATCAGTGCTAACTGCCTAGATCCCACCTGGCAGATAGGAAGAGCTCACAGAATTGCCATCAAAGTCACTGGTGTAGTTCAGGAACCACCTGGTTTCTGTAACCCTTAGAGAAAGGAGGGGCCGTGCTTATGCATACTCATTTTAAAGAGTACTGACATTGATATCAAAAGACATAAAGAGACTTACTCAACCACCGTGTGGGCTGTTTGATGACTGTGAAGGTAGCGTTTGGACAGACAGGAGCACTTTGGGTGTTTGTACGCAATGTGTAATGAATGAAAAGACCTGGAGATGGAACGTGTGTCTCTTGGCTCATTGGACAGCTGCTCAGCCCTCAGCTCCTCATTGGACAACTGTTCAGTGCTCCGTTCCTCATTGGACAGCTGGTCAGCTCTCAGAGCGCTCCTCTTCAATAAGCTCGTGTTAAGGAGAGTTTGTGTCTGTCAGTTTTTTCCTTTGGAGGAAGGAAATGATTCTATAAATAAAAAAATATTATTAGTATTTTTAAAAACCCAATTCTCTTGGCCCTGAGGTAAGAAGGTCCAGTACATAGCTTAGTATGCTTTCTCTCTCTCTCTCTCTCTCTTTTTTTTTCCGCATGTAAAAGCAAAGAGCCTTTTTATTTCAAGCTCCAGAGCTTGGTCCCTCTGTCTGACACAGCAGTGAGAGCAGAGAGCCCTTAGTATGCTCTCTTTTGAGAGGTCTGACAAGAAATTTTAATTATTTTTCACTTAATGCTTAGGTAACTTCTGAAAGGAGATTGGTTTGGGAATAATTATTTGGGAGTCCTTCTGTTTATGGGGTTGGTATTCCAGGGTCATCTGCACCATCTCTGTTCTGTTACTAGGTTGCTATTTCCTCTCTTGTAACGTTACAGCAGCCATTGGCCTCTGCTAGAAGTTGGTCTCTTTGTTATTAATCCTGTCTCTATAATCATATGTTAAAGCCTCACCTCCCAGTGTGAGTATATTTGGTAGGTACCCAATGAGATAAACAAAGTTAACTAATGTCATAAAGGCATGGCGGCTCTTAACCAGTTGAACTGCCCTTATAGTACAGGAAGAGATAGATGTGGGGCCTCACACTCAGAGGGGGTCACATGGAGACACAGTGAGAAGATGAAAGTCTACAAGTCAAAGAAAGAGAGGCCCTAGGAGGAATACACCAGACACATGAGTCTTGGACTTCCAGCTCCTAGATCTGTGAGAATTAAAAACCTGTTGTTTCAGCCAATCTCTTGTGTTTTGTTACAGCAGTTTAAGCAGACTGCTGATACCTCATAGATTTTCAATAAGTTTGGGTCCAAAGCTCTATTCTTTATTAGCTTGAGTCTTGGGATAAGCCATCATCTTCTCATGCTCTGGTATCCTTTTCTGTAGCATGGGGTTTGTGTGTGGCTGTGGTCACTGGCCAGTGACTGGAACATCACAGCTGCAGTTTGTTTAGCTGTGTACTGTGATGCAGTGGAGCTGGGCTGGGTGACACCAATAATAGGGTCGTAAGGCTCTGTTTGATTCCAGACGTGACTGTCCTGTGCTCTTTCTCTCCTGGTGTGAGTATGTGTTGGGCATCATCTCACATAAAGCTGTATGTCTTCAGAAGCAGTCCTCACTGGCTTGCACTCTCCCCCCTAGTGGCTTGTCTGATCTCGGTGCCTGGTATGTAGTAGTGCTCAATCATTTTCATTTTAAAAGTAGCTTTATTGAGATGAGAGTTACAGATGTTACAAACCAGCCACCTTACATGCATGTCAATGTTTTAAAATACATTTATGTTGCTAATAATTTATGTATTGTTGCTCATTTCTTCTTCCCTCTAACCATTCTTCTTTCCTTTCTTCCTGGAATGGAATTCATAGTCTTGGTCATGCTAGTGAATGCTGTACCTTACTGGGCCACAACTCTAGCTCCCCTTTCAGTCATTTTTTAAATGAATAACTGCATTATTTAGCAGTGCTTTATAACATCTGTCCACTCAGTCACTCTGTGATGAGTGCCTGTCATTGTTGGTTCAGTCTTGGGATAAGCAGTGGCGCACACGGCATGTCAGCCCTCACAGCACTGTGTGGCCACGCTTGGCCTTCCTTTTCTCATTTGCCTGTTTTCTAGCTACTGAGCAGAGCCTGCTAGTGATTATCCACAGTCTTCTTTGTCCCAGGCTTCACCTCCCACCACCATGGCAGCTGCTGCCTGCCTTAGTTCTTTTTCTTGTTGCCATGCCAGAGCGCCCGGCAGAAGCAGGTAGGCGTGCACATGCAGTGCTGTTCATGGCTGTCACCGGTCTGTGTGGACACCCGTGTTTTCAGAAGTTTGTAAAGTTCTGTCTAGCGAGTGGTGCCTTCTTCTCCTCGTAGAGTGGCACTTGTAAACTGTGGCTGGAATGTGTTCAGCAGAATGGCACTAACTTTTTGAGTTCTTGCTGTCATAGCAACTTGAGTATTGTTGTTCTGAGAATGCCTGTGTATGTGGTTTAAAGCAAATAAGCTTTATGTTATGTCCTGATGATATCATCTTGGGAGTCTATGATGGTATTGTGTTCCCCCAAAATATTGTGCACCCTAATAAATTTATCTGGGGTCAGAGAACAGACAGCCACTAGACATAGAGGCTAGAAAATGGTGGCACTCACGCCTTTAATCCTAGCACTCCAAAGGCAGAAATCCATCTATTCAAGGATACAGCCAAGCATGGTGACTCACACCATGAAAGCGAGCCTTTAATCCCAGGGAGTGATGGTAGAAAGGAAAGATATATAAGGCATGAAGACCAGAAACTAGAAGCATTTGGCTGGTTAAGCTTTTAGGCGTCTAGCAGCACAGATCAGCTGAGATTCATTCTGGATGAGGACTCAGAGGCCTCCAGTCTGAGGAAACAGGATCAGCTGAGATATTGGCGAGGTGAGGTGGCTGTGGCTTGTTCTGCTTCTCTGATCTTCCAGCATTCACCCCAATAACTGGCCTCAGGTTTGATTTTATTAATAAGAACTTCGAAGATTCCTTCTACAGGAGTCCTTGTATGAGGGGGAAAGAATATGCAAATACAATGTAAAAGACTGGGCTGGAGACGTGGGTCAGTGGGTGAAAGCACTTGCTACAATGTAAGTGGTTAAACAACCTTATCATACTGAATTTAGACTTTCAAGATGAAATCATAGGATATTTTATCTTAAATATGTGTTTATACACACAGATATATATGCATAAACTATGTATATGTATATATATTCCTATGCAAAGATATCTATAAAGTCTCAGAAAACAGTATCAAACCTGCTATACCAATGATTGCTTAGACAGATATCATCTCTTTCATATGCCTTCCCTATCCTCCTCTCTCTAGGTGCCATTACCTGAGCACATTGCCAGTGTGTGCATGCTTTACGATCAGCCATGTTGCACACAGTTCGGCAGGTGTATGCTCTGTGGTTGCATTGCTTGTTGCCGTGTGTGTGTGTGTGTGTGTGTGTGTGTGTGTGTGTGTGTGTGTGGCTTTTTGATCCCCTCAAGCTTGTTCTGTAGTTGTGTCTGCAGTGGAGGCCAGCAGTGACCTCCCTAGAATTCGTACATGTTGGTGCTGGTTTCTGTTCTCTTCATTTCAAGTCAGGTTTGCTAAATCCCAATCTTTGGATCCCGTTTTCTTGTGTCTTGAAAGTGTGCCACTGCATTCATTTGAAGTGTTGCTGTCACAGGAGGCTAATCTTATTCTTCTTCCTTAGAGAGCACTTGACCCCTGAATTGTCTTCTCCCTGAGTCCAGGTAATTTCTTCAGAATAGGTCTTGTCGCTGTCACTCATAGTCACACTCGTAGGTGTAGCCTGTGCTCTGTGACAGGCAGTTTCAAGTGTCTGTTCTGACAAAGGCAGCATGAAGTGTTGGTGGCTCTTCCTATGGTCATTCTCTCCTGGCTTCTGGCTCTGTATGTTGAATCTTATTATTTGTCTGTCTTTATATACTTACCACTTTGTCTCAGATTTTTGTTTTAATCACTTTGTTTCCTCTTAATTTTCACCTTTATGTTTTCATTTCCAAGGTGTTTTCTTAGGTTTCCTATGTCCAGTCCTTAGTGTTGAGTTTTTCTGGTTGTGGTTTGCACTGTTCTTCTGTGGCTTGAATTATCTGTACCTTGTCTTTGGCTTGTCTCACAATAGAAGCTTGCAGTTACATGGGTATTTTTGGTATGTTTTTATTACCTGTAGATGATTCCCCCCCTCTTCTTCCTCCTTCCTTTTCTCTTCCTTCTCTACCTCTTCTCATTTTAAATCAGTCTTGCTATGTAGCCCAGGGTAGCCTGGGACTAACAATTGTAGTCCAGCCTGGCCTTGCACCTGCTTTTCTCCTGCAGCGGCCCTGAGTGCTGCTGTTACAGGTATGGGGGCCAGAGCTCCCTCCTTTGATCATTTCCAGGAACCTGACTACTTGGTTCTTGGAACCACTGGGTTTTGCCCTCCTCCCTCCCTCAATCCTTTCTCCCTCCATCCCTAGCACCTCTCTTCACTGTTCAGCCGCAGCTCCATTTCAGTAGTCTTTTCCTCACTATGGGGCTCCATCGCCATGGAAGAGAGTCTGTGGGCCTGTCTTGAGAGGGAACTGTGGCGAGTGGAGGTTACCACCAGCTTGTACTCCACTGTTATTTGGAAAGGAAGAACCTCTGGTTCAACTGCAACCCTTAGCTGCACTGGGCAGCTGATTTGGGGACTCCTCCTCAGGGTTTTTCAGTGGTTACCTATTTGAATCCATCTGCACAGGTGCTGCCCAGGCCTGTGGCTATTAGTTTGCCTTGGCCTAATTAAACTTTGAGGTGTGCCTGGGTCTCTGCCTCTGATTCCATTGTAAATGCCATCCATGGGCTTTGGTTTTACGCCTTTTTTTTTTTCTAATATAGGAATTTAAAGAGATTGAAAAATGCTGCTGTCACTGCTGTCTTCTCAGAATCCCTTTCTAAATAGGCATTTTCAATAATACTACTAAATCCTTCCTTAATAATAATCCCACTGGACAAAGCACACTGCCAGGAAGCTGCCAGTGAGGGGAAATGGAAGGCAGACAGGCAGCTTGTAATGGGCCAGTTGATTACCAAGGATTAGAGCTTGTGGTGTTTCGAGGTGACTGCCGTGGAGCGCCCCAGAGCTGCTGCCCATCCAGGGCCTGTAGGTGGCTGCTGGGGCCGAGAGTGGCTTCTTAATATCTGGAGCAGGAGTGAAGTGCCGGAGCCACCACCCACTCCAGCCTGGGCAGCTTCTGCCGGTCACCCTCAGTGGGACAGACAGATTCCATCATGAGTCTTGCATATGGGTTAATTTCCTCATAAAACATGTTAAAAATGCCCACAACTTTTTGTCTTGGAGACTTCGAGCTTGTCTTCAGGTTTACCAGCTCTGTGGTGTGAATTTCCCTATAAGCTCATATTGGGAATGCTTTTTCTGCAGCAGGGGGTAGGTGGTCAGGAGTCTTGGGGCACTTAGGAGGTGGGCCTGGCTGCCATCAGTGGTCACCTGGGTGGTCATTTGAAGGTTATACCCACCACTTGCTCTTAACTTCCTGGCCTACCTTGATGTGAACAGCATCCACCAATGCTCCTGCCACAGTGAACCTGACCAGTCATCACCTACCATGACAGACTGAAATTCCCTCAAACTGTGAACCAAACTCGTGAGCCAAAACTAATTGTTCCTCCATGAGTTGTTTCTGTCAGGTGGTGTTGTCGCAGTGATGTGAAGGGCACCAGTGCCTGGATGTTTACATTTTATACACTGGGCCTATTTTCCAGTCTTTTTTCCAACTGAATAAACAGACATGTGTAGTTGCACACATACCACTGTTTGAATGTCTGAAAGTTTTTCCTGACACTGTCCTAAATTGCTTTCTGTGGCTGTGATAAACACTATGACCAAAAGCCACTTAGGGAGGAGAGGGCTTATTTCATCTTACAGCTTAGTTCATCATGAAGGGAAGTTGGGGAACTCAGGGCAGGAACCTGGAGGCCGGAATTGAAGCCGAAGCCATGGAGGGATGCTACTTCATGCTCAACCTCCATGACTTACTTAACCTGCTCTTTTATGGAACTCAGGACCACCTGCCTAGGGGTGGTACTGCCCACAGTGATCTGGGCACTCTCACATCAATCATGAATTGAGAGAATACCCCCACTGACTTTCTTACAGGCCCATCCATTGGAGGCATTTTCTCATCAAAGTTCCTTCTTCCCAGATGACCCTGGCTTGTGTTAACAAGTTGACCCAAAAACTAACCACACCACATTACCATTCTTGCCCCCTAAATCTGCCAGCATTTATCTCCTCAAACGAGGACGTTCTTCTTCATTACTACATTATTGCATGCTTGAGATAATATGCCATAGTTCGTAGTCACAATTCCCTAATTGTTCCTAGTGTGTCTTTTATAGTGATTTCCATTTTCATTCAGGAGCTTGACAAGGTTTATGCACCACCCTTTGTTGGGCTGACTTCAGACTTTGTGCCTGAGTTCCTTTGGTGCACTGTGCTTTGCGTTGGGAATACAGGGTTGGGCAAGCCCACATTCTTGCTTTTAAGGAGGTCATGGCCAGAGGCAGCAATGTCATGAATGAAGTCATTAAGGAGTCAGACTCCATAGGACCCTCTGCAGGCAGCCTTGGTCCAGAGTTTCACTTTACTCTTCCAGCAGATGCTAGCCCGTCTCCTGGCCTGCAAACTCAATGTGCCTGGCTGCCTTCCTGGCGTCCTGTCCATCCGAGTCGCATTTGAAGCCTATGGTGCAATCAGAAGCACACACCTCCGTGTAGGAGTATATAGCTTAATTTTCCAATAATTTGTCCTCAAGTGTTGGGGTGAAAGGGAACGCAGTGGAAAGGGGCTCCAATTGTGTGCTGACTAATATTAGTGACAGACTGCTGAAGGAGTCTGGTTTTCTTTGCTGTGTCACTTCTTGCAGTCATTAGATGTCAAAAGGAAAAGAATTGTTTCCTCAGCAATGTGGCTCACTTGGTTGGATCCTTGGGACTGACTTTGCAGCAGTGCAGTGAGTGGCCATGTTGTGGTGGTTTATCCCCAAGCAATCACAGGATTCTGTTAGCATGGATTCAAGGTTCTGTGGTAACCTAGTTTTAGACGAAGCCCTTGTTTTGCTCCTAAAATTCCAAGCCCAAGGCTGTTTGTGGAGCTTGTTGTACTCTAGAGTTTCTGTACAGTGGAGGTCCCAGACTGGAATGCCCATAGACCAGGGCTAACAGAAGTGAGAGATGAAGGAGGGTGTCTTTGGATGAACCAGGGGCAGCACTTTTCTTGTCTAAAGGGGCAGCAGCTACTCTGCACTGGCTCAGGGTCATTGCAAGGCTTCTGAGGCAATTCTTGCACCTAATTGGGAACTCCTTGCTCTCTTTGAGGCTTCCATAAGCCTGGGACCTTCAGTCCACAATTCCAGCTGTAATAATCTGCTCTCTTCAGTAGCACTTCTCTGTCTCTGCTTTGTGACTCCCATTGTTGCATCTTGTTATTATTACTATTTTTAAATCCTTCCTCCATTCACAGTCCAGTCTGCTGCCTGTGGTCTCAAGAGGCTGAGATTTGATGAGACTATTGTGATTTGTTCCAAATCCAAATTGAGTTTCAGCTTGTTATTCAGATACTGTGTCTCAGCCTGCCCACACTGCATGAGGACCAACACCAACCACAGCCTGCATCCCCAGCCTGCCCACCCTTTCCCCCTTTCTCAAGTGCAGGTTGAAAGAGAAGAGTGATCCGACCTCCCAGTTGCCACCTAGTGGTTTCCAGGTTCTGTCAGAATGGTTGGCCTGTATTGTCATAGAAGGAGCTGTAGCTTAGCGCCTGGGTTGTATTCCCTGATGCCACCTAAGGTTTGTTACGCTGTGCTTATATTTGCCAAGCAAACATCCTTTTTAGTATGTTATGAGACAGTGCATTCATCTCCAGGTTCTTCTGTTGAAGCCATCATTGTAGATCCCCTTTTGAGGAGCAGGATGAGTAGTGGGGGAGTGGTGATGTCTCTTTCCCGCAGGGATTTGTGCCTGTCAGCACTTTGGTGTGCACGTGTATGGAAGCTGGAGGCTCGTATCAGGTGTCTTCCTTGGTTGTTCTCCAGCCTATTTTTTGAAGCAGAGTCTCTCATTGAGCCAGGGACTCACTGATTTGGGTAGACTGGCTGGACAGCAAACTCCTGGGGTCGTCCTGTCTCTGCCTTCCCATCACTGGGTTTACAGGTGCCTGCCACTTACATCCAGCCTTTTCTGTTTTCTGGGGACTGAAGCAGGTCCTTTGTTTGTGTGCAAGCACCTTACAAATGGAACCATCTGTTGAGTCAAGGGATAGACTTATAAAATAATCATAAAGATAGTAAAATAACTCCCATATTTCTTTAGTTGGGTCACTAGTTGTTAATAGTGTTTTGTAATAATTGGGACATATTTATCTGCCTACTTATCTGTGTGTCTTATTTACACACATAAACTTTTGTTAATGCATGTAGTTAAAAGAAAGTATCATGATGTTTTGTCCTTGAACACTCTTTAGACGTGATGCTTTCTTTCATGACTGAAGTGTGACAGGAAATGAGCCTCAGTGCAGTATTGTTACGAATGCAGTATGGCTATAACATGCAGGAAGTGAGCACTGGTTTGGTATTATTATGACTATGGATATAACAGACAGGAAGTGAGCACTGGCTCAGTATTACTCTGAATGCAAATGATATGCCGAGGCTTATTTACATAGATAGCTGCGGGATACAGAAGTAAGACCAGTATTCACATGGTTTGCCAGATGTGAGAAGTCAGCTGCCAGGTTGACTAAGTGACTTCTGGGGATTAGGAGTGAGTGAGATGAAGTGTGGTCCCAGCTCTTGAGTTGGGAAAGCCTGTGGTTTTCCTGTTGTACTTAGGATATTCTGAGGTGTGTCATCTGCCATTAATTACCTTTATGAATTACTGGAGCTATTTGGATCTGAAATGTAGGACCCAGCATGAGTAGAATTTACCAGGTGGCTAATACAGTGAGATAGGGTTTATAGAAGGAATAGGAAGACTTGAGAAAAGGAGAGGGCATTGAAAACCAAACAAGCTTTCTTAAGTGTCCCCAAACTGGATGTTCCACATCTCAAGCCACATAGCAGTGGGGGAAGTTTGACTCCCCTGGCAGCCCTAAGTTGTCTTATTTGAGGGAACTGGAGAGAAAAGAAAATGCCCCAAGACTTCTTCTATGTCTGAGAAGACCCCACTGTGTTTGGGGCAGCAGTTGAGGAAGAACACTGCCCCTGCTGGGTGTCTGTCACCATCATGGTATGGCAGAGTGTGGCCAAGAAGTGTCCTGGAGGTTTATTAAAGTGCAGACTCCAGGCCCTGCTCCAGGGAATGTGATTCCCAAGAGGGACCTGGGAATTAGCTTTCTACTTCTACCCTCTGCCCCTTCGTAGGCTAACAAGTGCTTCCCACGAGCAGAGAGTTCTCTTTGGGCACCGCAGTGCAGCAGCGACGGTCAGAAAGGCCACACTCACGCTTGGCTGCACACTAGCCTCGCACCGTGCCAAGCCTCACCATTTGTCCGGGGTGTTTCCCGTCTTGCAGAATGACGGACACCAGAGTGACTGACCCACTGCCGTTGTATGCAATTGTCATAGCTCCTTAGCCTTCACTCTTATGACCTTGACATTTTTAAAGATGACATCCATTTACTTTGCAGAATGTCCTGGTGTTTTTATTTGTTGTCTCCTTACGATTAGATTGAGTTTGTGCATCTTTGGTGAGACAGGTGCTCTGCCGTCCCTGTGGGTGGTGTTGGACTTAATCCTCCTGTCTCCGCAGAGGTTAGCGTCCACACTCAGCGCAGAGGCCCTGCTGAAGCCACTCTCTGCCCCTTTGCAAACAGGACTTTGTGAAGAAGATTTTGGAGCTGTGACTATTCCATTATAATTAACCTTTTTATTTGTTAATTTCTGTAGTGACCATTTCTGTTTGATTCACTAGCTCATAATTCATTTCTGTCACTATTTCAGTGGTCAAATTGTCCCAGCTTTGCCCAGTGAGGGTGCTCTTTGAGGATGGTCTCATGAGTTCATAGCAATTACTTGAATTTTGACCTTCCCACTTTTCCTTTACATATTTGTTATTCCTTTCTTCAGTAGCGAGAACCTGGCTCCCACTTTCTGATAAATTTGGCTATCCTTTTAATTAAATTTTTTGTTTGTGTGTTTTTTTGAGACAGGTTTTCTCTGTGTAGCCATGGCTGAACTATTGGTGAAATTATTATTTTTTTATTTTTTTGGTTTTTCGAGACAGGGTTTCTCTGTGTAGCTTTGCGCCTTTCCTGGAACTCACTTGGTAGCCCAGGCTGGCCTCGAACTCTGCCTCCCGAGTGCTGGGATTAAAGGCGTGCGCCACCACCGACCGGCTAACTATTGGTGAAATTATTAAGGCCACTCCTCGTAGTTAGAAGGGAGGTTTATTAGTGGCATGACTTACAAATGAAGGGATAGGTAGGTTGCAGGGTCTGGGGAAGGTGTGTCGCAGTGCCGGTGTTCTCTGGAGAACTCTGCTCGGTCAACCTCCACTGTCCAGGGTCCAGGAACAGAGAGAGAGTGGCGCATCTGTATCTCCGGTCTTCAGTGTCCTCTCTTGGCCCCGCCTTGTAGGTGTGACAGTTACCGAAGCCTCAGTGGGGGTTGGAACTTCCAGATCAAAGCTGGAATGGCTACCCACTACACTGAACTGGAACTTACTTTGTAGACGAGGCTGGCCTCAAACTTGCAGAAATTTACCTGCTTCTGCTTCCCTAGTGCTGGGATTAAAGGTGTGTGCCACTACTACCTAGCTGCATTTGATTATTTGATCAGTTCCCATTTAAGTAGTTCACCTCTGCTGGCCTCAGAACTGAACTGTTTAGGAACGGAAGACCCTGCCCCAACCCTACCCCTCACAGGAATTGGAAGGGTTGAGTTGTTGAGATCCAGACATCATAGGTCCATTCTTGGTTGTCCTTGGCTAGTTATCACCTGTGCTGAGCATCTTTCCCGAGGTGCTGCTGGGAGGTTCATAGATGTTTGCCAAGGTGTTGAATCACAGACAAAATCAAGTCAACCATAATAATGGCACAGGTGTCCGAAGGCATGTCACGGGGAGGGGCTGTGTAAGCTCAACTCTACAGCAGTGGAAGGGCTGAGTTAGAGGGTTGGCTGAGCATCTCTGGGTGCCCTGACAGCTGCTAGGCAGGAAATGTGAGGGTCCAACCTGGATGGTAAGGACATTTATGGAGGAACGGTGTAGCGGCTTCATATGCCGCCACCCTGATCTTCTCACTGCTGTCTTAGAAGTGTTCATTGTAGTAGAAAGGTGGTGTGGAAGACTGGTCCCCCGCCAACTCTGGGTCACACTGCAAGCTTTGAATCCTGGCTCTTGGCATTTCCTATGGAAATTACTTCTCTTTGGGCACTTAAGTCTGTAATATTGACAAAGCCTCCACAGCCTTTCTCCTGCAGCAGCCCTTGCTTATTGTAGGAACTGGATTGTTATAGACAGGATTACACAAAGGTGTGACTGCAGCGGTGTTCTGTAGAGAGCTACAAACATGTGTTATACTCAGAATAACAATAGCTCCAGGGCTAGAGAGCCTTCACAAGAGGGGAGGGCAGGGGGAGACCAACAGACATGCAGGTAGTATTTGGTAGTATTTACAGTGATCTTGAGGTTTTAGGAGTTGCTTTCAGCATCATTGGACTAGGTGCCTTTTGTTCCTGCAGTTTATTCCAAAGATGGAAGGAGAAAGACCACCAACCCAAACTGTTGTGGCCAAATTAATTAAAGCAGGCTTTTTAATTCATGTACATAGGCTGCCTCTCCCTAAGGTGGGGTTCCAGAGGTCAGCATTGGAAGTGAGGAAGACAAGGCTTTTATAGCTTGGGTAGGGGTTTCCAAGTGGGAGATTTGGTGGGCAAAATAGGCTGGGTTACAGGAGTAGAATGTAACAAGTTGGTCATAACAAGCTTTTGAAACAAAGGCAGGTTGCAAGATGGTCATTGCAACTTTTTGAAACAAAGACATGATTGGTGGTCATAAGGTAGTCACAACAACAGGTGGTCATAACAGCAGGTGGCCATAATAATCTTTTGAAACAAAGGCATTGTTACTGTTTCCTGGAACAGGCAGTACAGAACCATTTGTAGTTAAGGTTACAGATGGGGCCTAGCCCAATCCTTGAGAAACAGAGATGTAATTGTAAACAGGAATGAGCCTAGTTTGTCTTTCCTATAAGATGGAGGCAGGCTGGTTCATCACTGCCTGCTTCAGGTGGTCCTCATGGCTTTGTGAAGCCAAGCCTCTCACACACCATATTCTACTTGTTGGATGTAGTTAGATGTAGTGTTTACTTAGTATCAGTGGCTAGGAGAGCTGTGGTACCCGAAGCCAAGCTTTTGTCTGGCCCAGGAGAACAGATTTTTGTAGGTGTGTCTTATTGTGGTGTTTTGATGCCTGTGAATTACCAAATGCACTTAACAGGTTCGTTGGTTTTGTTTTGAGTAATTATCCTTTGAATGGTGTGTCTGGGGTTGCTGGTTGTTTATTCTGACATCCAGCAGGCATAATGGCTTTGACTTGCACACATTAATTACTGTAGTCACTGGAAGCTGTAGGAGAGGCACTTGCTGCCACCTACTCCATGATTTACATCTTCCCTGAGCTTTCAAAGGAAACTACAGGGTGGCCAGCAGGCGGATCAGGGCTGGCAGCAGGCAGCAAGATGGTCTGGACTCCTGTAGATGAAATGCAGTGGACTTCTCTCCCCATCTGTGGCTGCTTCCCAGTCCTTCCAGTCCTGACTACCATCATTTCTTGACTGCATGACCGAAGTGGTTGCCCTCTAGAAGGTCAGCTGGCCTCTGCTGTGTTCACATCCACTCTGTATTTCTCACACGGACTCTATGTCCCCCCTCAGCCATTCCTTGGCTGCTCCCAGTTCTTGCTCTGACTCATGCCTGGCTCCAGTCTCTCCAGCTTCCTGGGGCTTCCCCAGCCCTTCCCTCCGATCGGTCGGCCAAGCCTTGGGTCTGGCAGCCTGCCTGGAGCACTGTTAGAAACGCAGGCTTCCAGACTCTGCTGCACTGCTCTGAGTCAAAGTTGCATTTCTGCAGGTAACTTACGTGCAACCAATCCTCCATCCTGATTCACCCTCCTTCAAGTCTGTCAGCTTCCAGAGAAGCCTTGTAGACTCCTCTGTGAAACATTCCACCACCCTGTATCCTCCTGGACCACCCTGTATCCTCCTTCCCATCCCCTTCTCATTTTAGAGGTGTGGTCTGGAACTCTGCTACCTATTTGCTGACCTGTAAGGCCATAGCTCCTCCGTGAAGGTCACCTCTGTGAGGATGGGGACCCATGCTGTTTTGTACCCCTACACTCACGTGTCTGAACGATGCTCAGCACTGGTGTGAAGTCCAGAGAAGTGGTTGTTGGAAGAACTGGGCAAGTTTCACCAATCCTCAGAGCTCCTTGATGTTCTTCTGTTATTTAGGGAATTAAAGTGAGGTGCAGAGAGGGCATTGCCTGTGCTCAGTTAGCTGGATGTGAGCAGGGCTTTGACCTTCCCCTTGACAAAGGGTGGTGGGTCAGAGGAAGTTAATCACCCTGGGCAAAATATTTGACCTCTGAAATTCTTTTATTATTATTATTATTATTATTTTAGGTTTTTTTAAATTTTATTTTTTATTTAATTTAATTTTTTTTTTGAGACAGGGTTTCTCTGTGTAGCTTTGTGCCTTTCCTGGATCTCGCTCTGTAGACCAGGCTAGCCTCGAACTCACAGAGATCCGCCTGCTTCTGCCTCCCGAGTGCTGGGATTAAAGGTGTGTGCCACCACTGCCTGGCGACCTTTGAAATTCTTACCTCTGTTTCCTATATTCTGTTTCTAGGCTCAACTTTAGGAGTAAAAATGCCTCATGGCTTTGCATAGTAAATGGAATAGAACAGCTCTGAACTATAGCTTACTTTTCCTGGTTTGGTCTGACAGAATGATTGAATGCTTTTGTACAAAAATCAGAGCCTTAAAAACAAGGATTTGGTGAGATTGTAAAATGGTGTGCCACTTTGGCAAAACAGTTTGGTGGTTGGTCAAAATGCAAAACATTGTTACTCTGTTACTCAACAATTCTACCCTTAGGAATATATCCTCAAACTACTGAAAATGTGCACCTATGAAACATGTACATGAAGGTTTACAGCAGTGTGTTGCTAATAGTAAAAAAGTTAAAACAACTCAAATAGCTATCAAATACTGGAGAGAAATAAAATGTGGCTTATTCATACAATAGAATATTATTAAGACATAAAAATGAATGAGAAACTGACAGATTAAATGACTTTGGTGAACCTTCATAATTTCATTTGTAGATCTTTCCATTTCTAACTTATAAATACATTTGGGGTTATAAATTATAAATGTACTGCTTCCTGTCAACATTGTATACTTCTATTTGATGATTTCTGTGTCAAACATTATATGGAAATGTTTCCAAGTATTTTCTGTATATAACTGTGAATGAATAGAACAAAATAAATTGCCTGTAAAAAAAAAAAAAAAAAAAAAAAAAAAAAATGCCTCATGGGACTGCCATGAGGATCAAGTGAATTAGTGTACATAAAGTTGTGTGAATCAGTTTAAATTTAGTTAATTAGACTGGCACTGTAGCTTAGTGCTTAATGGTAACTGCTTGCCTAGCATCTGAGGTCCTAGATTCAATCTAGGTACTGCCATCCCTGATGCCTCATAGTTTCAGAGGATCAGAGGCCTGGGTGTGGCTTAGATGGTACCTCTGGCCCAGGGTCTGGTGAGGTTAGCTGAGGTGTTGGGAAGAGCTCTAGTCACTTAAGGCTTGATGGGGCTACAATGTTCCTGGCAGACTCACTCATGAAGCTGGTGGGTGGCCTCTCCTTCTGCTGTGTGGCTTCCCACAGGCTGGCTGGGAATAAGAGATGGGAGCCTTCCAGAGAAAGAGACTATGGCAGCATCTTGTAAGTGATCCCAGAAGTGACACGTAGCACTTCTCCTGCTAGAGGGAGTGAAGAAGTCCAGTGGACCTCTAGGAAGCAAATACTCCAGTTGTTAAAATGTCAGTTGACATCCAGTGAGCATCGTGTGAGAACTGGGACAGCTGTTGTCCCTCATCACTGAGGGCCTGAGAGCTGGTGAGAGTAGGAGCTGAGATTTGAACCCAGGACAGCTTGCATCAATGCACTTCAGCTCCACTGACAGCCGTGTCAAGTACTAATATAGTGTAACCGTAATGTAGGTTTATGTAGTGAGTAGAATGGTGCATTCTAAATGGCTTCTCTGACTGCAAGTTAAGGCCTTCCTAATGGCCGACACATCCACAAACACACAAGTAAACAATGAAATGTTATAAAAAAATTTAAATCATTCAGTTTTTTTATTTTTGTAAATTAGTTGTCCAAACTATGGGAATTATTTTCTTGGGCTAGTGATGTGAAGGTTAAAAAAAAAAAGGAAGAAGAAAGCGCACCTTTTAGATGGGAGATATATATTAGTCAGCTTTCTGTTACTGTAATAAAACCCTGAGACTGTCAACTGAAGAAGAGGAAAGGGTTGTTTGGGCTCACAGGTCTGTTAGGCTCCAGTCTGTGGTCTATTGACTGCTTTTGAATCTGTAGTGAGGAAACATTCCCTGACGGGGAGCAGAGTTGGTCACCACAGGGCCAGGAGAAAAAGAGGAAGAGGAAGGGGCTGGCAGACCCCACTGTCTCCTTCAAGGGTACTCAGCTAGTGATGAAGACCTTCTGCCGGGTCAGTGGTTCTCAACCTGTGGATCTCAACCCCTTAGGGGGTTGAATGAACCTTTTACAGGGGTCACGTATCAGATATTTACATTATAATTCATAACAGCAATAAAATTACAGCTATGAAGTAGTAATGGAAATAATGTTATGGTTGGGGGTCACCACAGCATGAGGAACGGTATGAAAGGGTTGCAGCCTTAGGAAGGTTGAGCACCACTGTCCTAGATGTTAATTTCCACTCTCTCTCAATAGAGCCAGACCCGGGGAGGACATCAGTGACCTCATCTATTGCAGAGGACAAGAACTCCTTCGAGTGCCACTATCCTTGAGTCCCAAGCACCTACCTGGCTTCTTTTACTGGCACAGTCCATTTGTTTGCTGTGGTCACTGAAGTCTCTGTTCCCTCTTCAGAGACATACTATGAGCTGGGCGTGTGGTTCCAGTACTCAGGTTGCTAAGGCTCAGGGCTCATCTCATGTTCAAGGCCAGTTATAATAATGCAGATGGCCTAATCATACACTGTGTTCATCGTAGGTATCTGGTTGTGATGGCATCCTCCCTGTGGCTATGTAAGGTGTACCTACCTGGGAAAATTGGGCCAGGGCTGTGCAGGACCTCTTGCTATCTTCTAACTTTCTGCAAATCTTTAACTATTTCAAAATAAAAATTTAAAACAATAACTGGGTTGGTTGTTCCTAGGAGTCAGTAGCCAGTGCCCCCTGGCCAGCACACTAGGCCTTATCCTTTCCAAGAAAGTATGAGTAAATTCTCACTTGAGATTTTCCACATCCCAGAGATGTGAAAGTGTTAATTTCCTACCAGGGCAAAGCCAGCTGGGAAAAATTGGCAGCTGCCAAAGATGTCCATCCAGTGAGCTGGTATGTTCCCCATGGCAATTCCTAAGCATCTGGAGCCTCCTGCATTTGACCCTGAAGCATGATCCTAATTAGTCTTATCAATAAAAACCAGGAGTCAGATATCAGGATAATAACCTGAAAGATCAGAGAAGCAAAGGAGCAGCCACCAGTGACTTCTTACTGGATCATCTCTGGATCCTCTGACAGAATAGGGGTGAGATCCTGTCTCCACCTTTCTTATATTCCTGTCTCCACCTCCCAGTTGTGCTGGGATTAAAGGTGGGAGCCTCCCAAGTGCTGGGATGAAAGATGTGAGCCACCATTGCCAGGCCACTATGGTTAACCAGTGGCTAGCTCTGCTCTCTGATCTCCAGGCAAGCTTTGTCAGAACACAAACAACATATCTTCCTTCTTGTCTAAATACAGTAAGTACAATAACTATAGGCAAGAATTATATTAATAATGTCTAGTCCATTTGCATTTGACAAATTCAGAGAAAATACTCCATTATCCTCTCTTGGTGAGTCCAAAGTGTGGTACTTAATTCACTTTCTATTCTAACTTGCATTACCACATTTCTATATCCTCCTTTACTTTTCATAATGAGATCCCTGAATCTAATCTCCTTTGTTCAGCTTTTTTCTTGACCATTACCAACTTGTACCTAACCCCCCTTATATGATAATAAATATCTATGACCCATCTTTTGGGAATGTGCCTGGATCATCTCAGCCAGCAGCCTTGAAGCTGTTCTGGATATAGAATTCAGAGGAAACTGCAGCAGAGGTGTTCTGAAACATTGGATCATCTGGGCCATCCATTCCCATCAGAGATTCTTCAGGGGTCTTCCTTAGTCAAACCTCTCATTTCCTGTGGAAATAAAAGCAAACCTCTTTCCCAAAGTAACGTATCTTTTGACTTAAATTTTGAAGTCAAGATATTTTTTAAATATGTGGGTTGGTTTAATTTAGTAGCTTTTGCAAGCAAATGTCTCTCAGCAGATATTAACAGTCAAAAAATCTAAAGACAACACAATAAAATATAGAATCCAGACTCTCTGTGCATTTTCCATCTTTATGTGGCTTATCATATTTTTTATTACTCTAATTTTTAAGGGACTTTCTCTACCATTTTTCTTTTTCTTCCAAGCCTATGTATATTTTTAAGCACACTGTAATTCATTTAGAGGGTTTTTTTTTTTCTGAATCTGTCTTTACTGCGTATCTCTCTTGTTTGTTGACCACATGAGTCTTTAAACTGTTAAGTTGCATGAATAGGACCTCCATCTCTGCCCTGGCAACTGGCTCTGTCCTGCTTGGTTCCCTAGGAGCCCAGCTTCATGGCAGAGGCATTGGTGAGAGCCATGTTCACCTCCCCAGCTCTGGGGAGCTCCTGGGTCCACGCTGCCATTGAGTAGTGTGTCCCCCACTGTTCATGAAGCCCATGGAAAGAGCTGTGCAGGTTTTGCTGCTATCACTGAGTCAGGAGCCATCTCTTAAAGGAGCCGAGCCTCTGCTTGCCGCTGACAAACATAGCCTACCCAAGAAAAAGCAGTCACCAAGAAGCTGAATTTTGACTCCATTTTTTGTGTGTTTAGAATCCTTTTTAAAGCCTTTTCTGGCTTTATATGGAAATTCTTGCTTCATGTTGGGTACCATATGGAGTGTGATGGTAATTAGTCTTATCAGTAAAAACCAGGAGTTAGATATTGGGGTAATAACCTGAAAGATCAGAGAAGCAAAAGAGCAGCCACCAATGACTTCTTATTTCTCTGGATCCTCTGATGGAATAGGGCGAGATCCTGTCTCTACCCGCCTCATATTCCTGTCTCCACCTCCCAATTGTGTTGAGATTAAATGAGCCTTTCAAGTGCTGAGATTAAAGGTGTGAGCCTCCCAAGTGCTGGGATTAAAGCTGTGAGCCACCACTGCCTGACCTTTATAGTTAACCAGTGGCTAGCTCTGCCCTCTGACCTCCAGGCAAGCTTTATTTGTCAGATACAAACAAAATATCGCACAACATGACTCTGATGTTTTCTCCCCCCAGAATGGCAGCAAAGAACAATAAAAAGGAAGTGCTGTCTTTATAGATTGTGTTGTAGTGTGGGGCACTGGAAACAGACACAGGCAGTCCCAGGTTTTACAGCTAAACTAGTGTGAAGCATTACACTAAGGAATCTGTTTCTATCTGTCAATAGACTGAATTAGTGCTTGCTATGGTGCAGTTAAAGAGAACAGCTTGCTTGCAGAAAGTGTGCACTGTGCACCTGCACTGTGCACTGGACTCTGCAGGAGTGTGCATGCCTTGTAGTGGTTAGCCGTGAATGCTGTAGGGCACGACAATGCACACCAGGTTTGCTGTTGATTGATTCCTGGAGTGGGTAGAGCTGGAGGAGATGGCAAGGAACATGATTTATTTCCAGCCCAAAGTGTTAAGGGGACATGACAGGTTATTTCTTCCATAAAACATTCTTGTTTGCACATGCCCTAAGTATGGCAGGAGAGAGGAGAATCTTAATTGGCTTTATTTCAAGGTGTTGGATTTTCAGCTAATTTCCCTCTCTTAAATGTGTTCTAATTGTTGGAATATTTTGCAATGAGTCTTTATTTGTGCAGTCATAGAAGAAATCCAGTTTTGAGCTCTTTTTATTGTGAGGACAGAACATTTCAGTGTGTTTAACGGCACACAGAAGACCTGGGGTGGGAAGTGAGAAGCAGAAATAGAATGTGGACAATGAGCCTCCTGTGGTTTAGCTGGTGAGAGATGAAATCTCAGTCCCTAGAAGGACTCAGGAAAATCCGTCTTGGAGACAGAGAGATCTGGGTTTTACTGGTGACCTTGACCGTGTGATCTTGTTCAGTGACATTATCTGTCTAACCCCTCCCTTACTGAACTGGGAGAACATGCCAGGTCCAAATGTTTTACACAAATGATGGATGGATGAATGTAGATGTGATTCAGTGAGCTTATGTGGGTCCAAGCTACGTGGTGGATATAATGGATGGTGGATGGATGCATGTGTGATTTGGTGAGCTGACACATTCAAGGTCCAAGCTATATGGTTGATAGTGATGCAATGTCTGTTTCCTTTCTTGAAACCTCAGTTCACATGATCAGCCAGTATACCTGGTGAATGGATTTGGGAGGTAGGTGTGGTTGTAGCCAAGTGTGTGTCTTCCATTGTATGATGTATGACCTTATGTGGGGTTGGGGAAGGATTTGGTCACTGGTTCCCTCCTGGTGTCCCAGTTTCCCCATCTACAAAGTACAAGTTGTGCCCCTTCCTGTGATGGTGTATAAACACTTCGTTTGAGGCAAGTCACAGTAGCTGGTCCAGGTAAACTGTGTTTAGTGTGTGCCTCTGTCATTGGAGAAAATATTATCAAGTGCCTGACCCAGAACAGCACTGGCAGGTTGGTGGGTTCGCATAGCACATGTTTGCATTCCAAGTCTGTAGGCACAGGAGCCAGTTGGCATTCCCCAGCGTTCTAAAAGGAAAGTTCCAGAAGTGTGCCTTTAGTTACAGTCGTTTTCAGTGCTGATCTGTGATACTGAATAACACATTAGCATTTATAAGATACAAATTGTGTGCTTTTTCTCACAGATTCCCTCCCCTGCTTAGGGTGGAAATTGTTAGTTTTTAAATTTGTTTTTTTTTTTTTAAACATTCTTGTACCTGCAGAGAAAACGAGGTGCTCAAAGTCCAGCTGAAGAAATATGTAGGAGCTGTCCAGATGCTGAAAAGAGAAGGTCAAACAGCGGAAGGTGAGGTGGAGACCAGCCCATGGGGGAGGGCTGGCTGTTCCCTGGCAGGCTCCGGGAGTGGATGGACACACGCTCCAGGAGCAGAGAACTGGTGCTGGTGAGGTTCCAGACAATGGAGTTGGACAGAAAACTCGGCTGTATATTTTTGCTGAATGATATACTCTAAGCCTCACTAGACTTAGCAAAGGTTGTATGATTTGGGCACTACGGACTTTAGGTCTAGAATATTGTGAGTCCTGTGCAATAGGTTCACATGAGGCCAGGGGTGTAAGCAGCAGAGAGTAGGCATGGTGAAGAATCAGACCTCCCTGGACTTAGAGTCACCAGGCTCGATCCCAGCTCTCTTGTAGTTTCTTATCTCTCTGTACCTCAGTTTTCTCATGTGTAAAATGGGATTTAGCACAGGATAGGTGCTGGGTAGTGTAAGCAGTACAGCTTGGGTGGAAAGATATACTGGCAGTCAGGAGTCAGGGAATACCACTAAGTCACACTGCACAGCAAACCTCACACCAGAGGTTTATTGGGAGGGGAAAAACCAGGAGGTGGCTGCCTCTGCTTGGATGAGAAACAGCAAGGAATTGATCGGAACACAGGGTTTATATAGGGTTTCTTGTGGGGGTTGGGGGGAACTTTCCAGGGTGACCTAGGATTGGAGGGATTATGTGGCCTGATCTTGGGGCAAGTTCAGGGGGCCTGGCTACTTGCTTGCCTTGAGAGTTTACAAAGTTCACAAAGGGAGTATCTGCCCATAGCAGGGATGGGCTTCCCTGCTGCTTGAATTGGCATGAATAGCCAACAGGTAATGTTTGGCTGTTGGTATTATTTAATATTTTAGTTTTGACAGTTTTATGCATATGTGCAATGTGTTGGGATCATATTCACCCTCCATCCCTCTCTTACCCCCTCACTCCTAAAAACCTGTCTTCCCAGCTAGTACCCTCCTGTGTTTATGGACCCACAGCATATTTATATGGAGGCCAGGGGCCAAACCTCTGTGGTGTTCCTCCGGAGCTGTCCACTTTATTATTAGAGGCGTGGTATCTCACTGCACCTGGAACTCACCAATTGGCTAGACTGGACGGCTAGTGGGCTGCAGGGATCTGTTTGTCTCCTCCTCCGCAGCACTGGGGTTATAAGCATAGATCATGGTGTCAGGGTTTTGACACAGGTGCTGGGGATTGAACTCAGGTCCTCATGCATGCATGGTAAGCACTTTACCAACTGTACCATCTCCCCAGCTTGCTTTTGATTTAGAAAGCACAGCACTATGAGATGCATTTCTGAGTCAGGATGTTTGGAGCCCTTCTCCCCAAATGCACAGCAGAGTTTGTAGTGTACAGATTGCAGCTGCAGTTCCATTTCTCAAGATGCAGCCTGAGTGCTCTGAAGCAGAACTGGATGTAAAGCTTTTCAGCATGCGCTTGTGATCACCCTTGCTGAATTGCAGTGACATGACCAGCACAGTCTACTGCCAAGTAGCAGCAGCACCTTTCCGTGTTCTACTGTGTAGCTAGAGTTTTCCTGCCTTGCCCACAGTCAGGACAAATCTTTGTCACCCACCAGTCCCACAGCCGCTCAGACCCAACCAAGTAAACACAGAGACTTATATTGCATACAAACTGTATGGCTGTGGCAGGCTTCTTGCTAACTGTTCTTATAGCTTAAATTAATCCATTTCCATAAATCTATACCTTGCCACGTGGCTGGTGGCTTACCGGCGTCTTCACATGCTGCTGGTCATGGCGGCAGCTGGCAGTGTCTCTCTGCCTCAGCCTTCCGCTTCCCACAATTCTCCTCTCTCCTTGTCCCACCTACTTCCTGCCTAGCCACCTACTTCCTGCCTGGCCACTGGCCAATCAGTGTTTTATTTATTGACCAATCAGAACAATTTGACATACAGACCATCCCACAGCACTACTGTGTGGTGTTTTAGGACACACCACGTACCTGGGCATCCTCTCATACTGCAGGGCGGAGCTCAGTATTGGGCACACATAAGCTGCACCGTTGTTTCTTATGGAGTCCTGTGATTCTCTGCTTTTATTCACAATTATCAAGGAGCACCAGCAGTGTGCCAGCACCATGAATACAGCCTTGCACCATAGCCTAGGCCTGTAACCCTAACACTTAAAGCTGGGGCCAAAGGTTTGTTAGTTCAAAGCTAACCTGAGTTGCATAGCAAGACTCTGTTCCCAGTCCCCAGCCTTTCCCCCTGATTTTTGGCATTACAAATTGCATATATGTAGGTACATACTGATTACTCAGGTGTACTCCATAAGCGTGTGTGTTGATGTGTGTTAGATGAATTGCTAAATGGTCTTATTAATAAAAAACCTGGAGCCAGATATTGGGGTAAAAACTGAGAGATCAGAGAAGCAGAAAGAAGCCAGCCATGTTCTTACTGCTAGGAAATCCTCAGCCAAGAGACCTACTTCCTGTATATTCACAACTATATACCTTTCTGTGCCCTACCATCTCACTTCCTCTCTCCACTCAACTAATCAATTCCTCTTTCTGCCCAGCTCTATCACTTCCTGTCTGTCTGTACAGACCTCCAGACCTCTAGGGTTAACTAGCACTGAGATTAAAGGCATGTGCCACCATGCCTGGTTCTGTTCCCAGCGTGGCCTTGAACTCCCAGAGATCCCGACAGATCCCAGAGATGCCTTCCTGATAAGATTAAAGACATGTGCTACCACTGCCTGACCTCTTTGTTTAATATAGTGACTGGCTTTTTCCTCTGATCCCCAGATAAGCTTTATTGGTGTGCACAAATAAAATATCACCACAGATGTGTCTGTTTTATTATTATTATTATTATTATTATTATTATTATTATTTTGGTTTTTCGAGACAGGGTTTCTCTGCGTAGCTTTGCGCCTTTCCTGGAGCTCACTTGGTAGCCCAGGCTGGCCTCAAACTCAAAGAGATCCGCCTGGCTCTGCCTCCCGAGTTCTGGGATTAAAGGCGTGCGCCACCACCGCCCGGCCAGATGTGTCTGTTTTAAAAGGTAGTTGTAAAAGGCAGTGCTTTCCAAAGTTGCATGGTGGCTTTCTTCCCAAGCTCTTGTCTTCCTCCTCAAACTTTGGTGGTCTCCACTTCTACACAGCCTGGGCCCTGGTACCTACAGGAGTTGGAGTCCCTACACTGAGAGCCTGGAGAAAGGGAACTTTGCCTATTTGATTGATGATGTGCCTTGGCTTCTGGTGTTATGGATGGACATACCAGTGCCTAAATTTCCTGAGTTATAGGGGAACTGAGAATATATTTTCATAGCATAAGAACTTTTTGGTTCAAGTATAAAGTATCTTTTTATCTTTAGCAAAATTGAATTAGACAGCTGTGAGCTCATCAGAGGGAAAAGACTGAAAATCTTTTTAAGCCCTAAGTACTTTTGTAGTGGACAGCACTCCTGATTGCGGTCTTGAGACCTTCACCTTTATCCTTATATTCATGTTATGGAAAAATGCCTCCAGGGTTAAAAAATCAACAGCATAAAATTAACTTTTAAAATACAATGTCAATAACCTTTAAATGTACAGGTACAAAGCAAATTTCCACTTTTCTGTTGCTATGAGGAGGAAATGTGGAGTAGAATTTGGGGTGGCCTCCTTACTTGATGGCTTTGACTGCTGCTATGGCTGAGAGCAAGGGTGGGCTGCTCTCTACTGAGCACTGCATTTCCCAGCCAGGTTGGAGGTTTGGGAAAGCTTATCTCCCCTTTGCTTTTGGCTCTTGCTCTGGATGTCACCTTTGTATTCTCCTTGCAGTATTACAGCTGTGGCAGGGGGGCCACCATACCCTCAGGAGCTAGTTTGGCAATTGAGCATCCATGGTAACTCCTCTGGACATAATGCCAACTTTGTTGTTAAGGAACTGGGGTCCTTCCCTACTCTGCAGGGAGCCAGTATCAGACAGTTTCATGGATGACCAGAGAGTAGGGATTGACTCCGTATGCTTTTGATTTCATCTTGGGCATATTGCTCATGTCTTGAATCGAGATGTATGGCTAGGGAGCTGGGGTGATACTCTTGTGAGGAAAGTTCCCTGTAAGCATGAGGACCTGAGCTTGATCCCTAGACCCTGACTTACAAAACTGGTTGTGGTGGCTCATACTTGAAATCCCAGCCATGAAGGCAGAGACAAGGGGATCCCTTAGTCTTACTAGCCAGCCAGACTAGCTAACTTGGTGATCTCTAGGGCAGTGAGATGGTTTTGGCCTGAGACTACCTAGATAAGTCCTTAAGTCACATATCCATGTAGATAAATTCTCAACCAGGGTCTCTCCTGTGGCCTGGCCACTCCCCTGACAGTTGCAGAAGGATGGTGCTGTTGTCATTCTATATACATAGAAACCAAGACTCAAAGGTGGATGTGTACCACCCCCCCACCACCGACACAGAGTCAGGTCTTTTGTGTATCTATAATCCTTCTTTGATCATTGCTTTAAATTGCAGTGTGGTTAGGACTGAAACAATGGCTTTGGCTGCTGACTCCACCCATCTCAGCTTTTCAACATGGTGCACACACTGAGTCACACTTACCTCCCCAATTCTTGGGAACAGTATTAAGCAGTAAGATGTGTTTTTAAGTTTGTGGCTGTGCTCCCAAGCCTGGAGGTAGCATCTGAGAGAAGCCTCTTTGTATTGTTGCCCGCCCTTCAGAGACTACAGGCGGCCTCCATGTTGCTGCTAAAGCCTGCCAGGGGACGTGTCTCTATCCTGCAGCCCACCATGAGTGACATGAATTAGGAAGCTGTGCTTGGCTCCGTTTTAGAGCCCTTTTTTAAAGCTTTCTCAGGTTTTTGGGTAGAACTTCTTGCCCCATGTTGGGTGCCAAAATGTAGCCAGAATTTTCTCCAGTCCCACCCAGCCCTGTGGTCTGTGTTTCTCTGGTCCCACCTGGCCTGCAGCCACTTATAAAATAATCATTCAAAAGTTTATATTAATTACCAGTTGTATGGCCTATGGCAGGCTTCTTGCTAGCTAGCTCTTATAACTTAACCCGTTTCTATTAATCTATAAGTTGCCATGTGGCCATGGCATTACCGGTCTGCTGGCATCTTACTGCTCCTTTGACAGCGGCTGGTGTCTCTCCAGAATCTGCCCTTCTTTTCTCTGTCCCTCCACTTGGATTTCCCACCTGGCTGTAAGCTTTCTTGCCATAGGCCAAAACAGCTTTATTTACTAACTGATGGGAACAGGATATATTCACAGCACACAGAAAGACATCCCACAGTATTTCCCCTTTTCTGTCTAATCAAAAAGGAAGGTTTTAACTTTAACATAGTAAAATTATATGTAACAAAGCAGTTATCAAGCAAAAATTATGGTTATAATATCTAGTTTATTATATTTGGTAAAATTAGAAGGTATTCTGCCATCTATTCTACTTTGTGAGTCTAAAGTTTTATATCTAATTTATCTTTTATCATGACTAAGGACAGCTATAATTATAACTATTTAGTCCCCAACTACTTCAAAGACCCCAGAAGGATATAGTATTACCTAAGTAAACAGGAAGTGCATTGTAAGCAACTTCCAAAAATACATGCATGTAGTCAGTCTGTACCAGGGGGTTATTTTAGGAAACTGGCTCATATGATTGTGGAAGTTTATCAGCTCCATCATCTATAAGGTGCCCTGCAGGCTAGATACCTGGGAAGAGTTGATGTCACAGCTTGACTCTGAATCCTGTGACTACATCTTTTCTTCCATCTTAAGGCCTTCGAGCAGGTGAAACATAGCTATGCTATACAGGCTGATAAAGACATTCACAGTTGACAGTTAGATTAGCATTTGATCAAATATCTACATATCATGTGCCAGTCATATTGTCAGCCACCATTGAGATATCAAACTAACCGTCATTGCCACCTGTCCAGAAAGTAGGAATCAAGATTCCTGCTCGTAACTGGTGGTGGTGGTACATGCCTTTAATCTCAGCCCTCTGGAGTCAGAGGAAGGTGGATCTCTGAGTTTGAGGCCAGCCTGGTCTATAGAACGAGTCCCAGGACAGCCAGAGCTACATAGAGAAACCCTGTCTCGAAAAACAAAAAATAAAAACAAAACAAAACAAAACAAAAAAAGATTCCTGCTTCATCTACTAGGTCCAGCACTTCTTTTTCTCCAAGTTTGATCTCCCAGATGGCTTCTAGATCATGAGATGCATGGGTCCCCAGCTTGGGTGTCATGTGCTGAGCTTGCTGACATGCTGGTCTGGGCGCATAGGCTCTGTCGTGGGTAGACTCTTCTGCTGTTTCACATTACTACTTAGCTTTATTCTGAGAAAAATACTCAAATGGGGGAGACCATCCTCATCCTGGATAGCCTGAACTAGTTGTGTGCTGTCTGTCTAAAGAGAAACAGGGTAGGTGACCTCCTGGAGCAGACAGCAGACCCAGACGAGCTCATTCACTTCTTAGCGTGCTGTTGTGAGTAGACATGCTTGCTATGGGTGTTTGTGGGTGTAGAGTAGTCATACTCTTCTCCCCTCCCTCCACCTGAGGACCCTTCTCCTTCTCTGATAAAGAGACACCATTGCCTGGGGAGGGAGCCTGGAGAAATGATCCTTGGGAAAGGGCAAGGCAGGCTGAGGGCTGTGGGTTCAGCCTCTGCCCTGGCTGCCTTTAATGGCTCTATGTTCTTGCTGGAAGTTATTCCGAGTTTCTGATGTTCATTTGGGGGCTGAAGATAGTGACAGTGACTTTCTGGACTCATGTGCACAGAACAAGCGATGGCACATGTCAAATAGCAATTTCCATGATAAATGGGCTTGGTGATGTCCTGAAGATCCAGGTTGAGGAGGGTCAAGGCAGATTAGCCGACACCTGCCAATTAGTTTCTGAAAGGTGAGCGATTATGGTGATAATTGTATAGTGAACCTCTCTGAAAGCTCTGCAGCCATTATCCTGATAAAATAGTATCCAAGTGAGGAAATAGCTTCCTGTCTTGTAAACAAAACCCTGGAAAGTGGTGCTAGTGCCTGCCTCAAGTGTTGAGTCCTAGCAGCTGTTATAGATCAGAGAATGCACAGACATACACACACACACAGACACAGACACACAGATACACACACATGCACGTGCATACATACACACCACACACAAACACACCACATACATATATACACACCACATACACACACACACACTACATACATATACCACACACACACACCACACACACACATACACCACATAACACACAAATACACCACACACACACATACAGACCACACACACACATACAGACCACACACACACATACACACCACACACACACATAACACACACATACACACACACACACACACACACACACGCGCGCGCGCGCGCACACACGCACCCCCTCACACACATATACACGACACACACACATACCACACACACAACACACACACACCATACACACATACCACACACACAACACACACACACCATACACACATACACACCACACACACACACACACACACACACACACACACACACACACACGCAATACTATATTGTAATTACCCACACTGACTGTGAATCTGGCTTCACTGATCCTTTTGCTTTAGCCTCCATGTGGCAGGGACCACACCCACCTAAAGGGCTGATATATATATGCCCCCGTTTTATTTGTAAAACTTTTGTTATTACTTTGTGTATGGGTGTAGGGTGTGTGTGCCATGGCACCTGTGGAGGTCAGATCACAGCTTTGTAGAGTCATTTATCCCCTTCATCTTTATGTGGGATTGAACTAGTTGCCAGGCTTGCTCAGCATGGGCCTGACCTGCTGAGCCACATCACCTGCCATCCACCTTTGCTTGGTTGAGAAAAGCTCTCTTATTGAAATGGAGCTGATTGGTTAGATTGGCTGACCAGCAAGCCCCAGGTATCTTCCTGTTTAGGCTTCCTCAGTGTGAATTCCAAGTGTGTGCCCCTGACTGAGTTCTATTCCCAGACATCAAAGGGTTGATTTGTTTGTTTTTTTGAGACAGGGTTTCTCTGTGTAGCTTTGCACCCTTTCCTGGAACTCACTCTGTAGACCAGGCTAGCCTCAAACTCACAGAGATCCACCTGGCTCTGTCTCCCGAGTGCTGGGATTAAAGGCGTGCGCCGCCGCCGCCGCCGCCGCCACCACCTAGCTGGTTTTTTTGTTTTTTTTGTTTTTTTTTTTTTTAATGATTGAATTTATTGGAAAAGCCTAGGGAGTAATATAGCTAATACTATCTGCATTCACTTCTGAGGGTTAACACATTAGTGTTTTTTCATACATATTTCAGATTTTATTTAAAAAAAAAAAAGGCTTTGTTACAGTTAGATTTCTGCTGCTATCATAAAACACTGGCACCAGATAAAAAGCAACTTGTGAAGGAAATGGTTGACTTACACTTCCATGTCCATCACTGAGTGAAGTCAGAGCAGGAAGTCAAGTGGGAACCTCAGGCAGAAGATGAAGCAGAGACCATGGAACAGTCTTCCTGGCTCACTTTTCATGGCTTGCTCAGACCTCTTTCTTTCTTTCTTTCTTTCTTTCTTTCTTTCTTTCTTTCTTTCTTTCTTTCTTTCTTTCTTTCTTTCTTTCTTTCTTTCTTTCTTTCCTTCTTTTTTTTTTCTCGAGACAGGGTTTCTCTGTGTAGCTTTGCACCTTTCCTCGAACTCACTTGGTAGCCCAGGCTGGCCTCGAACAGACCACTTTCTTATATAGCCCAGAACTACCTGATGTAGGGGGCTGGGCCTCCCATATTAATAATCCATAAAGAAAAGTGGCGCACACCTGTAGTCCCAGCACTTAGGAGGCAGAGGCAGGTGGATCTCTGTGAGTTTGAGGCCAGCCTGGGCTATAGAGTGAGTTCCAGGACAGCCAGGACTACACAAAGAAACCCTGTCTCAAGCTCCCTCCCCACAAAAAAGGAAAGGAAGATGCTCACAAATATACCTAAGGCAGTCTAGTGGAGGCAGCTCTGTTGCTGAGGATCCCTCTCCCCAGGTCACTCGGTTTGTGTCAAGTTAACAAGCTAACTGGCACCAGATTGAAAATTCAAAGTGTGATGGAGGATGCCCTGCATCCGTTACTTATCCCTGGGACCTGGTGAGGTAGGAGAGGGCAGTTAGGATGTGGCGAAGCCAGGCTCACATGAGATGGGAGTAGCACCACAGCAGCACACTGTTCTGAGCACTGTGAGGGCTCAGAAACCAAGGGGCAGATTCCCTCAGAGAAGGGGGGATGGCAGCGGGCCTCAGCTGACTGCAGTGGGTTAGACATTTGCTCCAAGGGAGGTGTCAGGCATGATCTGGATTTCATCGTCAGCATGCACTTCCTTGACTTGGCGGGTACCATGTTGGGTTGGACGAGACTTGGCTGTGTCAGAAGGAAAACAAACCAATGCAGCTCTGGTAGTTATCTCTTGCATGAGATGTCTGGATGTAGCTTGGGCTAGTGTGGGTGATTTCTGGCCACAGGCGCTCAAGGTGCATCTCTTCTTTTTCTTGATGCATGTCTTTTACTCTTTATGACTGCCTCGTGTCACCTGTAAGATGGCTGTTGCTCTGCCATCACATCCATATTCCTGGAGGGTGGAAGCAGGAGATGTGAAGGCCCGAGGGTGTGTTTAACAGAGGACTTTTCAAAGAATATGAGCTTGGGGGATAACATGCTTCCATCGAGGAGCTTTCAGATCCTCTCCTGTGGCTTCTGTGTGAACCTCTTTTGTTGGGAAATGTGCTAGTGCAGTGAGCTTGTGCAGAAGGAGGGACAGTGGGCATCAGATGGGCGGGCAGTGGGCATCATCAGATGGGCAGGCAGCCAGCATGACCGCCTCTGGCGGAAGTTGTCTGGGAGGGGTGGGGGCCTTGCTGCAAACCACTCCTGGTGCCATCAGTCCAGTGAAAATTTTCAGCAAAGGCCCAGGGTCAGAGTTGCTCAGGAATCCAGCCCCTACTTCCAGAAGTGACCCAAGTGTCCTGGTGACCTGGGAGAGGGTGGTGTTTTATTTGCTGCACAGTTTGAGCCCTATCGGGACACTTTTCTCTCCCAAATCACAGCAGAAGCAGTTGCCTGGAAATAGCCAGAATCAACTGGGCTTTGCTCCTTTTCATTGTTTGTGAGAAGCAAAGGCCTCCCTTAGAGTGGCCCCTGCTCCATAGGTGCAGTGTGATTGGTGTCTGCAGCTCCTCAGTCAGCCTCTCCTTTGGTGGCAGATCTCCTCCTCCCTGGAGGCTGACAGGTGGCTTGTTTTGTTAAATGCCACTTTGGTTTTGAAACCCCACTCTGCTTTAGTTTCTAATTATAGCTTTCCTAAGACACCTGGTCATTTTGCTATGCTTGAGTGGATAGAGGTTCCCGTGCCTCAGCAGAGCGGCTTGTCTAAATGTTTTCCTTGGAAAGAATGGAAACTATTTTCTGAAGAGAAGCAGCGACCCCCGGCTGGGGCACTTGTGCTTGAGCTCTCCTCCCTGTCTTCTGCACTCAGCAGCACACTCTTAGTCCATAGCTCATCTTCTTTCCCCTAGAACCTTCCTCCTGTCAGCCACCCTGTCCTCTAGGCAGATGGTCCTCCCCAGCAGGTGCTCCCTGCTGTCTCTATTGTCGTTTTCTCTAGCATTTCATTCCCAGAAGTTTGGTCTTACTACCCAGTTGATACATATTTTTAAAAAAATTTACCTGTGTGTGCCTGCATATGTGGATGACACAAGTCTGTGGTGGTTAGAAGAGGACATCAACCTCCCTGGAACTGCAGTTGTAGGCAGTTGTGAGCCACTGTGTGGATGCTGGGAACTGAACCCAAGGCCTCTATGAGAGCACAGAGTGCTCTTTTTGATTTCTCTTTAAATTTATTTATTGATTTTTCTCTCATATATTGTATCACGACACTAGTGTCTCTTCCTACCCATCCTCCACATCCCCTCTCCTCCAAATTCAGCCCTCCTTCTTTCCCTTCAGGAAAGGGCAGGCCTCCCAGGGATGTCAACCAAACATGGCATATCAAGTTATAACAAAACTAGGCACATCACCTCATATTAAGGCTGGATGAGGCAACCCAGTAGGAGGAAAAGGGTCCCAAAAGCAGGCAAAAGAGTCAGATATATCCCCCAATCCCACTGTTAGGAGTCCCATAAGAACACCAAGCTACACAACCATAACAAATTTGCAGAGGACCTAGGTCAGGCCCTTACAGGCTCCCTGATTGTCGGTTGAGTCTCTGTGAGCCCCTAAGAACCCTGTTTAGTTGATTCTGTGGTCTGCGTTCTTGTGCTGTCCTTGACCCTTCTCCCTCTTCTGCAGGATTCTCTGAGCTCTACCTAATGTTTGGCTGTGAGTCTCCTCATCTGCTTCCATCAGTTGCTAGATGATGCCTCTCTGATGATGATTATGCTAGGCTCTGGTCTATGAGTATAGCAGAGTATTATTAGGAATCATTCCACTGACTTTTTTTTTTTTTTCTGGTTGTATTTGGTTCTGTCCTTGGTCTCCTGTCTATCCAACCTCTGGTTCCTGGCCCTCTGGGCAGTGTCTGGCATGGTCTCCCTCTTGTGGACCAGTCATTGGTTGACTGCTCCCACAAGTTCTGTGCACCTTTACCCCAGCACATTGTACAGGCACGACTAATTGTAGATCAAAGGTTTTGTGGCTGGGTGGGTGTCCCAATGCCTAGTTATTGGAGATGGCTGGTTCAGGTTCTACATCCATTACTAGGAGTCTTTGTTAGGGTCACCCTCATGGATTCCTAGGAGTTTCCATTGTACCAAGTTCCTACCTCACCTCCGAAATGCCATCAAATTCAAGTGGTCTCTCCCAGCCCTCTCTCTCTACACCCACCCTACCCAATCCATCTTATTTCCATCTCCCCGTCTCCTGTCTACCCATGAAATCTATCTCCCTTTCCCAGGGAAATCTATGTGTCTCCTTGTTACTTAGCCTCTCTGGGTCTGTGGATTGTAGCATGTTTATCCTTTACTTTACAGTTATTATCCACTTATGAGTGAGTGCATACCATGTTTGTCTTTTTGGGTCTGTGTTATATCAGGATGTTTTTTTTCTAGTTCCATCCATTTGCCTGCAAATTTCGTGATATTTTTTTTTAAACAGCTGAGTAATACTTTATTGTATAAATGCACCACATTTTCTTTATCCATTCTTTGGTTGAGGGACCTCTAGGTTGTTTCCAGGTTCTGGCTATTAAGAATAAAGTTGCTATGAACATAGTTGAGCAAGTGTCCTTGTGGTAGGATGGAGCGTATTTTGGGTATATGCCCAGGAGTGGAATAGCTGGGTCTTGAGGTAGATTCCCAATTTTCTAAGGAAGTACTGTATTGATTTCTATAACTCCTTGGTAGAATTTTTTGGGGTGGTTTATGTATACTATCATATCATCTGAGAATAGCCATACTTTGGCTTCTTCCTTTCCAATTTGTATCCCCTTGATCTCTTTCAGTTGTCTAGCTAAGACTTCAAGTACTATATTGAATAGATATGGAGAGAGTGGACAGTCTTGCCTTGTTTTTATTTTAGTGGAATTGCTTTGAATTTCTCTCTATTTAATTTGATATTGGCTATTGGCTTGCTGCAAATTGCCTTTACTATGTTTAGGTATGTCCTTTGTATCCTCAATCTCTCCAAGACTTTTAGCATGAAGGAGTGTTGGATTTTGTCAAAGGCTTTTTCAGCATCTAATAAGATGATCATGTGATTTTTTCTTTCATATTTTTAAAAGATGTATTTATTTATTATGTATGCATTGTTATACCCGCATGTATGCCTACATGCCAGAAGAGGGCACTAGATCTCATTGTATATGGTTGTGAGCCACTATGTGGTTGCTGGGAATTGAACTCAGGACCTCTGGAAGAGCAGCCAGTGCTCTTAACCGCTGAGCCACCAGCCCCCTCTTTCAGTTTTTTAAATAGTGGATTACATTTACTGATTTTTGTATATTGAACCAACCCTATATCTCTGGGATGTAGCCTACTTGATTATGGTGGATGATCTTTTTTTATGTGTTCTTGGATTCAGTGTGCAAGTATTTTATTGAATATTTTTGCATCAATGTTCATGAGGGAAGTTGGACTGCAATTATTTTTTTGTTGAATCTTTGTGTAGTTTGGGTATTAGGATGATTGTAGCCTCATAAAATGAATTTGGCAATGTTCCTTCTCTTTCTTTATTTTGGAATAATTTGAGGAGTATTGATATTAGCTATTCTTTGAAAGCCTGGTAGAATTCTGCACTAAACCTCCTGGCTCTGGACTTTTTTTTTTTTTTTCTGGTTGGGAAACTTTTAATGACTGCTTCTATTTTTTTAGGGGTTATAGGCCTATGTACATTCTTTATCTGATCTTGATTTAACTTTGGTAAGTGGTATCTATCAAGGAATTTGTCTATTTCTTTTAGATTTTCCAATTTTGTGGAGTACTTCTTTTTGAAGTATGACCTAATGATTCTTTGTATTTCCTTGGTGTCTGATATTATGTCTTTCTTTTTGTTTCTGATTTTGTTAATTTAGATATGCTCTCCCTGTCTTTTAGTTAGTTTGGATAAGGGTGTGTCTGTCTTGTTGATTTTCTCAAAGAACCAACTCTTTGTTTCATTGATTCTTCGTGTTATTCTCTTTGTTTCTATTTTACTAATTTCAGTCCTCAGTTTGATTATTTCCTGCCATCTCCTCCTCTTGGGTGAGTTTGCTTCTTTCTGTTCTAGAGCTTCCAGGTGTACTGTTAAGTAGCTACTGTGAGATCTTTGCAAATTCTTTATGTGGGCACTTGGTGCTATGAACTTTCCTCTTAGCACTGTTTTCATATGTCCCATAAGTTGGGGTATGTTGTGCATTCATTTAATTTCTTTACTTCTTCCTTGACCCAGTAGTCATTCAATAAAGAATTGTTCAGTTTCCATGAGTTTGTAGGCTTTCTGTTGTTGTTGAAATCCAGCTTTAATCCATGGTGGTCTGATAGGATGTGTAGGGGGTTATTTAAATTTGCTTGTACCTATTGAGACTTGCTTAGTATCTGACTATGTGGTCAGTTTTGGAGAATGTTCCATGAGTTGCTGAGAAGAAGACATATTCTTCTGTGTCTGGGTGAAATGTTCTGTAGATATCTGTTTATAATTCTGTGAGCTCCAGTATTTCTCTGTTTATCTAGATGACCTGTCCATTGGTGAGAGTGGGGTATTGAAATCTCCCACTATTAATGTGTGTGTTTCAATACAAGATTTAAGCTTTTGTGAAGTTTCTTTTACAAATGTGGTTGTCCCTGTTTTGGGGGTTTATTGAGAATTAAAAAATCATCTTGGTGGATTTTTTTTTCCTTTGATGAGTATGGAGTGTCATTCCCTGTCTTTTTTTTTTTTTTTTTTTTTTTTTTTTTTAATTTTGGTTTGAAGTCTCTTTTGTTAGATATTAGAATGGCTACATCAGCTTGTTTCTTAGGTTTATTTGCTTGGAAAATCTTTTTTCAATGTTTTACTCTGAGATAATGTCTATCTTTGATGTTGAGATGTCTTTCTTGTATGCAGCAGAAGGATGGATTCTATTAGACTGTGTCTTTTTATTGGGGAATTTGAGTCCATTGATACTGAGCAACTCTAAACTGAATCACCACTGGGTCAAGGAAAAAATAAGTCAAGTGTCTGTCGGCCACCAGTGAGACATGTGACAGACAGTACCAGCAATTGATGGGAAGTGTGGTGGGTATGCTGACCACTTCATTTATTATGCAACCCCTGCTGGGAAAGATTGTAGCATGAACGTTGAGGCTGTTGAGCCTGCGGGTTGGGTCCAGACAATTCTATCGTTGACTTTCACTAGCAGCGTGATCGTAGCACGTATGTTACCCGACACGTCCAACGTGACTATCCCCCCATTCTGCCATGGTGCCACTTTATTTGGGATTGCTTCTAAGTGTAGACTTCAAGTTCACGTTTGTTTGTTTATTTGTCTTACTTCGTATCCCAGGATGGCTTCAAAACTACCATTCTCCTGCCCAGAACTCCCCTGCTGTAATCCCTGGGATTTCAGGTATGTGCCTCACTTGGCTCAAGTTACCCTTAAAAGTTCTGTGGTTTGCCCATGACATTGTCACATACTCACTTTGCTACAAGGATGCTTGGGAAGCGTCACCCGTGTTTTCTGTCACCTGCTTTGGTTTACAACCCCGGGGAATGAAGAATGGCTGTAGGGAAATACTGGCTATTTCTGCCACTTGGGCCTCGGTGACCACTCTGCTAACGGTGACTCCCATGAGCAGTGGTGTGGCTTGGATGGAGACAGCAATAATGGGTACTGTGGGACTTCCAGGTGACTGGCTTACTGGGGAACAGGAGGTGTTCTTCTCTTTGTGCTTAGCAACTGCAGCCTGCTGTCCTTGTCTGGTGTCACAGAGGGTTGGACTTTCCTTGGGCTCATGTCCTGTTTACTAGTGGTCTGATGAAACTCTCCAGACTCAGGGCCTGCTGTTGTGTCATGTGGAAGGGACGCAGGCTCAGCATAGCCTGCCCTACCCCACCTCATCCCTCCCTCTCCAGGCCTGGGGAACAAATGGTAAACCACCATTTCTATGTTGTTGGCTTGTCTTCAGGAAGACAGAAAGGACTGTATTTTTTTGACTCCTCAGTCCTTGCTATTCCCACCTTTCCCCACGTGAATATGAGTTACAGAAGGATGTGTGCTGGGCATTTGACTGTGCCACAGAGAACTGGCTTCAGTAAGCCCAGTCCTCGGGTAGCTTGTTTCATATGTTCTTTTTGTATAATTGAATATTTTATCTGAATTTAAACAGCAATATACTGATCCACAGTCACCCATCTCTCCCAGTGGTGGGTAACCAGAACTGAAGGATGCATATAAATGAATACAAATCGTATGCACAAGTAACATGTGTATCTTCTTTATATTTTTCCCCCAAATGTGATCCCAGTAGCCTTGCTTGTAAATTTAGGTTTGTATGTTCTTTAAAATAAATTTTGTGTATATGTTTGCTTGCATATGTGTCTGTGCAACACATGCATTCATGATGCTCATAGAGGCTGGAAGAGGGTGTTGGATTCCCTGGCACTGGAATTTAGGGGTTGTCAGCTGCTATCTGGGTGTTGGGATTTGAACTGGGGTCCTCTAAAGAGCAGTGAGTGTTCTTAGTCACTGAGCTGTTTCTCCATCCCCTCCAGTTCTTTTGGGACATACCCACACCCATTTGTTAGTATCACTGATACCTGTTTTCATGAGACAGCAGTAGAGCTGAGTAGCTCCAGCAGAGACCTGGTGGTCCTCACACCCCAAAATAGTTATCATGTGACATTTGGAGAAAGTTAGGGTCCCAGACCTGCCTTGCCTTTTCCAGATACCATTGCCACTCAGCAGAACTCTGGATCATCCTTTCTGTATCAGAATATTTGGAATCACCATGGGTGTGCTGTCTGTTCACAACTCATTCTCTGCATGTACAGCCTGGCAGGTGAGGTGAGCAGTGCAGAGTGCAGGCTGGGGGTGGGGTGAGGTGAGCAGTGCAGAGTGCAGGCTGGGGCTGGGGGTGGGGTGAGCAGTGCAGAGTGCAGGCTGGGGCTGGGGGTGGGGTGAGCAGTGCAGAGTGCAGGCTGGGGGTGGGGTTGAGCACAAAGATCTCTGTGCCTCTTGCAGGGACAGACCTAGGATAGAATTGAGCCCTGAAAATCATTTTCTTTTGTAGCCAGATCTTTCTGGCATTCATACACACCTCCACCTCCACCTGCCAGCCTGCACTCTGCTTCGGCCCAGACTAGACGTGGGAACTATGATTCTCCTATTAGAAAGGTCTACTGGGGCCTGCAGCTTTCCTCTAGTAATAACTCCCCCACCTTTAGCAGACAGATGAAACCAGTGGATAGCAACAAGGACATGCGGTGTGTCTCAGGCCCGAGAAGCCTGGGGTGCAGATATGGCTGGATGGGGTGCTCAGAGTGTGTTCCACGAGAGCCAGCACTGTGCATTTGTTGTCTCCAGACCAGTGTGTTTCCCATTCAGCCCAGGGAGGTGGGGGCCGGGGGGGCGGGGGGAGGCACAGAAGCCCTGGGCTCAGGGCAAAGCCCTGGGCTCAGGGCTCTCACGGCTCTGCCGTGGCAGGAGCAGAGGTGGACTGAGCTGGAGAGGTGGACAGGGATTGGGAGAAATGGCCCAATTCAGCTTCTGTGTTGCGTCCTCGCCAGCACCACTCGGCCCCACGTCTTGGGTTGTTTCCAAGCACGTCAGAAACGGAATTCTGCCTTTAAAGGGATGGTGACTTTTAGGCACCTAAAATATTTTTCTTTTCTTTCTTTTTTTTTTTTCTCAAAATTTCTGACATTGTTTGAATTTAATGATTCATATTACGAATTATTCATGAAAATGATCTTTTAAGCGTCTTATAATAGCTGAAATTATCCTTCATTAGATACTGACAGTTCCTGTGATGGGTGTAATTATAAAAAAATATTCTTAGGCTAGCTATATTCTGCAGTGTTAAAATTACGCAAATGAGCAAGGGACAGGAATAGAAGCTGAGTAGGATGGTCAGGTTTCATGGGGGGGGCGCTGCAGGCTTTCTAAAAATGCATCAATATGTGCTTGTGTGCACAGTAAGCATGCTCCCGGACAGTCTGCAGTGCTGCTCAGCCGCTCTCCCTGGCAAGGGAGCAAAGGAACCAGCGGCTGGCTTGCGTGCCGCTCTTGCCCATGTATGAATTGTGGGATGGAGAAGTTTTTTTTAAGCTTTGTTCACTCAGCATTTTCTGCAAGGCACACTGTAGTAATCTCAGATACTTGTGGAGAGTAGCAGGCTTGTGCTAACACAGATAGCGTTGTGTAAGGAAGGGAGAGATGGGACAGGAAGTGTAAGGCCCTGGGGCTGGGGCAGCCACCTGGGTTCATTTGACCTGGGGCACAGGTTCAAGGCTCGTGGGGACCACTTAATTTCTTGAGTTTGATCTTGGTACCTTCTCTAAGGTTCTTATCTTTGACTGTCCTTGAACTTATAACCCTCTTGTCTCAATCTTCTGGTTATCTGGGATTCTAGGCATGCTACTCTGCCTGGCTTAGGTTCACTGTTTTGCTTTTCAGTATTGGAGATGAAGTCAGGATCACACATGTACTAGATAAGCATTCATCACTGACCACAACCCTAGTTGTCTTTTTACCTTTATTTTGGAACAAGTTTCACAAAGTTGTCTAGGTTGGTCTCGAACTTGTTCTATAGTCCAGACTGGTTTTAACCTTGAAATCCTCCTCAGCTTCCTGAGTAGCTTGGGTGACAAGTCTGTACCACTATGCCTGGACTTCTCTTGGTATCCTTGTGGGGAATGTGCAGAAGAGAGGAGGGAGCGCCCATCCAGCTTAGTGTGGTGTCATGGTGCTGGTGCTCTGCTTGCCCAAGCTCTCTGCACTGTCCTACCTACACAGTTCCATTCAGGTCGTCCATGCTGTGCCTCCTCTTAAAGCCCCCAGAGAGAGGTGAGCTAGTTCCCGCAGGTGCCACCGCTGGCCCTGCTCTCTCAGGCCCACTCACCAGCAGTGCTGTGGAGTCAACTCTTCCATCTCCCCATTTTTGACCAGTACCATTTAATAAAGCCTTAGGTAGAGAGGGTGATGAAAATTTATGGAGACTAACATTTCAGTGTGCTAGCTGCCAGGCACAGCTCTAAGAAGCATACACTTGATTG
The DNA here is from genome assembly GCF_049852395.1 of Peromyscus maniculatus bairdii. NCBI lineage: Eukaryota > Metazoa > Chordata > Mammalia > Rodentia > Cricetidae > Peromyscus > Peromyscus maniculatus. Next base: position 3,742,837 of record NC_134859.1, on the reverse strand, counting down.
ATCTTCATGCTTGTCCTAAATTGCTAGGTGTGATGATGATCTTCATTCATCCAAGGAGGAAACAGAATGTAGCTAAAGTCACACAGCAGATTAGGAAGTGAGACAATGGTGTCACGTTTCTTGGGGCTGGTGATAGATGGTGTGGGGGAAGTGCTTTGCTTGCTCTTCAAAAGGGTGCTCAAGCCTACACATCCAGGGTTTTCCACAAAGCACAGCTCACAAGTACAAGTTTTTCCTCTTCATTACTTCATTCATTCATTCAATTGTTTGCTGGTTCCTTCATCCTTCTCTTCCCTCCTTTCTTCCTTGAGACAGGGTCTTGTATATCCCAAGTTGACTTCAAACTTTGTTTGTAGTAGTAGATACCCTGGAGCTCTTATCTGCACCTTAAATTCTGGGTCACAAGCATGCACTGCTAGACCTGTTTTGTGCAGTGGTGGGACTCATGGATGCTAGGCAGGCATCTGCTCGCGGGGCTACATCCGCAGCCACCGCTTGTTGTTTATTTGGACTCTATCCTGTTTGTCTTAGTGCTAGACATGTAGGTGAATCCTGCACTGCTTTATGACGTGTCACTGAGCTGGGGGTAGATCACAGTCCCCTGACCTGTGTGGTTTCCTTCCCAAGGATGCACAGCTCTCACTGTATCTCCAGATGACAGTGTCATTGTGTGTTCTCTGTTACACCTGAATGCCAAAGGCCAGAGATTGGCAAATGTTTTTCTCCAAGTTACAGGCCCAAGGAGTTTAGGCTTCCACTGGCTTCTGCTTGCTCTTCATTCTTTCTCCTGTTTCCCCCATTCATCTTCCTTTTCCTCACCCTTGCTTTCTCTTACAAACCCATATGCAGACCCCAGCCTGAGTCTGTGCATGTGGTATATGGTACATCAAGCCATGTTACAGACAATTGTTACATTAAGCCATTGCTTTTAGAAGAAAATAAAACCTGCTTCAGTCAGTGAAATGCCCACTTTATAAGCCTAAGGTCCTGACTTCAATTCCCTAGATCCCCGTGGAGAAAGCTAGGCATAATGATATGCACCTGCAGTCCCAGCCCTGGGGAGGCTGAGGCAGGCAGGTCTCTGGAGCTTGCTGGCCAGTTCCAGGCCAATGAGAGGCTCCATCTCAAAACTGCAGTGGATGGCACCTAAGGAAGGAGAGTTAAAATTGTCCTCTAGCCTCCACACGTATGCACATGCATGTGCATACTTCCCTGTGCACTGCACATACATGCACCTGAAGCAAGGGTTAGAAGCTGGGCTGTCCTTTCTGTGGTTGAGTTCTGTTCAGTTCAGTTACTGTGTCTTCTTAACTCATGTGGACTTGGCTGGAGGGCCCTCCTGTTTGCTGCTTACCCTGCACCGCTCTTCTGTTCTTGGTGTGCTGCAAACACACTGCTCCTCTGGGTATCAGGATGGCTGCATTAATCAGGCAGTTCCCTGATGAGGCATGCAGCACCTCAGACAGTCAGCTTGCAGGAGGAAATGGCCTTTGCTCATGGTTTCAGAGGCCTTAGTCTGTGGTCAGTCGGCTCTTTCATGTCGCACCTCAGTGAGGTAGAACATCTGTATGAAGCACGTCACAGCATCCAGGAAGCAGGAGGAAACGACAGGGTCTTAGTCAGATCTTGGGAGGGTCCCTCCGTGACCTGACTTCCTCCTACTATCCCTTGCTCTGTGAGGGCTCTGTCACCTTCTAGTAGGATGACCAACTAGGGTTCAGTGCCTTTCACCTGAAGGTTGTCTTCTTCTCTATGCTCTCTTCCATAACTGCAGAAAGACCATGTGACAGTGTGATGACTGGACTGTGTTTGTGTTGAACTGATATTGACTTGCGGTGGCCCCTCCCAGCTTCCCATACTGGTGGGAGATGAGTAGGGCTGGCTGCCCAGATCTGGGTGAAGCCTTATGATTGGTAGAATGCTGTCTTTTTATAGATCCTTGGCCAGTCTTTTCAGGCCACTGATTGTCTTTGCTAGCTTCAGCTGATAACTTGATACAGCCTATGGTCATCTGAAGACTTCCCAATTGAGGGACTGTTTAGATCAGTGTGGCCTGTGGCCATATCTCTGAGAGACTGTGTTGATGGATGATTGACGTGGAAGAACTCCACACCCCACTGTCACTGGTGCCGCCTTTAGGCAGTGGTCCGGAGCTATCTAAGAAAGCTAGCTAAGCATGAGTGAGGGAGTAAGCCAATAAGCAGTGTCCTTGCATAGTTTCCTTACCTCAGTGACGGAGTGTGACTTAAGAGTGTAAGTCGTGGTGTTTATCACAGCAACAGAAAGCAAACTGAACACAGCTGGAGATAGCTTCCTCTTCTCTTTGAGAGCACAAAGCTGAGGCTCATGTTGGCTTCTGCGGGTGGTGAGCAGAACTAACTAAGGCACGCACTTCCTTAGTTTGCCGAGGTCTCTGGAGTTGGACCCAGAGGGGACGCTCCTCGCCTGCTGCTGTGGCGTTATCAGGACCCTTTGGCTTATTCTTCACTGTGACTCAGCACTTGGTCAGGGTTGCTGGAGTCCACACCACAGTGCTTCCTGGTTGTGCTCCACAGTTCTGTTTCCATGAGAGGAAATGGCATCTCTGAGGCTCAGCAGCTTGTTAAGCCTCTGACTGGGTCCCTCACACTGCTCTTCAGCTTTTACCTCTTGACCAGGAAAGCGGCTTCTTCCTCCATCCAGCACCCCCATGCCATCTGCCCAGGAACAGTTTCCTCAGTGTGTCCTAGCATGCCAAGCGACCCCAGGAGCGGAGTGCTGAGCCCCGGGCATCAGTCTTCTGGAATTTTAAGTACATGTGGCAAGTGTACATCTCCCTGGCTCCCTCTTTCTTCCTCTTGTCTTCTTTTCTTCCCTTGTTGTGGGCTGGGCCCTATCCCGAGACCCAGTGCCTACCGTTGAAGCTCACAGATGGGTAGGGAGTTGCACAGCAGGATGCAGTCCCTGTGATTCAGGCAGCTCCTTGTGAGTTCAGGGCAGGGCAGCTCAGTCCACATAACAAGCTCCAGGCCAGCTAGAGCTGTGGAATAGACCTTGTCAAAAACTGCCCTCAGCAGCAACTGAAAGGCACTGGGCTTGGCTCTGAGTTAGAGTCTGCAGTAGCATCCAGGTCAGTCAAGGCATGAGCTGCAGGACACAGGCAGTGTGGAAAGCTGAGGTCTTTCTTGAACTATTGGAAGGTTTCAGATGTTGGTAGAAGGATTTGTTTTGTTTCTGAACTCATCAAATCTTTGTCCTCTGTTAAAAATTGCATCTATTAAGTCAGGCGTGGTGGTACATGCTTTTAATTCCAGCTGTCTCAAGGTAGAGGCAGGAGGATTTCTGTGAGTTCAAGGCCAGCTACATAGCTAGTTCCTGGTCAGCCAGAACTGTCTGAAGACACAAACTGCATCACTTTGTAGGAGCCAGCTCCATTTTGCTGTACTGCCCTTGCTGTAGTTAATGTAGTGGTAGTCATTTGCTGGAGTTAATGAAGAGGCCCTCTTGCCTCTTAACTAACCTGTAGATGGATGAAACAGGCAGGCTCTGGTTTTGCCCTGCAAAACTTGCCAGCCTCGAGCATGCCTTCTTTTGGAGTATTCTATAGGAATGCATCTAAAGACTCAATAGTTCACCTCGATACCACTGATTTCTCTGTCATCCCCCTTGCTCCTGGTACCACTGCTTTCTCTGTTATCCCGCTTACTCCTGGCAATTAATCCTAGTGATGATCAATCTCTGCTTTATATTATCTGAAGAACGGTCTTGTTCAGCATCTCAGAGTGGTATGCATGCTTGAGGTTAGTGAGCAGCCACCAAGAATGGTGCAGAATAGATTGGATTCATAATGTCTGGGAGTTTGCGATGCTGTAACCAGAGGCCCAAAGGTGAGACGTGCTGGCAGGAACCATGAATCACTGCAGTACGAGTGTGTGCTCATGATTTTTTAATGGCTGCCTGAAAATGGATGTGTGCTATTAAGGTAAACTCTTCAAAAATTGACATGTTTTATAATTCTGTGAGTTAAAAAAGGAGAGAGAGAGAGGAACAACAAGGCCCGTGTGAGTGACAGGCAGTGACTCTTGGGCCACTGGGTCTGCATGGAGCCCCAAGGAGGTGTTTACTTTAGAGGGCTGAGAAGCTGGCACACACCTGTGATCTTAGCACTTGGCAGGCTGAGGTGGCAAGATTGGAAGTTGGAGGCTTGCCAGAGCTACACAGTGAGACCCTGCCACAAGAAGAGGGTGGTGGGGACTGGTTCAGGAAGTTGAATGTTCGGGCAGTGTAATTTAATATTGAGTGTGATCCTCAGTTCAGACCTGAGTTCAGTGTGTCTGAAGAGGTAACCTACTCTTGGGAGATGCTTAGGTTTACTGCCACGGGGGACTAGGACTGTGGGGTTCTCTGCTTTGTGGTTTTGTTTGAGCCCATGTCCTTCTCATAACTCTGCCTGTTGGGGGCCATCAGTGGGTGCTATTTTTTTTTCTTGTATTTTTTCCACCATCTTGCAAAGCCTAGAGGTCAGGTGATGATGCCCCCATTGTTGTCCTTCCTGTGAAGCACATCCCTCACTTTCTTGCCTGCTGCCCCACCAAATGATTTTTCAGCTTGGCAGCAGTGAGCCAGCCTCACAGAGGGTGGACTGTGCCACTTGCTGTGCCGTTCAAGCTCTAGGGCGATGCTTTTCATGGCAGCCATCTGGCATACTTTTGATGTTCTCTTTTTTAGCAGTTGAGGGCTCAAAGTCACACATATAAAAATTATCCACTTAATTCCGTTAGCATTTGTTGAGTGGCCTTTCTGTGTTAGATCCTGGGAGCTGAGGAAAAAAGTCAATTCTCTTGATACTTGTTCATGGTGAGGTTTTTGGATTAGCAGCAGCAGCAGGTTGTCTGAGAACCTACTACATTTGTAGGTGCTTGGGTTCCACCGGCCTGCTGGGTGGGTTGTCCTGGAAGTGTAAGAAGCACTAGATACTTGAAGTTTCTGTCAGCAGAGGAAAGAGAAATGTGGATGCTTCTGTTTCCTCCTGTGTTCATTCAGGCATTACTAATCAATTAGGATACCTTTCCCAGAATCCCTGTTTAAGCTTGCAAACTTTTCTCAGCACAGTGTTCCAGGTGATTGCTTCCAGTTAGTGAGAACAATGGCTTCTCAGCCTTCTGACTAAGGTCAAGTATAGTACCAGTTGGTTAGAGTAGGTGCTTGAGATCAAGTTCAGTCACTCTGTCAACCTCTGCCATCAGCATCCCGGCCTCTCTGATTTCAATACTGCAACCTCCCCAGCCCCAGTTCTCTGCTACTGTATTTAATGCAGATGTGGCCGTACCTATTCCCTACTTAAAGCCCTCTAGTGACCTCCTATTGCTTTCCAAATAGAATCCAAACTCATTACCAGGACTTGAAAGATTGTACCTGACTTGGCTCCTGCTCACCTTAATGTCCCTGTCTATGTCTCTTTTCTGCCCTTGCCTCCTCTCTGCTTGTATTACCTCATTTTAATTCTGGGAGGATACCATGCTTTTCCAATCCTGGACTGGACAGATCTAAGTCCTTGTCTTCCCATCACCCTTGGGAGAGAGCTTGGAGTGCAGAAATTTGATCTGGAGTTGGAGAGATAATTCAGTTGGAAAAATGTGTGTCTTTCAAATATAAAGATTTAAGTTCAATCTCTAGCTCCTACATTAAAAAAATTGGGCTGGAGAATTTATTTGGTAGTTAAGAATACTTATTGCTCTTGCAAAGCATCTGGGTTTAATTTCTGGCATCCACATGGAGACCCACAAATGTCTGGAATTCTAGTCCCAGGGCATCTGACTCTCTCTTCTGGCCTCCATAAGCATTAGGCATGCACATGGATATACATACATGCAGGCAAAACACTCATGCATATAACATAATAAAATAAATAAATCTAAAAAATAAAAAGCAAGCAATTTCATAAAATACACTTATAGTTCCAGTGCTAGAGAGGTGGATCCAGGCAGATCCCTAGAGCTCACTGGCATTCCAGCCTAACCTAATTGGTAAATTCCAGGTCCTTGTGAGAGACTGTCTCAAAAAGCCAAAGTGAACAGAAACTGAGGAATAACAATCAAGGTTGTTCTTTGGCCTGAATATACGAGAAAAAAAAAAAAATTCGATCTCCCTGAGGCTATGGAGAGAAAGACTTCTTTTTAACACCTGGCCTGCTGTGTAAGTTACCTCTTCACCATGGACTACAGGGGCCTCCAGCGAGTCCTCCGTGCACCATGCTCTCCCCCTCCCTATGGGTGCTCACTTCTCCCCAACCCTGAAGCTCTTTCCGGATACCTCCTCCTCATTACTTAGGGCTGCGCATATCTATGCCAGGCCTCTCAGAGGCCTTCTCTGGCCTCCCCATGGCGGTAGCTCCTCCTTCCAGCATCTTAGCTGTCTTCTCCGGTGTACATGTCATAATGGCATGGGAATACTGGGGTGTCTTTGGGAGCAAAGGAGCCTTTCTCAGTCTGTATGTAGTGCTGAGCCCGACAGGCTAGGGTCCTGGAAACTCAGTGGGCATCAAAGGCAATCTCAGTCAGAGGTTCCATGTCTGTCTCCCAAATTCAAAGATCAAAATTTGTTGGACTACGGGTGATGAGTTTTCTCAAACATTTATGTGTATTTATTCATTTTATAGGGCGCATAAGGGAGAGAAAGAAGGCAGAGCTCCTGTAGAGCAGGAGGGCCTGGAGTAGGCACCACTGAGCCTCTGCTTTGCAGTTAATAAGGCTCAGTGGATGAAGGAAGGGCACGGGATTGAGCTGTTCAGTCCACTGTTCATTCCAGGGGTTGAGTTTCTCGAGGTTTCCACATCATGGCTTCCAGAAAAAGGCTACTCCTCTGGAGAAAAGAGATAAGGAAGGGCTGGAGAGATGGCTCAGAAGTTAAGAGCACTGGCTGCTCTTCCAGAGGACCTGAGTTCAATTCCCAGCACCCACATGGCAGCTCACAACTTCTGTAATTCCAGTTCCAGGGGATCTGACACCTTCACACTAATGCACATAAAATAAAGTTTAAAAAATGTCCCTAAAAGAGATAAGACTAAACTGCCTTCCTAGCCATGGTGAAACCAGAGATACTTCTGGCATGTCTGGCCTCTGGCAAGGATGAGTCATGGACACTTTGAGGGCATTTCTAGCTTTTAGCCAAGAAAGAAGCTGATCCCTTCTCTTTACTCTGAACTGCCAATTTCTGTCTCCTGTTCTCACCACTTATCTGCAGTTACTTTAATTTGTTCTTTCACTATTTTCAGGGTCTTAGTGTGTGAGTTCTGTGGTGGTGGGATTCCCATTTGTGTCACTGGTGCCCACACTCAGTCCCAGAGCTGTGCCGTGCAGTGTGTGCAGTAAATATGCTTTGGCTGTATGCGTGTGTTTGTGAACGATGGGGGGGGAGGAGACCTGAGGAACAAGGCCTGCTTTGACCTGAGAGCATATCGCTTTGTATCTATGCCACACTATGGACATGCGTGTATTCATAGGAAAGCCAAGAAGACTTTGGTCTCCCAGGGTCAAGTGGCCAGTGGGATCCAGAGATCTGTGCTATTGCACAGATGTGCTACATCAAATTCATCTACATGACCCTAGACAAGTGTTCTTGATACCATTTAAAAATCTTGGAAATTCCCTTTGAGAAATGTCCTTTTAGAAGGCCATGTGACCTTTTATAAATTAAAATGTGTTCTGTGTCTTAGTGACCTTTCACCATGGGAATTTAATAACCAGTGAAGTGAGGAGTGGTAGACAGACCATCTCCACGTGATAATGTTCATGGCCAGATCCAGAGGGTGTCCTGTGCTGGTCAGGAGGTTCCCTCTGCAGCTCTGTCTTCACTGCAGAGCTGGCTGATGTCTCAGGTAGCCCTGGCCTCTCACATTGGGCTTGTTGGCTCCGTGGGGCAGCTTAGGCAAACGCCTTCACTTTTTTCTAGGACAGTATCCAACTAACTTTGTCTAAAAGAGACACATAGCAGGTGTTTTTGACTTAGTTGGCCAGGCAGGTTTCAGTCACAGTTTCTAAACTTTATTGTTAAAGGGCCACAGCATTATGTTAACAAGTGTAGCTATGTGCCAATAAAACTTTATCAACAAAAGCTGGGATCAGTCCAGATTTTGCCCAAAGGCTGTAGTATATATACTCCTGTTGGAGGATTTCCAAATTAAAATGAAAACACAAATAGTGTAAAAGTTAGATTGCTTCTATCCATTGTCCGTTTTTCAGTGTGTATTGGAAGAGATGACTTTTTAAATTGGTCCAGACCTGCTGTTTAAACCTGAGAATCAATGTTGGTTTTGGCTTCCTGTTTAGGCAAAGTCAAACTGTGATTTATCATGTGCAAAAATAGCTTTTATTTTTTAAGTAAGCACAATGTTCTCTTTGTTAGAAAGCCACCTGCCGACGTCAGCAGTGCAGGGACAGGGGCCCCTCTTCGCGTAGTTCTGGGATCATGAAAGCCCAGGTCCCTGGGTTTCAGTGGCAGTGCTTGGCACGTGGCTCCTTGCCCTCACACAGGGGGTAGAGGGTGCAGTCAACCATAGCACAAGTTCCAGTGTGCACCGCGACAGATAAGTTAAGCTGCAAAGTGGACAATTTTTAAAAAATCAACAGTTTTATTTAAACAGGCGATTGGATCTCCTGGGACTGGAGTTAGTTTTGAGTTGCTCTGTGGATGCTGGAACCTGAACACAGGTCCTCTGCCCAAGAACAGCAAGTTTTCTTAACCACTGAGTTGCCTCTCCAGCCCTTAAAGTGGACAATTTTAACAGCTTTGTGAACTAATGTGCAAGTGATAGGCCTTAAGTATGTAAATGACCTTTCTTAGCATAAAGTTGGAAAAAATGCAAACCCTTATTGAAATGAGGTGACTGCTCGGCTGCTTCAGATTGATTTGGGTTGTGTCTTAGTTTTTTTTGTTTGTTTTTGTTGTTTGTTTTTTCAAGACAGGGTTTCTCTGTGTAGCACTGGCTGTCCTGGAACTCACTCTGTAGACCAGGCTGGCCTCAAACTCACAGATCCTCCTGCCTCTGCTTCCTGAGTGCTGGCATTAGAGGCATGTGCCACCACCACCCAGCATCTTTGTTTTTATTGTCAACTTGATACTAACCTAGGAATCATCTGGGAACAGGGACCCTTAATCAGATTACCCTGTGCCCATGTCTATGAGAGATATTCTTGGTTGGTGTTGGAGCGCTCATCCCATCTCTAGGCAGGTGGGCCTGGGATATCTAAAAAGACTAAATACAAGCCAGAGAGCAAGCCAGTAAACAGCATTCTTTTGTGGTCTCTGCTTCAGTTGCTGCTTGAGCTCCCATCCTGACTTCCTTCAACTGTGGATTGTAACCTGGGAAGTGTAAGCCAAGTCAACGCTTTCCTCTGCTAAGTTGCTTGTAATCATAGTGTTCATTACAGCAACAGAAAGAAAATCAGTAAAAGCTGCAAGGAGTGCTTATGTCCAAGAATAAGAGTTTAGTGAGCAATCTCCACAGTGAAAATTTCAAAGCACTGATGAAACACAGAAGACACACACACTCACACAATGGAATGGTAATGTCCACATGTATACACGAACACGCACACACACACACACACACACACACACACGCACACACATACACACACACACACACACACACACGCACACACACACACACACACACAAGAATTGATGATGTTATGGTGGCTCAAGCCTGCATCCCAGCTTTCAGAGGCTGAGACAGGAAGAGTGCCATGAGCTTAAGGATAGCCTGGGTACAGAGTGAGCTCTTGCCTCAAGGAGTCCACACTATTCTTATTCTTTTATATACCCATCCAAATGCCAATGTAATATTCTTTATAGAACTAGACATAAACCAATGCTAACATTTACACAGAACAACAGAAAACTGAATAGTCAAATCCATCTTGAGAAACATATCAAAGCAGATGTTCTACCACTTGACTTTGAAATATTACAGTATGGCATTAGCATAATAGACCAATGGAGAAGAGTCAAGAACCCAGATGTGAGCCACATGTAGAACCTACTGATACCCAGCAAGTGCTGAGAACACCTAGAGAAAGGGCAGTCTCATTAATAAACAGTGCTGGGCAAATTCAGTATCTAAGTGCAGAAGAGTGAAACTAGATTCCTGTTTCCACCAGTTTCGAAATTCATCTCAAAATAGATTAAGGGCATAATGTAATACCTAAAACTATGAAACCATGAGAGTAGGACATGGGAAAGGACATCCTTACAGAGTTAATGCTGTAAGGATTTTTAAAATAAGACCCCAAAAGTACAGTCAGTATACGAGGCAAAAGCAGGAAGTGAAATCACATCACACTGAATAGATTCTGGGTGGTAAAGGGAAAAGCAGTATGAAGAGATAGCATAAAGGATGAGAGAAAGTATGTGGAAGCCATACTTCTGACTAGACTTCAATATCCAGAACAGTAGCAAAAGTAAATGACCGTGGTTAAAACCCAGGCAGTCAACTTGAATAGGTTCAATAGATTTAGACTCGATAGACTCAAAGGAAGCTGTAAGTCAGGCGTGGTGACATATGCCAGTAAGCCTAGCACTTGGGAGGCAGAGACTGGAGGCTCCTAAGTTGAAGGCTAGATTGGGCCTGGGCTAGAAGCTGTCCCCAAACAAAAAGCAAACATGAAATGTCTAACAAATGTATGAAAAAAATTAGCTAAATGTCATTGTGGTGATTTGAAAGAAAATGGCCCCCAAAGGGAGTGGCACTTATTAGGAGGTGTGGTCTTGCTGGAGTAGGTGTGGCCTTATTGGAGGAAGCATGTCACTGTGGGGGTGGGCATTGAGGTCTCATATATGCTCAATCCATGCCCAGTGAGAGACAGACCACTTCCTGTTGCCTGTGAGTCAAGATGTAGGACTCTCATCTCCTACTCTCGCACCAGGTCTGTCTGCACACTGCCTTGCTTTCCAACATGATGATAACCTCTGAACTGTAAGCAAGCCACCACAATGAAATGTTTTCCTTTGTAAGAGTTGCTGTGGTCATGGTGTCTCTTCACAGCAATAGAAACCCTAACTAAGACAGTCATCCGTCATTAAATAGAAATAAAAACCACATTGAACTAGCTCCCTGACTCCTGGTAGTTCTGGGGAGGATTTAGAGGGAAGGTTGCTGGGGATGTAAATCTCTATCTGTATGGAAATCATTATGAAAGTTTCACAAAAATGAAAAGTGTAATTATGCTATAATTTAGCAGTCCTACTTCTGGGTTTCTAAATAAAATCTGTATGTTGAAGAAACATCTGCTATCCCATGCTTATTGCAGCACTGGTCACAATCACGAATGGACATGTGCCCGTCCTTTGATGAATGGATAAATAAAATGCATGTATTTACAATGGATTACCATTCAGCCATAAAAAGGATGGAATCCTGTCATATGTAACAGCATGAACAGAACCAGAGGCTATTATGTTAAGTGAAGTATGTCATGCATGGTAAGATGAGTATTATATGATCTTAGTCATGTGATATCTAATATTTGACCTCAGAGAAGTCAAGAGTAAAGATATGACTGCCAGAAGCTGAGAAGGGGGAAGGTTGAAGAGGATGTATAGACTGCAGTAATGCACTGTGCATTTCAAAAACTGGAGGAAATGTTTTGACTGTAAAGAAATGTTAAACATCTAGGTGTCATGGTGCACACCTTTAATCCCAGCACTTGGGAGGCAGAGGTGGATGGATCTCTGAGTTCAAGGTCATCCTGGTTTATTAAGTGAGTTCCAGGACAGCCAGGGCTACATAGAGAAACCCTGTCTTGAAACCCCTCCCCCGCAAAAAATAAGAAATGATAAACATTTATTAGCGTTGACGTATATCCTGATTGAAGCACCTAGAACACATACCTGTACTGAAACATCGTATGATATATCCTATTAACATATATAATTTTTATGTTTTTTATTTAAACATAAATAAAAAAAGAAAAATGAGTAAAATCCAAAAAAGAGGGACTGGAGAGATGGCTCAGCGGTTAAGAGCATTGGTTGATCTTCCAGAGGACCCAGGTTCAAATCCCAGCACCCACATGACAGCTCACAGCTGTCTGTAACTCCAGTTCCAGGGGATCTGACACCTTCACACCAATGTACATAAAATAAGTTAAGTAAAAATATTTTAAAAGACCAAAAAAGAAAGGAAAATTCGTTTTTCCTCTTAAGTCAGAATATAAATTGGCTGTGACACATCCTGGTTAAATAGAGCGTTGAGTTCCCTTTCAGTCAGTGTCACAGTTTAGTTCTGTCATACCAGCCCCTAGAAAGGGTGAGGGCCCAATGCTTCCTCCAGATGGTCTAAACACTGTGTGTATCATTCATTGTCCTGCTTTGCTCCTTTATCTGTCACGAAGCCTTTTCTGTTGCTCTGTGGCCTGCGTGATCATCAAAAGCAGAGTGATATTCTGTCTTGGGGCTTTTTTTTTTTTTTTTTTTTTTGGTTTTTGGTTTTTGGTTTTTTGAGACAGGGTTTCTCTGTGTAGTTTTGCCTGTCCTGTATCTCGCTCTGTAGACCAGGCTGGCCTCGAACTCACAGAGATCAGCCTGGCTCTACCTCCCAAGTGCTGCTGTCTTGGGGCTTTCAGAAGAGCTTTCCTAATGTTTCCTTTCGTTGGACTCTGTCGTACTAATTTTGGCTGACAGCACTGTAGGAGATGCCCCGGCATGCAGAGCCCGCAGTGCATCTGGTGAGCCAGGGAATGGGTTCCCAATGCAGAAGGGACAGGTGAAGGTGAAGCTTTTCTCCCTTATAGTAGGGACTTTAGTCCTGTGTCCCTCTGAAGTGCTGCCCACAAGCAGGCTCCTGGCTGCTCTCACCAGATCTGTAGGCTGCATTACCATGGAATGGTAGCAGGCGAAAATCTACCTGTTTATATTTCTATTTTCTGAGTTGCTGCAGACTCTTCTTTCTCTCTATGAATGAAATTTTGTCGTAGTAAATTATTTGTTCTTTTCTTTGACACATACTTTTCCTGTTTCCTCCCCCATTCCGTTCATCCTTTTTTTTCCCCTCTCTGTAAACAAGGATAGAGAGAAACCCTGGAATTAGACCACTCTATGGCTAAAAAGAAAGGTTTATTGGGAATTTAAAATGCTGTGCCTGTCTGGGGCGGGGTGGGGTAGAAGAGAGAGATACAACAAAGCAAGAGAGCCTTGCCAGTTTTGAGGAAGTATGTTGTGGTGGGAGGGAGCCTGTGAGCCTGAATAGCTTGGAGGTTAGAATCTGGGAGAGGGGGCTTGGGACCAGACTGCCTGGGCCTTTGATCTGTTATAGGTTGTTTGAGCTAAGAGGGAACTGGATGGTTTGCTGTAGGGGTGGAGGGGGGAAGTAATGGCTTTTCCTGCCACCCAGAAATCTGCCTCACAAGGCTTTGAGGAATTCTGATTTGAGGCACTTGCTTATCTGCTAGCAGTCCTGTTCTTGGTGCGAGAGTGGGACGTTTAGAACACTGTCAACAGCAGTGACATTTGGGGCCACTTTGGCCCTAGCACTCCCCTCTTTCCTTCCCCCTTTTCTCTTTGCTGCCCACCTCCTTACCCATGTCTCTCCCTCACTGTGTAGCTCAGCCCTGGTGTGAATGCTCAATTCTCCTGCCTCAGCTGAGATTACACACATGCTTTAAGGGTTTTATGGTTTATCTGAGGTCTTGTACTAGAGCGCTGTCCCTTTGCTTTGATGTGGTCCTAGTTCTAGTAAGTAGGAAGAATCCTCACTAGCCCTCTTCTGCTTTTGATGTGCCTCCAGTTTATGTTTCTAGTGGTAGGTTTGGCCTGGGCACTTTATATAAGACCTTCTATAAGAGATGTTCACTTATTTATTTAGTCTGTGTATGTGCACATGTGTGAACACCATAGTGCTGTGTGGAGATCAGAGGTCAGCTGTGGGAATTGATTGTTTTTCCCCTTCCACCATGTGGATTCCAGTGATCGAACCCAGGTCATCAGGCTTGGGGGGCAGCCATCAGCCCCAGGCCAGGCACTTTAACAATCCAAATTTTGAAGCCTGTATGTCTTTGAAGATACTTTAAAGGGCTCAAGACAGTGTTGGTAGTCCTGTGGAAATCCCCTTGATGTTTTTCCTATGGCATAATTACTTCAGTAGTGGATATAGTTTAAAAGCTTGAATCCCAGGCTTAGATTTCCTTTGGTAAAGCAAAGAGCAGTTTTGTTTTCAATCTCCCAGTGAGCCTCACAGTGGGTAGTCAAGAATTCAGGGAATGTGGCTGTTCAAGAGAGTATAATTCTCCATACAGCTAGGGTTATGGTGGGATTGATTGTGGTGAATTAAAGCTCAGGTTTTCATGAAGCCTGTGTGGAAGTCATTCCAGTGGTTCACAGTGGTTCTCTGGATGAGGCGTGCGTGCGTGCGTGCGTGCGTGCGTGCGTGCGTGCGTGTGTGTCTGTGTGTGTAACCGGAAGCTCTTCTCTTAGGTAAGGCTAGCTGGGCATGCCCTTTTCTGAACTTCAGGTTGAGTAGGCTGTTTCTCCGAACTTGATATTCCTAGTTTGAAAACTAGGCGTGGCCATGGTTTCCAGAGAACACTGTGATGATTAGGGTGATGAAACAGTCCAAACCCAGTAGGTCTGTGGCTCGGAACGTGTGCTGGTTAGGTTTGTTAATTTGTTTGCTTTTTGACAAACTCTGAGTTTTACAGTTTTTCTGCCCCTGTCCTGTGATGTGTGCTGAGTCTTAGGCTGATAGTGGTATGGATGTCCATCTGTGGCTCGGTACTCCAGGCTTGTTCTCTACACTTCAACCACTGTCCACTGCACAGAGAAACTTCTCCAGTGAGGTCTGAGAGCTGCACTAATCTGTGGATAGAGGTACGGTTTGATAACTGTGTCCATTTAAAGAATAATGATATAGATCCACTCCTTGGGCTTGTGAGTTCCCCAGCCATGGGTGTTGTCTAGACAGACAGTCCCGAGTTTCTTCCTTTGGAGTGGGCCTAACTCCAGTCAGATCCAAGTTGGTTACCTCCTGCTGAAGACACCACACCACACACTTTGGTCACAGAACTTTTTAAAAATTTGTTTTCCTTTTCTGTGATTTAAAAAACCAAAAAATGATGCTCATGAACTGTAACCTGGACCATTGACTGCTGTCTCTTAGTCCTCAGTCCTGTGGTTTTGCTCTTTGCAGGGTGTCCATTAGCCTGTGACATTACAGTGCTGCTTCAGACCCTACACGACCACTCTGACATCCTCAGGGTGGCCCACTCTCTCCCTTCAGCCCCCATCCTTCTCTCTCCTCTCGCTCTGGCCACACAGAACCAGATCTTCCTCTGGTGTCTCGGGAGCCATAGCTCTCTCCCGTGTCTTGCCGCTTGCTCTTTTCTTATCTGAGTCCCAGCCCCCGGCGCCAGCGCAAGCTCCTGACTCAGCCTGCCCAGTCACGTGCTGCCTTTGCTGCTCTTGGGTTCCCTTCAGCCCGTTGTCGTCATGGCGGGAGGAGGCGGCTTGCAGACATAGTGCCGGAGAAGGACCCGGGAGTTCCACACACAGATCCGCAGGCAGCAGGAAGAGAGAGACTCGACTTGGATTGGGTTTTTTGAAACCTCAAAGGTCACCCCCCAGTGACACACTTCTCCAGTGAGGCCAAACCACCTAGTCCTTTCAAATATTGCCACTCCCTAATGACCAAGTATTCAAATCTATGAGCCTAAGGTGGCCATTTTCATTCAAGCCACTACAGGAAGTGAGGGTCTCCTACAGGATTTGTGTTGGTTTTAAATAATAGTAAGCGGTGTGAGGAAAGGTCATGAGCCAAGACAAAACCCAGTATCAGAGCTTTCTTTATGAGGAGGAGGGGAGGGGGACTGAAGAACCAAGCCTGGGGAAGAGGCATGGGGGTGGGGAGGAGTCTGTGTCGGCTTTTTAAGGATCCCCTGCACATGCGCAGGCGGGCTTATGGAGCTAGGCCACACGTGCGGATTGCGTGATCGCGCTGTGTGCATTTGTGCCATCACCCAGTGCACTGATGACTAAGAAGACCCCTTACCTAGCTACTGAACTGCGCATTTTTGATCATATAGCTGGAGTGACAGAATCCTAACAATTTGGGCACAACGTGCCCTGAGGGAACCTGAAGAGGGGAAGGTAAGATACACGGTAGCTAACACAGATGCCCCTCACTCAGCAACTTAGACAGGGAGAAACCCCTCTGCTCTGTTTGGCTTTCCGCATCTGCCTGGTCCTGGAGGGGGACGTTCTACCTCACCTTGCCCCTTGAGCCCCAGTCCGTCCTGGTCTCCACAGTTCTCCACACTGGATGGAAATACTGTGAGGTTTAGAAAACCGTATTTACTAGGATACAGTTCTTACATGGTTTAGTATGCTCACTGCATCAAATACCTGTTACTACAGCCTGCTGTGGAGCTTGCCACCATGTCCAAAAGAAACCCTACATAGCAGTTAGTAGTCACTGCTGATCCTACTTCCTCAGGCCCTAGCAACCACCATTCTGTTTCCTGTCTCTGGGATTGCCTGTCTTGACTATTTCTGTAATTGGGATAAACAGTATATGGCTTTTTGTGATTGGTTTCTTTCAGTTGGCATGTTTTCATGGTATATCCACATCATAGCATTGCTCCAGAATGTCAATTTTTTTTATGTCTAAATTGTATTCCATTGTATTATGGACCACATTTTGTTTATTCTTTCCTCAGTTGATGGGCATTTGAATAGTTTGCACTTTTGAAGTACTGTAAATAATATTGCAATGAACATTCCTCTACACATGGTGTGGGCCTGCTCTATGTTTCTATAGGGTACTTATCTAGGAGTGAAACTTCTGCCTCACATGGTAACCCTGAAGTTACTAGACAGTTTCCACAAATAGCTACACCTCTGCACCAGCAGTGAATGGAGGCTTTGACTAATGACCCAGCATCCATGCCCATGCTTGTTATCTGCCTTTCCTCTTTTAGGCATCCATAACACATCACTGGGTCTGGTTTGTGATAAGTTTTTTTGCACCCTGATAAGCCACTCCACCGACGCAACAATCCAAATCAAACCAAATCAGACCAAGTTAGAAAAGCCCTGGTTTAATGGGTAAAGCATTCTTGGGCAGTTCTCAGTACCCCTGAGAGAGGAGATGGTGAAGAGAGACTGGAAAACCACGTGTTTCTTTTCTGGGGTGCCGCTTATATACCCTGTGGGAGTGATCTTGATCCTCTCTTGGGGAGGAGCTGGGTTTGGCGGGCTTTGAAGGGACGGGTTTAGGGAAAGAGATGGGGGAGGGGAGTTGAGGTGGAGCTTCCACCAGAACATTCCAGACTCTTTGGTTATAGGGATGCCAGGTTGCCAGGGGTTGAGGTGGAGCTCCCTCCAAACAGTTTGCATTTTCCTTATGACTGACAATATTTGTTAATTCCAAAGATGTGAGGAGAAAGACCACTGATCCAAATCATCATGGCCAAATTAATTAAAGCAAGCAATTGATTAAAGCATGATTTTTTTCATGTACATGGGCTGTCTCCCCCTAAAATCAAAGTTCAAAAGATCAGCATTGGGCATGAGGAAAACAAGATTTTAATAGCTAAGGGGCAGGGGGTTTCCAGATGGGGGATTTGGCAAATAGGCAAGGTTACAGGAGCAGAACATACACATAACAAGTTAGTCTTAACAACCTGCTGAAACAAAGACACAGTGGCAAGGTCATAAGAAGGTAGTCTTAACAACAGGTTATGTGGTCATAATAACCTTTTGAAACAAAGACATTGTTGCCATTTCCTGGAACAGGCAGTACAGAACCATTTGTAGTTAAGAAAAAAAAAAAAAAGAATATAAGTTATAAGAGTTATAAGAATAAAAGAGATAAACTCAGATTGACGAAAATCTTGCTAAATAATTACAGACTGATTCTCTTCAACACTGTTAAGATTATCCAAAGTGGAGATAGTCTGAGAAAACAGCTCGGTCATCAGGGGTCTAAAAAATACTATGACTAAATACAATTTTGTATACTGGACATTACTCCAAAACAGTTAAATGGAATTAGGTTATAAACCAGGAAAGTCTGAATAGTGTAGGTTTCACTTAATATTAAT
Source organism: Peromyscus maniculatus bairdii (assembly GCF_049852395.1). Classification (NCBI taxonomy): domain Eukaryota; kingdom Metazoa; phylum Chordata; class Mammalia; order Rodentia; family Cricetidae; genus Peromyscus; species Peromyscus maniculatus. The sequence goes on along the minus strand of NC_134859.1, from coordinate 3,724,766 downwards.
AATGTATCAGTTGATTCATCAAAAGTAAAATGGACAATATTGAAAGATGTTAATAGCAAGGGAAATGATGTAGAAATGCTCTATACTTTCTGTTGAATTTTTCTGTACATCTAAAACTATTCTAAATTAAAACTTTTACCAAAAAAAAAACAAAAACAAAAAAAAAAAAAAAAACAAAAAACAAAAAAAAAAAAAGATTACAGGTGGGGCATAGCCTAATCCTTGAGAAACAAAGGTTTAGTCATAAACAGGAGCGAGTCTATTTGTCTTTACTATTAGATGATTTTAAGCTAAGATGGAGACAGACTGATTGTCATACTGAGCATCTTGTCATGCTTGTCATTGCTGTAAATGTTCTTTGTGGTTTTGTTGTTGTGGACTTGCAGGAGTTGTGTAACATGGGTACTAGGTACGTGATTTATAGATCTTGTCTCTAATCCTACTGATTGTCTTTCACTCTGTGTGTGTGTTCAAATGTTTGTGTCTATGTGGATGCATATGTATGTGGAGGTCAGAGGTCATCTTAGGTGTTGCTACTCAATATGTTTTACCTGTTTTTTTGTGAATGGGTCTCTCACTGGGACCTCAGGGATTCTCCTGTCTTGACCTCCCCAGCTCTGGAATCACAGGTGTGGGTTTCATAGGTTCTGGAGATGGAGCTCAGGGCCTCATGCTTGTTTAGCAGCTTGTAAAGTCACTTTTGTCTGTTTTACCATCAGAATGGGGTGGGTTGCAGTATTAAACCCACTGGGTGAGAAGACCACTACTGCAACTTTTGAGCCAAATTTGAAGCAAGCTTTATGTAAATACTGGCCAGGATGATTGACTCTGGCCAGGACCATTCTAGGGTTCCCAGAAAATGCTGAAAAGTCACATTTTATAAGAGGCTTATAAAGACAAACCCATAAAGGCAGCCTATTTCCCATTGGGTCCAATTAAGGGCAAGCATATATCCTGATGTACTTCCTATCCATGTATTTCCCACATACATGTGATCAAGCACATCTTGTGCAGTTGAGTCAAACAAACTTGTTTAGGGGAATGAAAATATGTAGCTTGTTGTCTCCTGTAAACAGTAGCCTCCAGCATTTCAGGAAGTATATGTGGGCAAGGGGCTTACAGGTTAGAGGCATTTTTGCTTTATGGATCTCATAGGCACAGTAATTAAAACATAACACTTGTTATACCCAGATTGCAGGGACCCCCAAAAGACCACCACAGAGACCGAATCCTGTATTTAAAAGCCAAGAACCTTTATTTCAAACTTGAGCTTGCTCTCTATGTCTCTATGTCTGACCCAGCGGTGAGAGCAGAGCGCGAGCTTGGGTGGGATAGGATTTTTATTATAGCAGAGGTTAGGGTGAAGGGGTTTCCAGGGCTCAGAACCCTGATTGGCTGACATTTGTCTAGGGGTGTCTTGGCAAAACAGGGACATGTGGTGGTCTTCCCTATTCTTATCTAATGGTTGGTGTTAGGATCCTGCCCTCACTCCTGCACATGCGCAGCTCAGGGCCTTGCATCTTACGTCATCCGTAGGCATAATCACACAATCTGGACCTTAAAAGCCGGATGCAGACCCCACGCTTCCTCTGCTTTCTGCTCTGCTCTGCCCCCCCCTCTTCCCCCACCCCACCATCTTTCTCTTTCACCAGGCCTGGTCCCCTCCCCCCTTTTTCCTCCTAATAAAGCTCTGAATATTGATACTGGGTTCTGTTGTGACCTTGACTGTGTCCTTTCCACACTGCAACCAGCACTGATTGTCATCCTTTCACTTGGAATGTTAGGTACTTCCCCTTTGATGCTGGCCCTCCCTGGTGTCAGCTTATGGATTTTCCTGGACCCAGTGCTGCCTGCCAGTAAACTGAAACTCAGGACTACTTTTTAGCTGGTTCTTATGGAGCCTGTCCTGGCAGCAGTGTAGCCAAGCTGCTGCTTGGGTCCCATAACTTTGGCTCTCACAGATGCTTAGAGATAAATGCCCTTTGACTCCAGCCTAGAGAGTTTGTGATGGAAAGCTGTTGGTCCTCCCTGGACTGTCTGTGGTCTGGACAGACATCACTGAGGGGAGCATGGGAAGCATGGGAAGCATGGGAAGCAGACTCCTGCTCATTTCCTCCCTCCTCTGCTGGTCTCTGATGTTTAATAAGCTTGGAAGATCGACACAGATAGTTGAGTTCCTCTTCACTGAAGTGCCCCGGAATTGGCAGAAGTCACCCAGAGACCAGCTGACACTGTGCACCCTATGGTGCTCACATTTTCCTCTTGCTGGGGGGTGGTCCCCAGGCCTGCAGTACTTAATCTGAAGTTTGCCTAGGGAGCATGATCCAGTTTCTGTTTGAAGGTTTGTGGTTTGGGATTTCCAGGTTGGAGCAGAGTAGGCAGACTGTATCTTGAGTGGGCTGCAATGCAGGGGCCTTGTTATGGAGATCACCATCCCTGCTCCTCCTTTCCTCCCTAGGTCCTTTCATGGTAGATTTTCACCTGCAGAGCCTGGTGACAACTCTGCCGCGTTCCAGCTCTCAGGTTTCTGACCAAGACTCCACACAGGGAGGAATGGGACGCCTATGGGTGGAGAGATTGGCATGCTACACTTCTGTTATTGAAAGGAAAATTAATCAGTGTTCAAAACAGAAAACTTAAACACAATAAAAGGTGACTGGCAACATGGGTTGTAGATTTGATATGTGTGTGCCTGTGTGTGTTTCGAATATAGATTCTGACTTATAATCACAGTTCTCTCAGCAGTGTGGAAACCTAAGGGAACCAAACAGTAACAGGTGAGGATTCAGAAATAAATAACAATTTAGGGTTATTGGAAAAGTACAGTTTTCTGTTCCTGTGGGAATTGTTCCTGCCTGGAAGGGAGAAATATATGTGATTTAAACTCCATCTCTCACTTTCTTTTTAATATATGCTGCCTCTGGTTACACACATGACCCAGAACTGCTTTTCATATTTATTTCCCAGTCCTGTAGGTTTTGATTTTCTATCTCTGGCTTCTCCACATCACTCCAACACAAATCTCATTGAATGAGTACCTCTCTACTGTGCTCTACCAGTTAACACATCTGCGTGCTTGGACCCTACACCTGGCAGTCAGTAGCTGTCTTAGGGCTTCTTTTAAAAGTTTGCTTGCACATTGGAGCAAAGGGCTGGGGGAGGGCTTGGCTGATGGGAGAAGTTGGCAAATTGTTGTGCCCAGATCGTGACCCCCAGAGAGACCACCAAAGATGAGCATGCCGGAATGCAAAAGCAAGGTTTAATTCTGGATATCCAAAAGCAATACAAGCCTAGGCAGGGACTTCGTCCAATACATCCAACGCAGTGGAGGCTGGAGGAAGTGCCCACCTGTCTGCAAGCTCAGTTTTTAAAGGGAAAAGTCACAAGGTTACATCATTTAGGGGTACTAGTACGGGTACAATTCTGATTGGCTTGCTTCTAGGGACTTCTAGAAATTACTTCTAAGGGAGTGGTTGCCCGCCACCATTTCTCATTGGCTGCCCTCAGGTGGGGGCATTTCTGTGGTCAGTTACCCTGGAAACCAGGGAGAGGACATTCCATAGTCTGACAGGCATTACCTCGTGACTATCTTGTGACTCTGTACTTTTACAGTTCCTGGTTTCTGGAATCTGAACTGACTGGTTTCAGTAACTAATGGCCTATTCCTAGAAGGAGAAATCTTAGGCCTTAGTTTTTGGGTGAAAGCATGTTGGTCTTATTTCTAAGATGGCTCATTTTGGTCTCACAAAATGTCCTCAAGGCTGGAGACTGGTACGTTGTATATGTGACTGAATTGTGTTCACTGTTCACCTGGCCTTGGTGTGGGTCCCTTCTTTGTGTTTCGATGTTGCTGAAAATGTGAGTGTTTCCAATCCTTTTGGAAATGTAGACCTTCTTAAAATTTAAATTAATTGTTGAAACCTTCAGAACCTCACTTGTAAAGAAAGAAAGCAAGGGACAAGAAGCCCAGAGTGCCACCTTCTTCCATGTCTTATCTGAGAAGGCTTTCGACGAGTGCTTCTGAAGGATGCAGTTTGTAAACCACCACAGCAAGTGTGACAGTGACGCGATTGGGTCCATAGTTTGGGGGTGTGGTTTGGCTGCTACTAACAAAGATGTTGCCCTGGTAGCTTAGACAGAATGACTTATTCTCCATGGAGGGACAAACTCAGTAGGCTGCCCAGAGCTGCGGTGTTTCTGCTGCCTTACCTGTGCCATGGCCTGCCTGCCCGTCAGCGCCGCTGTTCTTTTCATCTCTGATGTAGGATGGTAGCTGAGGTCCTCCCATTGCGTCTGTGTTTGGTGCAGACAGGAGAGAGCAGAGAGGAAGGAGCTCAGTCTGCACTGGCTGTGACTGTGACTGGCTGTGTGCTGAAGCCACAGAAAGTCACTGCAGATGCCCCACCCCAATCAATCATGTGGGCTTGAAAGTGTCCAATAGGCAGTGGTGAATTAAACCCACCAATGTGGATGTTTCCATCAAGGCTCTTTCTACTGAAGCATTGTTCTAATATTTATGTTGATCTAAAGAAATGTATGTGTTAGAAAAATTTGAAAAGGTTGAATTAAGACACAAAGAAATAGAAACAACCTAAAATTCCAGCATCCAGGGAACAGTCACCGTGAAGTTATGGAAGGACGTGCAATGTGTCTGCCAGGGGAAATGTGGATCATCCTGTGCCTGTCACTTTGCATTCTTGCCTTCAGTTAGAATGTATCATGAACAGCTTTACTTGTAAATATTCATTGCAATGAGTTCTTGGTCTGGTTCAAGGCCTCTGGCTTCTGGTACACCATCAGTACTGGACCCTCACCAAAACTTCTCTCTGATATCCTGATGTTGCCCTGAGGCATGGAAATCCTGCAGTTATGGTTCCACAGGACCAGTCCCTAAACATGCTCTAGCAGGTCATAGATGGAGTAGATATTGGGTTGGGCCAACTCAAAGCCCTGGATATGGGCCTGAGTGATAGCTGAGTTGGTCAGTCTGGACCTCCACTGGGACCATCCCCCTCAGGCAAGGGTCAGGGGCAGCTCTCCCACACACATGGTGAGGGGTGGGGCCAGCTCTCCCACTGTAGTTGTTGGTGTGTGTGTGTGTGTGTAGGGCAGTTTTCCTAGGGCCCACACCACACCATTGGAGCCGGGGGGTGGGGGGGTGCTCTCCTACAGAAGCAGCTGGTGAGGGGCAGGATCTCTGGCACCCACGCCACTGAAGCCGGCTTTCTCATGGCCCCCGGTGGTAACACAGGCCATGGACATCAACACAGATCTCAGCTGCGCTAGGTCCACAGACCCACACATGGCCCTTGGCTGCAGCTCAGGCCCTGATATCACCATGGCCCCTGGTGTCGGTGAGGCCTGCTTAGATCCAAATGGCCCACATGATAACTGGCCCAGCGTGGCTTTGGGTGGCAGCCTGGACCCAGGCATCCACACTGCTTTTGGTGGTAACACAGGCCACAGATGTCAACACAGACCCCAGCTGCAGTAGAGCCACAGACCCACATGTGGCCCTCAGCTGCAGCTCAGGCTCTGATGTCAGCAAGGCCTGGAGTGGTGGCACAGGCCCTGGCAGCAGCATGGCCTTCAGACATGAGCATGGCTTCAGGTGGTGGTCCATACCAAGGGTATCTGCATGGTCCTTGGTGGTAACATGGGCCACTGGCATTAACACAGACCCCACCTGTGGTAGGGCCATAGACCCATGCATGGCTCTTGGTGGCAGCACAGACCTGGACATCACATGGCCCCAGGTGGCAGTGCAGGCCACCCATATCAGCTTGTTCCTCACAGCCTCTCATCTTCAGTCCCACTTCTCTCCACAGGGCATGAACCACTCGACTTCTCCTTCTCTCCCGTTTCTGCATCTCACACCTGTTCATCATCGTGTTGCCTGCCCGCTTGGGGCATGGGGCACTGGGCCAGCCTGTGGCTGTCTTCTGCCTACCCGGGGTACCTTGTAGTGCCCATTTGACTCATGGCTGTATTCTTGGTCCTGGTCCAGTGGCTCTCTATGCCTGCATTTTAGGATGGGGTTCTGATTAGTTCTCTGTGGTTACTTCCTAGAAGAGACCAAGTAGACAGTTCAGGGTTCTTCCCAAAGAAAATCAATGTGCTTTCCAAAAGGGAGTCTGCATGGCAGCCATATGTGGCATGCTTACTTCATCTTCCAATGCATTATGTGCATTATTTCAGTTCTTTGGTAATTGAATTGTACATTTGGTTTTATTCTACAGTGTTTGAGTTTTTCTAAATATATTGACTATGTTTTGCTTGCTGTCTTGGGTTTTAGAGTTGAGTCCATTTGTTGTCAGTTTTAGTTATTCAAATATTGGTTGGGTTTCTTTTTCCTTCTTTCTTTTTTATTTTATTTTATTTTTTTTTATTTTGAGACAGGTTCTCATTATATAACCCAGGCTTGCCCTGAGCTCTCCATTCTCATTTATCCTCCCCAAAATGTGCTACTTTAAATTAGATATTTATGTTGTGTGCTTTTTATTTATGATACTATTTCTCTGCCTTTCTTGTATCAAATATATATTTCTCTTTTTCTAGATGAGTTTTAAATTTAGGTCAGAAAAAAAATTAATCAGGATTCCAATTGCAATTTCATAAACTGCCTGGGTTCTTAAGAGGATTGATGGTTATTGAGCACAGTGCTTGCCTGTCTGTTGGCCCCTTAGAATTCATTATTATAAACAAAGCAAGACAATTGGCTTAATACTGAGTAGAGAAGCCCTGCAAACAGATAGTACTGGTGTACATGAAAGGAGTGGTTCATGATGTATTTGATAAAAGGTTTATCCTGATCATGAGGTGGCTGGCCAGGGACTTTGTGTTACCAAGATCCAGTCTGCCTGTGGATCTGTCTGTTGTGATTTTTCACCTTTGTCTTTATTTTTCTGTCTCTTCCATGTTGGCTGTTGCTGATGGGTCTGCCTCCCTTCATGCCTTGATTGTAGTGGTGCATGTATGGGACTGTTCCTTAGTTCAAGTCCAGGGTGGAGGGAGAGGCGCTCCTGCTTGTTCGCAGTGGCAGTCTCGAGGTACAGGAGCTTTAGGATGATTCCCACCTCCAGCTCACCTGGGAATCAGTAACTGGCCAGAATGTTAATGCTGGTAGTATATAGATGAGTTTTACCCTGAAAATGGCCTCTCTCCCCATCAGTGGTTAGAGAGCACTGGTCTACTAAGTCCCACAGGGGAGAGCATGGGTTCTAGGAGTTCTGTTATATCTGGTTTTGCTGGCTTTTGTTACTGCTAGTGAATCCAAATCAAATCTAGCCAAGCATAAAATGAGGGCATTCTTCCCTGTTTGATTGCATCTGTGCCAGCTGATTTTACTCAGGGAAGGAGCAGACAGACGTAGATGTCAGTGTGGCTGTAGAGCAAGGGCATGGTGGATATCCACTAAAAATCATGTTAACACCTTTTTATGAAGAAGGAAAGCTTAGGGAGGAGAAGCAGGTTTGAATAAGGCAATTCATGTGTATCAACATGATAGGTTTCTTTATTTCTAGTTTCGTGTGTGTGGAGGCATGCATGTACATGCATGTAGAGGCCTGAGGTTGATGTTGGGAACCATCTTTGATTGATTTTCTACCTTATTCACTGGGACAGGGTCTCTCATTCAAACGCTGATGTAGCTAGCCAGCCTCATAGCCAGCTTGTTCTTGGGAGTCCTCCATCTTCCAAAGTTGCGTTGCAAGCACCACACCTGCCTGGCGTTCAGGAGGTTCTGGACATCTGCACTCTGGTCCTCACTCCTGTATGGCAAGTGCTTTAGCCACAAAGGCATCTTCCTAACCTGAAGTGGTAGGTTTAATGAAAACAGCTTATCAAAAAGTTGAGCTAATCTCCATTTTCTTTTCTTGTCTGTCTGTGTTTTGTCAGTCCTTTGTTTTTGCATGGCACTATTTTCCTGAGAAAGGTCTTGCCGTCCTTGGAGTAAGTAGCCATATGATTGGGGCTTAGTGGGCTGAGGAGAAAATTCATGGGCTGGGGAAATAGCTCAGACATGAAATTACAAAGAAATCTTTCCTTGCAATTATGAGGACCAAGTCCAAGTCTCAGAACTTAGAAAACCCAGTTGGCATGTGCTTGTAGTCCTAGTAGTCAAAGACAAGCAGATCCTTGGGGTTCCCTGGCCAGCCACCCTAACATACTCGGTAAGCTCCAGGCCAACTGAGAGACTCTTTCTCCACCCACCCCCCCAAAAAAAAATTAAGGTGCTGGAAAAATGATGGCCAAGGTTGTCCTCTAGCTTCCACATGCACATACGTGTGCGTGCAGCCCCCCAAACACCCCTATATGAAGAAGATATAGAAAGGCTTCTTGTGTGTTCGAGGATGCTAGTACCCTGCTTAAGTCCTTCATTTTGGCCAGACATGTGCAGGGCGTTAGACCAGGTTGAATAGTTACAGGGTTCAGTTTCAGGTGATATCTTTAGAAGAGTCCAGAGACTCGATTAAGGCCTCCTGGAACCCTAGTGGGTCCATTCAGCATCCATTGCTTCTCTATTAAACAGGGGAGCCACTTGTTCCAAGTATGCTGGACAGTCATGTGAGTATGTAGGACACTATTAAGACTAGACTTGATGTCACTGCCCAAACCTGTCCCAAGTCAGCTCTTCTTGTTGGGTTCTCTCCAGTGTAGATGTAAAAATCACCAATAGAACACACTGGGAGACCCATTAGGAAGGCACCATTTAGCAGGTGCTGGTTTGCCCATCACTGGAACAGTTGGTTTAGAAGTCAACTTCAGGTGAAGTGGCTGATGGGTACTTTTTTTTTTTTTTTTTCTGAGACAGGGTTTCTCTGTGTAGCTTTGGAGCCTGTCCTGGAACTCACTCTGTAGATGAGGCTGGACTCAAACTCACAAAGATTCACCTGGCTCTGCCTCCTGAGTGCTGGGATTAAAGGCGTGTGCCACCACTGCCCGGCTTAACTATCTTTAAAAACCACACATTAGGCCAGGGAGTTGGCTCGGTGGTAAAGTGTTTGCTGTGCAGACATGAAGACTTGAGACCAGAACCTGTGGGAAGCCAGCTGCTGTATCATGCATCATTTATCTCAGAATTCCTACAGAGAAATGGGAAGCCGAGATAGGAAATCCTTCAAAGTTGCCAGCCAGTAAAGCCTGCTATACAGCAGCAGGAAAAAAGACATCCCATCTCACTCAAGTTGTGACACATGTGTACACCATGGGCACTCAGACATAAAATGCACATGCATGATTTTAAAAAAATAACCCACACCTTCCCCTCATCCCAGCATGCATTCCCTTAGATACATGTCCTGCTACCCCAACCTTAGAGTCTATCTGAGTTTGGTAGGCTCTCATTCTTGGAAAAGCATGTGGCTGTGAGACTCCCAGGGAGTAGCCGCCCTGTCCCCTGACACCTTTCATATATCCTGGGCACAGGCTATATGGATGGAACGTGGGGATAGACTACTATTTTTTCTCTGTTCCCTTTGATATAGATAGAATAACTCTTTATGCATGCACACATCTCCACGCAGTTGCAGGCAAACACATACAATGCCTGTCATCCAGAGGTCAGACCCCTCGTGGGTTGTCACACAGCTTTCACGGTGTGTGCTGGGCAGGCTTCCTCTGCGGTCCTCGCTGCCCTCAGCCATCCTTAGCTCCCCCACCTGATGTCTGTCTCTCATATGCCTAGAGTCTCTTTCCATGCTGGGTCATATCACTTGCTGCATGTAAGATTTGCTAGTGGAGAGGAGGAACATATCAGGGCTTCTTGGAGCTAGAGGGTGGTTATTAGTCTTAACCCCTCTTAAAGCCAAGTGCAGTCTAATGACAATTTCCATTGACTCTTGAGTTTGTTTAAAGTTCTTTTTTGCGGTGAGGGGTTCTCTGTGTAGCCTTGGCTGTCCTGGATCTTGCTCTGTAGACCAGGGTGGCCTTGAACTCACAGATCTGCCTGCCTCTGTCTCCCAAGTGCTAGGATTAAAGGCGTGCACCCTTACCAACCAAAGTTCTTTAAACATTTTAATTATATATATTTATTCATTCTTGTGAGGGAGAACAATGCAAGGCAGACCATGGATGTGGAAGTCAGAGGACACTGCAGGATTTGGTTTTCTCCTTCTACTATGTGGGTCCCAGGGATTGAACTCAGGTCATCAGACTTGGCAGCAGGCACCCTTATCCACTGACCTATCTTACTGGCCCTTGTTAACTGACATAATCATGTATCAACCACATGTACCAGAAGAGAGGGTATTTGGTTGGAAAATGAGGTTTTTAGCCCAGACTTGGGTTCTGGCATTATCTAAATGGAGATAGTTTCCCTCTCCTGAGAGCAATGTCTCTGAGCCCGCTCCAGTGGGAGGGTTAGCAGAGAGAACTCTCCTGAATGCTGGAACATAGACTCTGTCACTCCCTAATCACATTTCTCACCATTTGTTACTGTTACTTAATTTGAAATGACAGTTTTCTGTTCTCAGAGAGAACAGTCACGTTCTTCCTTCCAGATTTGTTGTGGCAGTTTATTAGTGTGGCTCTAATTATAACACTCGCTGGATGGGGCCTCAGCTAAGCTCCACCCAAGTGCTCTTGCACTGCTCTAGAATAAGTCAGAAAGGGCATACTTTTCTTACAGGGAAGAGGGCATGCTCTCTTTACAGGGAACACTTGTTTTGGGGAGCCCACTGGAGATGACCACTGAGACACAGTTTGTAGCCAATTGAAAGTATTCCAGCCAGCTGGGACTGTACTCAGGTGTTTGGGACCCAAGTATAGCCCTGAGTGTTCAGATAAGGGGTTTTTTTTAAGACAAAACCATATCCTGGTATCTCCCTTTGCAGTTTTGGGGGGACAAGGGGTGGGGTGTGGGAGAAGGGGAGGTTTTGTACAAGCAAATGGTTTAACAGAAGCTGAGTTAGCTGGAGCATCTTAACCTTGGGTTCCTAGAATAGAGTTGGGTAATTTTCCATGGGATTCTCCATCAAGGAGACCAGGTTCTAGTTAAACTTGAAACGGCCTCAGCAAGAACACAGGGTGGAAGAGCCTCTGCACCATCTTGCCCTGTCACACATTGCCCCCTCCCCAGTTGCTCCTGAATGTTAGAATTAATTAAAAACAGGAAGGTTCCCCAATCCCATGAGAGAGTGGGTCCTGGGATTGCCTTTTCTTTTTTCTTTTTGAGACAGGGTCAAACTAGCCTCAAACTTACTATAGAGTTGAAGATAACCTTGAATTTCTAATACTTCTGCTTCTAATTCCCCCGAGTGCTGGGATTTCAGGGATGTACCACCATGTCCCACTAATACATAGAACTTCATGTGTTTGAGGCTAGCGCCCATGGGAAAATTGGCCATTCTTAACCCATGATTCTTCTGTTTCCTGTGAGCACTGTGTTCTTGGCAGGATAGACTAGGAGACTCTGAGGTTCTGGACTACTCACATGTCTGTAATACACTGAGTTAGCTCTCTGTTGTTGTCATAAAACACTGTGGGTTATCAAATCTATAATGAAAGCTCTGAAGGGCCATGGGCAGAGTGTGACAAGTTCACATTTGTAAGTTGGTCACCTTTCCTCACCATAGAGAGAGTAGTAAAGACAGAGATCAGTGGGAAGTTAAAAGGTTTGGGGCCTGGGTGAGAGAAAATGGACTGGACAAGGACTCACTCTCCCTTCCTTTCTCCCCTGTATGGGTGTCAACAGTAAGACTTTGGTGTGGCCTGAATCCCTTCATCCTGATTCTTCTAGAACCTGAGTCTATGCTTACACTGACCTTGCCATTGGGCACAGACCCTTCTAGATGCAGCCAATGTTTGGGCAACTCAGAGCAGCGATGATTTTTAGCCAGATGGGAAACAAGGGTCTATGGCCAACTCAGGTTCAGTCCCTTCTTGGAGAACTGCTGGATGTACAGCCCCTTTACCCAGCACCCAGCAGGGCCCATCCTCTGCAGAGGAGTCCTGTTGTGCTTCATTTATTTCTTTAACTTCTAGGGCAGTGGTTCTTAACCTGTGAGTTGTGACCCCTTTGGGAGTGGGGGTTGAAGGACCTTTCACAGGGGTTATATATCAGATATCCTGCGTATCAGATATTTACATCACAATTTATAACAGTAGCAAAATTACAGTTAAGAAGTACCAATGAAGTAATTTTGTGGTTGGGGGTCACCACAGCATGAGGAACTGCATTAAAGAGTTGCAGTATTAGGAAGGTTGAGAACCACTGACCTAGATAGAGGAAGGTAAGGCACTGTGGTGCTTACCAATATGGAACACACTTGGAATAAGGATGGAGTCCCCACCTTTCCTCAGGGCTGCATTCCTGCCTCCCAGTCCAGGTGTTGAGGTCACATGCTAAGATGATACAAGTGTCTTTATTGGTCCCATTGCTTTCACTCTGGATGTTCCCTCTCCTGTGAGTGTCCTGAACACCAGTCAGCTACAGACTTTCTTCATTTTGGGGACACAGCTGCACCCGTGTGATCTGGCCAGAGGCTTCTTTTGCAGGGCTTCCTGGCACTGTCTTCCCCTGACACACACACACACACACACACACACACACACACACACACACACACACACACACACACACACACACACACACCGCTCTTCCCTGACACTCCACCCGGTCTTGATTATCTTTCTGTCTTGGGTACTTGTTCTTACTGACCTTTTGTTTGGAGTTCCTACCTCCTGATCTCCACATGGCTGCCACTTTCTTTTCCTTCAGACCCATGTTCAAATGATCTTTTAAAGAGATTGTTCCAGAGTAGCACAAGATGCTGCTTTGTAGTACATAGCATTACTTGACATGTAATTGCATTTATTTTTTTCACGTCCAGCTTTGCCCCTGGCATTTAAGCTCCTAGGGCTTTGTCCACTTTAGTTTTGGCCAAGCCTTTAAGTTCAGAATAGTGACTAGTCCACACTGTGCCATAGGAATGTTTGCGGAACATATGAGTGCTTGGAAATGCCATGCTGGGTCTGCATGATCCTCTGTTAAATGGGGAAACTACGTTAATGCCTTCTTTTGTCTCTGCTGCTGGGGAATTGAACCCAGAGCCTTGCTTCTGTCAGCCAGCACTCTGCCACTGAGCTCAATCCCCAGCCCTCCACAATCTGTTTTTGTCAAAATTACCCTAAAAATGGTTGGGTTTAAACAAGCACAATTTTTGTTTGCTCCTAAGGTAGTGGGTTGGGAATTGAGATGTGGGTGGAGCAGTGTGGCGTGGCCTCTTCTTCTCCACAGTGTGTGAAGCTTCAGCCTGTGACTCAGATAACGAAGGCCATGTTGGCTACTACTTTGATGCTGGCTGTTGTCTGAGCTGCTCAGTTCCCCTCAGATTTCCTCACATGACAAACCTGGCTTGTTCATGTCACCGTGGTCTTGGTGACCTAAGGGGGAACATCCCTAAAAGAGAAACTCATGTGAGAGGCTGAGCAGGCTTCTGCTTGTCTCATTCCTGTTAGTATTTGAGCAGCTGGAGCAAGTCACAAGGCCAAGCCTACAGTTAGCATAGAAAGGGATTGTCCATGCTGGTGGGCAGTAGGAAGTGTGTTCATTCCTGGCCATCCGTGTGTTCATCTACTGCTGGGTATGTTGCGTAGTGCAAGGATAGATTGTAGAACCTGGCTGCTGCATTGAATTCCCCTCTCTACTCACAAGACCGTAGGTATGGCTCTCATCTGTGTCTCTGCCTTTCTGATCTATAAAGTGAGTAGGGGTTATTTTATAGGGCGATACTGGGAATCTGATGATAGTATTGTCAAAGTTCTAGACTTCTATTTAGCAATTTTTTTATTATTTATTTTTGAGATAGATTCTCTTGTAGCCCAGGCTGGCCTCATATTCCCTATGAAGCCAATGATGAGCTTGGATTTCCGGCCCTCTGGAATGCCAGGGTTCCAGGACCATGTCTTGTTTGTGCAGTGTTGGGGACCGACCCCCAGGCCTGGTGCATGCTGGGTAAGCACTCTGTCGGCTGAGCTGCATTGGTTCCGAGTTTGGTGTTTTCCCTGACCTCAATGCTCCACAAGTCTATGAGAACTCATGACTAATTCTCAAATGGAGATGTAGTGTTCTCCCAATCCTACTTTATTACCACACAACCTCCACCGTCCCTACCAGCATCTCCCGAATCTGTAAAGAAAACCAAGTGTGTGGGACACCTTTTCTGACTTCCAAATGATAGATTCAGAAGAGGTTTTCCTCCCCTCCTCTACTGGCCCCAAAGCATTTGTCCTCCTGAGGGAATCAGCAGGACCGTGCTCCAGCTCCTGCAGCTCTTCCTATCTCCTCAGGACTCAGAGCACTACTGTGCAACCAACTGACTCTTGACCTCTATGTTGAAAGTGGGGCACTTAAGCTGGGTGTGCACCTGGGCAGAGACTCCTGAGCTCAAGTGCAGTGTGTCTGGATCCCCTGCCTGAGTAAGATCTCTAAGAGAGTGAGTGTAGACGGTACATCCACGACAGAGTATGGGGGTCACAGAAGTGTTAGCAAAAGAGAGGGGAAGGACTGGGGGAGCGCTGAGAGTTGGGGTTCTGGGCTGAGCGTAGAGCTCACTTTAGAGGGAAGAGTTCACAGCTGGACTGAGTGTGCTGGTGTATTGAACAAGATGAGGACAGTTACTCTTTGAAATAATCTAGTGGCAGCTGGGCTCAGTTGTAGTTCCAGCTATTTGGAAAGAGGCAGGAGGATTGCATGCTCAAGGTCACCCTAGGTAACTTAGTGAGAACCTTTCTCAAAAGTAAAAAGAAATGGGACGTAGCCCAATGTAGCACTTGCCTAGGATGCCAGCCAGTCACATGACCTCCTTGTTCAGAGCTCTGCTAACCTTGCTCCCTCCTAAGAATAACAGATGCAGCCCCTGTGTTTTGCCAGGTACTGTGTGATCTGTCACCTGCCTTTATCCATCCTGTCTGTCAACACTCTTCTTTGGGGTGTGTCACCCTTAGTGGGTGACATGCTTCACCGTCCACATTGAAACACTTGCCTTTTCCTTTGCTGGGATGGAGATCTAGAGGGATCTCTGCGGTGGAGCTTTGTGTGAATCAACTTCTGAGATTTGTAAACAGGCCCAGATCTCCCTGCAGAGAGCAGCTCCTCAGTCTCTCTGGTTTATAGTTGGTCTGCTCTAGTGTGTGCTTTCTATTGCTGTGATAAGCACCATGACCAAAAGCAACTTGAGGAGGAAAGGGTTTATTTCACTTTACATCTTACAGTTTACCATGAAAGGAAATCAGGGCAGGAACTTGAGGCAGGAACCTGGAGCAGGAATGGAAGCAGAGGCCATGGAGGCACATTGCTTACTGGCTTGACCTCCATGACTTCCCAGTTTCCTTTCTCTTGTCACCCAGGACCACCTCCCAGGGACGGCACCACCCACAGGGGACTGTCACTCAGGACCACCTTCAGGGGCGGCACCACCCACAGGGGGCTGTCACTCAGGACCACCTTCAGGGGTGGCACCACCCACAGGGGGCGGTCACCCAGGACTACCTTCAGGGGTGGCACCACCCACAGGGGGCTGTCACCCACCTCCCAGGGCAACACCACTCACAGGGGCCTGGGCCCTTGCACATCAATCATTAATCAAGAAAATGCCTCACAGGCTTGCCTATAGGTCAAACTTGAAGCATTTCTTCAGTTGAGAGGCCCTGTTCCCAGGTGACTCTGGCTTGTGTACCATTGACAAAAAACTAACCACACAGTTTCTCAAGCCTTATTGAAAAGTTTCTGTACCCTGATCCTGGGTTTCTCTGTTGATGCAATGAATCAAATCATACCAAATTAAAGTCTGGAGTTTAATCTGAGCAGAACATTCCCAGGTAGTCCCAGGGGAAGAAGAGAAACCACAAGGGGAAGCCATGAGACCTGTGGGCTGGGTCTTAAGTACCCTGTAGGTGGTCTTAAGGAGCTTACCGGGAGGAGCCGCTGCCTGGTGGGCTTTCTTTGGGTGGGGTCTAGAGAGGGAAGCTCCAGGGGAAATCCCCAACATTTATTAATCGAAATTCTCCCAGTATCCATTTACTCATCTGCCACCCACCAGATGTAAGCAGTTAGAGGGCTTCCTTCCCACTGGTTTAGGGAAGCTTGTTGGGGAACCTGCTGTGCTCCCCAAGGACCCAGGACACTAACTTAGAGCAGCCAGCTGGGTAAACCAGCACAGCAGTGCATTGGAGTTACAGAGAATTTTGGCTCTGACTTATATAGATAGCCAACTTATGATGGGGTTACATCTAGATAGACCCTTGGCAGCTGATAGTGCACAGAGCACATTCGAACTACCAAACTCCACAGCTTTGCTGCATAGTACCGAGGGATGCCAGAGTTTTGGTTACTGCCACCATCCAGCATAAAGAGAGGCCGCACCAGTATGGTTAGTGTGAGAAAACATTCAAGTCCCAAATGGAATGTGTAGTTCCTGTCGACTGTGTGCTGTTCTTGTGCCGCCACGGAAGGATACATTGTAGGTTGAGCCTTCCTTCATAGTCAGGGCTGTCTGTATTTCCTGCCATTGTATCCTGGTAGCCGAGGAGAGCTGCTTTCCAGCTGCACTCGTGCTGTGGGATTTGGGACTATTGGGAGGAAGTAGCCACATTAGGCATGGCCTCAGGGTTTGAAGGTACTAGGTGTGGAGAGGTGTGTGTGTGTGTGTGTGTGTGTGTGTGTGTGTGTGTGTGTGTGTGTGTGTGTGTGTGTGTAACTTAACATGTAATCAGATCCCTGAGGACAGCTACCTCCCTTGGGACATTTCCTCGCCTGTCATTGGGAGACCAGCTGGTGTTCATGTGGTGAGCTCACATTGTAGCAGCCATCTGTAGACAGAAGCAGGCTCAGCCCTGTGGCTTTTGGTGTGGTAGATGGATCCCCTCCCTAGACTCCTCCTTTTCCTGCCCTCTGCTTCCTCCAGGGCTCTGCAGTTTGGGTTCCTAGACATAATTAGGATTTTCAGGGAAGTTGTCAAGGCAGAACATCTCTGTGGGCTTTTTGAAATAGCCTCTGGCTTGCCATTTATCATGGTATTGTTCCCAATATGTCAAAGTCTTTTTCTTACTAGGGAGAAAAATGCTGTTGGGTGTGTGTGGGACTCGTTCAGAACTCAGTGTGGTCGTGGCCAGCCGCCTGACCTGCTTGCTCTGACTTTGACGGGGGCAGTGTTGGCTCTGCTGGCCTGGTGTGACGCGGGCCAAGGTGGAGCCTTTCTCTACTTGTAATCAGCTTTAATTATGCTGGGTGGTTTCTGGTGTGCCCCTTCCCCATGAGGCCTCCAACATGCATGTACCCATCCACCCACCCATCTATTTATCCACCCATCCATCCGTCCATCCATCCATCCGTCTGTCCATCCGTCCGTCCGTCCGTCCATCCATCCATGGTCACACTGTGTAGCCCAGGGTGGCCTCAAGTTTCTGATCCTCTTTGCCTTAGCCTCCTGAGTGCTGGGTTAAAAATATTTTATTAATTCTTTAAAAATTTCATTCAGTGTATTTTGATCATATTTACCCTCCAGCTTCTCCTAGATCCACTTTCCACCCTCACCTCCCAATCATCCAACTTCAACTTCTTAAGACTAAATCTTAAAAACAAACCACCTCATCCCCCAGAAAACTCAACAACTATCAAGTCCAATTTTTTGCCTACTCTTGGGGATAGGGCCTGCCCTGGGGTGTGCCTAACTTACCAGCATTCACGCCATTTAAGAAAACTGACTCTTGGCTGCTATCAAATGCAAAGAACTCCTCTCCCCTCCCTGCTGGGGCTCTGTCTGGTCTGAGCTCTTGCAGGCCCTGTGCACACGCTCGCTGTGCTGTGTGCCACTCTGTCGTGTCTGGAAACACTGTTTCTGTGAAGTCATCCTGGCTCTTCCCGTCTTTCTGCCTCCTTTCTCTTCAGCAGAGATCTCTGATCCTCAGGAGAGGGGTGTGCTATGTGCATCCTGTTTAGGGTTGAGCCTGACTGCCAAGTCCCCATCTTCTCTGTCTGTTGCAAGCTGTGGTGGTCTGTACTGTGAGACCATGCAGTGACAAGGTGCAGGATCATGGTCCTAGCTTTGTCTTGGTCTCCCTGGTCTCAGGCTTTCTCACAGCAGGTAGGTAGCTGGATGTATTTGGCTTTTGCTGTGACCGAGTACAGGAGCACAGCACCTTATAGGAGGAAGCATGTGTTAGGTGTGTAGTCTCCCTGGCAGGAGGGCATGGTGGGACAGAATGGCTCACATCATGGTGTCGGAGAGAAGGGATACAGGAGAAGGCCAGGATAAGGTTCAGCCCCAGAGTCACACACCCAGTGATCTGTTCCCGCCAGATGAGCCACATTCTATTTTTATTTTCTTCTCCATCGCAGACACACCCAGAGGTGTGCCAACCCTGCAGTGGACGCCATCGTCTTCAGAGCCCCTGCAGAGCTGCCACAGGAGTCAAGGCGTGTCCAGGGACACCCTTCTGCTGTTTCTTTTGTTGTCACTCACTGTGTCAGGGACACACATCTGCGGGGGTGGGGGGCACGACTCAGGGCATTCCGTAACTTCCGAGCTTGCTCTCTCTGCTCTTCTCGGTCGATGATAGGGATGCCCTTACTTAGCCCTGGGGCCCCGCCCTGCCTTGGTGGAAGTCTGTCATTTCTGCCTGGAGTGTAGATCATCAGTCTTCATGTTCACACAGAGCATCAGCTACAACTGTGGCGGTACACACCGTATACACAGTATGAATTTGCCTTCATCATCCACGCTGGCGAGTTTCTGGTAGCCAGTAGCTGGAAGATAACTTCATTTCAAAGCAGCCAGGAGTCCATGAGACACCAAGGCAGATAGGCCAGCTTCCATCTGGCTCAGGTCACAGGCCTCACTGCAGTGCCTGGAGCTGTAGCTCACAAGTCTTTTCTTACTCTTGGAGTAATGGATACGAGGGGTTCTCCCAAGGTTTTTGCCTTTGGAATATTTTTTTTAAATCACCTTCTGCTCTTCACACTATTTGAATATAGAAATCACCTTCAGTATTTATTAAAATGCTGATTCTTAGACCTCCCCTCAGACCCACAAAATAATTTTCAGCAACCAAGGCCTAGGAATCTGCATTTTAACCCGTCCATCTCGTCTGTTCCTTGGTGATTCTGATGAGGGTGTCTACACCTGAGAGCCACTGTGATCTAACAGAACTCATCCCCACCCTTCATCCGCCCTCTCTGTCTCCACTTGTCCCCTGTCTCCAGGGGGCACCCATCACCTATTCTGTCA
This sequence comes from Peromyscus maniculatus bairdii, assembly GCF_049852395.1. NCBI lineage: Eukaryota > Metazoa > Chordata > Mammalia > Rodentia > Cricetidae > Peromyscus > Peromyscus maniculatus. Next base: position 3,705,540 of record NC_134859.1, on the reverse strand, counting down.
GTGTGGCCTCCCTGGCCTTGCCTCCTCCATGAGAGCACCCACCTTCCTTGGCTTTCTTCTTGTGACCCCTCTTAGGAGGCGGCACTCACGTTGAGGTGTCTTGTGCTGGTCTGTGGCCTTGTTTCCACTGTGACCTGATCCTTTGTTGTTCTTGAGAATTCATAAGGAAGTCAGCTTTCAACATGATTTCTTTTCTAAATTCATCTTCTGCCTTGAAGCAGTAGACTTTGCCATGACCTTGAGTTTTCAGGATGTTATTTCTTTTCCCTGTCTGTGCTGTAGGCATCTCGATAGTTCTATCTGTGAGGCTTGTCTGGAAGGTCCCTGGGTTAGGGACATAGTTCAGAATTTCAACATCAATTGTGTGAAGTTTTCTTACCTTCTGAACAAAAATCATCTTCCCCGTCCTTGTTTTTATTTTTATTTTTGCTGTTGGCTTCTGTTGCCTGTGGCTGGAAAGTGTCTTCAGGAATTGCAGGCTGTGCAGAGAGGCAGCTTGAGCCTCTGGCCTTGTTCCTCTCACACAGGGGTCTGTGTTCTCGATCTTGAGCTCTCTGAGGTCTTGCAATGGGCCGGAGTCCTGTCAGTTCCGACTTCTGCTGGCTTTCTTCTCTTGCCTGCTCCTCTGGGCCTTCTAGCCTGGTCACTGGGCAGGTGACTTGTCTGAGCTCAGGTGTGCATCTGTCTCAGTTCTGCCAGTCTCTTTGCCTCGATTCCTTTGGATGTTGTTTTAAAATGAATGGCAGTGAGCTGGGCATGGCGCCACACATCTTTAATCCTGGCACTGGGGTGTTCGAGTCAGGTGGATCTTTGTGAGTCCAGCCTGGTCTACATAGTGATTTCCAAGTTAGCCAAGGCTATACAGTGAGACCCTGTCTTGAATAAAAGTGAAAATTGTAGCACTGGTATGGACCCCGGGAGTGGTCTACTTGGGTTGGCACTTGGTACTAGGTGGAAGCTGAGGCCCACAGAGGCAGGGTGGCAGGTTCCTGTTGTTGTGCCCAGATCATAACCCCCAGAGAGACCACCAAAGACGAGAATGCAGGAATGCAAAAGCAAGGTTTAATTCTGCATATACAAGCCTAGGCAGGGACTTCGTCCAATACATCCAACATTCAGTGGAGGCTGGAGGAAGTGCTCACCTGTCTGCAAGCTCAGTTTTTAAAGGGAAAAATCACAAGGTTACATCATTTAGGGGTGCTAGTACGGGTACAATTCTGATAGGCTTGCTTCTAAGGACTTCTAGAAATTACTTCTAAGGGAGTGGTTGCCTGCCACCATTTCTCATTGGCTGCCCTCAGGTGGGTGCATTTCTGTGGTCAGTTACCCTGGAAACCAGGGAGAGGACATTCCATAGTCCGGCAGGCATTACCTTGTGACTACCTTGTGACTTTGTACTTTTACACTTCCTGGTTTCTGGAATCTGAACTGACTGGTTTCAGTAACTAATGGCCTATTCCCAAAAGGAGAAATCTTAGGCCTTAATTTTAGGGTGGAAGCATTTTGGTCTTATTTCTAAGGTGGCTCATTTTGGTCTCACATTATGGCAGAACACTCTGGGGATTTGCTGGTTGTCATATTTAACTTCCATCCCCATTGACCCTGCAGTTATGTCCCACACTGCACAGAGCTGGGTAAGGTGCAGGGGTATGCTCTTTGACTTGGGATGGTAAGACTGTGGTTCAAGCTGTGCTGTACCTAAGATAAAGAAGGGTCCAGGCTTGTGTGCTAGGGCAATTTGTATTTTGTAGAAAAAGTAAAACCAGTGAAGGTACATGCATTCATGTGTGTTACATGTGGACATATTGGCAAGTGTGTGGTCAGCAATAATGCTGTGTTCAAGCTCTTATGATAATTATAGTTCATACAATTTGTAGCCACCAGTGAATCACTTTTGAACATACAGTCCAGTGGGGTGTTCAGTACCATCATCACAGATATGTGTGACATCAGACCATTCTGATAGGATCCTGTACCCATCAGCACCTATTTACCCTTGCTCATGGCAATAGTGACATCACTTCCTTTTCCCTGTCCATTTTTAAAGGATGGTGGAATCAGGGAACGAGGGTGGAGCGTACCAGGTCTTTAGAGTCTGCAGTGGTGCTAGACACTTAGTGAGCATCCATTGAATGCTGACTACCATCATTCTGTGTCCCAACTTCTCGAGCTGTATGGACCAAGTGAGAAAGGATGCTTTGAGAAAATACAGCTGTGCAGGAGTACAGTGGCTGCTCCGACTCACAGGCTGGGTGAGTCTTTTTTTTTTGATTTGCAGGTCTCTCACCTATGTCCAGTTGAGGCCTAAAAATCTAAAAAAGATTTTTCCTTTGGCAGTAAACTTGTTTTTAATTTTGAGATCAAACCTCACTCTCTAGCCCGGGTTGTCCTTCAGCTTGGTTTGTGTCCCTGTCCTCAAACTCAGCACCTTCCTTTGCCAGTCTCTTGAAAGCATATGAATCCCAATATTTGAGAATAAGACCACTACCACACATTTGAGCCAAATTTGAAGCAAGCTTTAATTCAATATTGACCAGGATGATGGATGCTGGCCAGATCCATTCTGGGATTCCCTGAAAATGGTGCTGAATTTGGTCAGTCAGGTGCCTATAAAGGCCAAACCCACAAGTGCAGTTGGGTCAACCAAACTTGCCCAGGGAAGTGAAAACACGAGGCTTGTTATCTTACATGAACAATAGCCTCCAGCATCTCAAGAAGTATCTGGCCTTGGGCAAGGTTAGAGGTATTTTTGTTTTATGGATGAGTTAGGCACAGTAATTAAAACTTAAAACATAACTTTGGTTCTCCACATGAGCTACCATATGGGCTGAGAAAGTAAACTTTTTAAAGAAATAAAGCTACAGGAGAAAGTAGATTTTTTTTTCTTTAAAGAAATGGAAATGGAGGCTGAAAATGCTTGCTCATTTACACACATGCCATGAAAACTTGCTCAGTGGCTGGACGGTGTCCCTGACACCAGCAGCCAACACTCCTTTGTAGTCCCCTGTCGTCAGCTTTCCACATGCAGGCTCCAGTCAGGTGATGGTGGCTTATGTGATCAGCACTGAGTCTGCTTAGTGAGGCACCCGATCTGTGTGTCTTGAGGATTCAGACACATGGGAAGTCTCACCTGGGTGGCTGTTCATTCATTGTCATGTACAGACAGGCATGCTTCTGGACCAGGCATCCTGTTGATTGCCTCACTCATTGCTGTTTACATCCCTTCAACATGACCCTGCATGGAGCATGTATCCCCCCAGCAGGGGACCATGCCCAGGGCAGCCATGCATGTGCAGAAAGTGGCCTGAGGACCTGAGCCCAGGCTCATTTGGCTCTAACTTCTGTGCCTTCTGTATTCTGTTGTCGTTTGTGAACTGCAATGCACCCAAGTGCCTGTGGTAGGACATATGGCCCCAGGATTGAAGCAACTCCAAGGAATCCTCGTGGGGTTTTGAAATGACAATGTTAATCAAAAGTGGGCAGGGATTCAGGCAATGGGGCATTCACCTGAAGCCCTGGTTCACTGACCCAGCTGAAGAGACAGGGAGCAATCACATTGACTGGACTGGTTCACTTCAGCTTTCAGCAAGTTCAGAGCTCACAGCCCTTTCCCTGATCCCTGGATGGTGTCTGTAAGACAAGAGGAAATTTGCTGAGACAGATATAGACTAGGGATGGGAATAAACGTTTAGGAACATAAAGGAAAGTCTTACATTTGGAAGTTTCAGGCCTATAGTTCTGGTAGTTGGGGGAGGAGAGGAGTCCAAAGACCAGAGGAGAGAGAGAGATCCCATTCACAGGGATAGGCAGGTGGGGAAACTTAGGCTAGAGTCTGTTTGACATGTGATAGGTGGATCCAAGTCTTACAATTCCCTCGATTCCTGGAGCTTACATAAATTTTTTAGTTTACAAAGAGAGATAGAAGTTTTAGATATATTAGCATTACTATTGTTTGTACTATCTGTACTTGTCTTAGTTAGGCTTTTATTACTGTGAAGAGACACTATGACCATGGCAACTCTTAAAGGAAAACATTTAATTGAGTCTGGCTTACAGTTTAGAGGTTTAGTCCATTGTCATCATGGCGGGAAGCAAGGCAGCATGCAGGCAGACATGGTGCTGGAGAAGGAGCTGAGAGTTCTACATCTGGATCCACAGGCACCTGGAAAAAACTGTGAACCACTAAGCCTGGCTTGAGCTTCTGAAACGTCAAAGCCCATCTCCACAGTGACACACTTCCTCCAACAAAGTCATACTCACTTCAACAAGGCCATACCTCCTAATACTGCCATTTCCTGTGGGCCTATGGGGGCCATTTTTATTCAAACACCAAAGCACTGAGACCCATACTGTGGAAAAAGTACCTCACAGGTGTCTGTAAAACAGCTGGACTAGTCAGTGCTTTACCAAGCTTCTCAGAACTTCATTGATGTTAAAACTCTGAACTTTCTGAAATCTTAGTATAACAATAGCACAAGAGGGAAGAAATCTGAAACATTCCCCATTTCTGATATGTCTTAAATAATTTTCTTAGACCCTCAGAATTTACATAAACTTAAAACCTTTTTCTTTCTATATAATTATTTGCCATAAGACATAGGTGGTTGATTACTGAGAGCAGTCTTTGCAAAGAAAGTTCCTCTTTATCCTTTAATATGAAGCCTATTAGCAAGGCAAATCTGTCTGCCTTTCTCAATAAGGACCCAGTAGATCTAAAAAAGCAAGGCCCAGTTTTTATATATGAAATGAACTGACAAGATAGCTGCAGTCCTGGGGAAGAAGCTGGTTGCCTGTTGCTGCCAAGCTGACAAAGCTAGTTAGTTTAGCCGTCAATGCTATCAGAGATCTGAGAAGGATAAATTATAGCAGGGAGTATAATCCAAATGGCCTATGTATCAGTTAAAATGACAGAGACTTATCCATTACCTAGATGGTTATCTTAGGCTCCTGTGGTCTTGATGGCTTTGTTGGGGATCCTAGGGCAGTATCAGTCTTTGGCCACCAGGTCCAGGAGACCTGAGAGACTTTTCCTGTGGAGGAAGAATATGGGGGACTGATCTTACTTTGTCTAGGCAAAGTAGGGCAACTAACTCTCCAGTGTCTTGCTTGTTTACAATTTGGGTAGTGTCTTAGGGTTTCTGTTGCCGTGATGAGACAGTATGACCATAAAGCGCCTTGGGGAGGAAACGGTTTATTCAGCTTATATTCCAACATCACTGAAGGAAGTCAGGGCAGGAACCTGGAGGCAGGAGTTGGTGAAGAGGCCAGGGAAGGGTGCTGCTTACTGGCTTGCTTCCCCTGGCTTGCTCAGCCTGTGTTCTTATAGAACCCAGGACCAGCAGCCCAGGGATGGCACCACCCACCATTGGCTGGGCCCTCTCCCTTTGATCACTAATTGAGAAAATGCCTTACAGCTGGATCTCATGGAATCATTTCTTCAACTGATTTCTTCAATCATTTCTCCTTCCTCTCTGATGACTTTACCTTGTGTCAAGCTGACACACAAAACCAGCCAGTACATGTAGGGTCTTGATGGCAGTTGAGGCATTGGGGAATTATGCCCTGTGGTAAGAATTATGCCCTGTGGAGTCATTGTTTGTGACCTATCATCTTCTTTGGAGACTTTGGGATCACCACTAGGAGCTGGGGTTTCTCTGTCTGTTGTGGTAACCTTTTTTTTCATTTAACATTTAAATGCCATAGTCAGCAGATCTCTGACGTGTTTGAGGATCATTACCTATTAAGTATGTCTGAGCTAAACCACCTTTGCTTGTTTTTAGTTACTTGTGTTACACTTAACCTTGAAAACACAGAGGAAGCTAAATAAATCTTTTTCCTATGATTAATTGCATTAGTATTTAGCATGACTACAAGTATAGTTCTGAACATATTAAATAATTTGATCTATTAGCTTCTATGTCTTAATCATCTTTAATAATTTACAATAAGTTAATAGCTTTTTATAAGATTTTATAAGATTTTAGGATTTTATAGCTTTATCTCTGTTACATTGTGCCTTAAAAATAACAATTTCTGAGTTGAAGCTCCCTTTATTATCAAAATAAAACTTTTAACTCATAGACATAGTACACAGAGAGACTGAGAACTTTCCTGATCCTTTTATAGTATACCATTACAGAATTTAATCATTTCATATATGACTTAGTTGATCAAAATAGCTAAAGCTTAACAAAGTTCATAAAGACAGGGAGGCTAGACATACATTCTCTGTTAGCCTGCATAGACTTTGGATAAGGAGAGACATTCTCTAAGCCAGTGCTTCTCGACCTTCCTAATGCTGTGATCCTTCAACACAGTTCCTTATGTTGTGGTGACCCCAACCATTGAGTCATCCTCATTGCTATTTTACAGCTGCAATTTTGCCACTGTTACTAATCACAGTGAAAATATTCAACATACAGATGGCTGTAATTGGATTTTTCTTTGGACTGCCAGCTCACAAATAACAACATGGAGACTTAATAATTATGAAAGCTTGGCCTTAGCTTAGGCCTGTTCTCAATTACATCTTATAACATAAATTAACCCATTTATATTAATCTACATTTTTCCATGTGGCATTCTCTACCTATTCTCTTCCTGCCTAGCTATTGGCCATTTAGCTCTTTATTAAACCAAATCAGAAGGTGCCTTGGCAAGGACTCATCTTCACAGTATAAACAATGTTCCACAACATTTTTCCCTTTTTGTCTAAATTAAAAGGAAAGGTTTTAACTCTTAACACCATAAAACTATATGCAATAAGAACAATTATCAAGTAAGGATTACATTTACAATGTCCAGTACATTTGTATTTGGGAAATTCAGAAAAAGTACTATATTGTTTATCCTATCTTAGTGAGTCCAAAGTTTTATACCTAAACCACTTTCTATCATAACTTGTATTACCATCCAAAAATATGTTTTTAGACCTTAAGACATTTTCTTAGATAAACAACTTAAGCTTTTGTTTTTCAACCTTACAAGCTTTACATCTTGTATATAAGTTTCTTTTCTGAATTTGGTAACAAGGAAAACGGTAAAACTATAACTATTCCTTAACTCCTTCAGAGACCCACAAAAGGTATAATATTACCTGAGTGAACAGGAAGTGCAGAACAAGCAACTTCTAAAACTATAGAAATGACAGAAACAGCTGCCTGGACAGTTACCCAAGTTCCTCTGTAATGTTGGAGGCATTCATCTTTGGCCTGCAGGCTTAGAGTATCTGACAGACTTTTTGTGAAATTCAGAATTCAATCCTCATGGGTCTTATCCACATCTGTGTTTATTTTGGGTGATGGGAGAATAACGGTAGTGTAACTTGCTGGGCCCTCAGATGAAGACACTACTCAGACTTCCTTTGTGGTATCCTCTTTGAATACTCAAATATTATCTCACTCTAAAGGCTAATGAAGTCATCTTGACATGACAATAAACAAATCAAATCAGATGTTGTATCATTACTTTTCAGCAGGATGTATAACAGGCCTCGTGGGGGTAAGTGATATCTAACCTAATCATGTCTCTCTCACTGTGCAAACATGAGTCCTCATGCTTTAGAGATGCATCGGGCACCGTGTAGCTCAGTTGTCTGTTCTGTGAAGGTTGCTGTGTGGGGTCTTCTTACCTTCAGTGGAATTTTGATGTCCACAGGACTCTGTTGTTGATTAGTTTCAGGTGCCACGTTAGTGGTTGTGGGCTGATGAGAAAAGTGTGGCATCTTGGGACTCAGTTTTGATGTTATTTTGCACAAAAAAGTAAAGTGTCTGATATGCTTGCTTAGCTGCAGGAGCTAAACCAGACCATCAGGAGAAAGTAACCTGACTAGAGTCTATGAGAAATCCTCATGGCTGTTTAGAGTCTGCCCCTGACCTTGAAGGTCTAAAAATCTATTCCTGGACTAGTGAGATAGCTTCATGGGAGAAAATGCCTGCTGCCAAGCCTGGTGATCTGAGTTCAATACTCAGGACCCATGTGGTGATGAGAGAGAGAACTGACTCTCCCAAATTGTCCTCTGACACCACTCACAGGAGCATGTCTGTGCACATGTGCATACATACATGTGCATCACTCCCACTTGCATGCCTGTGCCCACATGTGCATATACATGCTAATCAAAATAATTTTTTATTTTTTGAGAGTTTTATACAATATATTGTAATTATATTCTTTCCCTTTCCCTAACTCTTCTCAGATCCTCCCCCACCTCCCTACCCACCCAACTTATGTTCTTTCTCTCTCTTAAAAAAGCACCAGAAACCAGAAACCAGACACACCACAAACAAACAAAAAAAAACAGCATGGAGTCCAATTTGAAAAAAAACTATTTCCATGTCTCCTTTGCCCAGCATGGAATATTGCCCTCTGAGCCCTCTCTTTTTCCACACCCTCTCCTTCACAGCACCTGGGTTCAATTCCCAGCACCCACATGGCAGCTCACAACTGTCTGTAACTCCAGGATCCAACACCCTCACACAGACATACATATAGGTAAAACACTGATAAACTAAAAATAAATAAATTAAAAAAATTAAAGTAAGAGTTTGGAATATCACCACCACCACGACCACCACCTCCACCACCACCACCACCACCACCTCCACCTCCTCCACTTCCACCTCCTCCACCTCCTCCACCTCCACCACCTCCACCACCAACCACCACCACCTCCACCTCTTCTACCTCTTCCACCTCCACCACCTCCACCACCAACCACTACCACCACCACCACCACCACCACCTCCACCACCACCACCACCACCACCACCTTCTCCTCCCCTCTCTTCCCCTGAAGTCTAGGTAACCCAAGCTTGCTTGCAATGCAGCATTCTGCTGCTTCAGACTCTGGAGTGCTTGGATTGCAGCATGTACCACCATTCTTGGATATTGATTTTGAGACTGAGTTTATATTCTGTACAATCCTTTCATTATGCACAGTTCTTTTGCTTCTCTGTAATTCACTGAGTTGTAAACCCATCAGTACTGATTCTAGAACATGCTCATCCCCTTCTAGATCAAACTGCATACCCCTTAGCAGTCATGCTTCCTTTCCCAGCTCCTGCTTGACTGTGTCTATGGAAAGTTCATGTGAATGGGCTCGTTGTCTGTCATCTTTCACCTAGTAGAGTGCTTTCAAGGTTTCTTCATGTTGCAGTATTGCTGCTGGCTGCAGGAAGATGTAATGGAATATAGCTACTATCATGAAAGCTACTACTTGGCAAGGTCAAAGACTTTTCTGAAGGTCAAGCCATGGCTTAAAGAGTCTTGGTGATATTTTAGCTTTTGTATATATAGTAGCTGGTTCCTGCAATGATTTTCTTGTATGCTATGTATGCTTCCAAGAACTCCTAACAATGTATTTATCTGAAATACTTCTCAAGCATTCTAGGCCATAAAGGCAAACAGTCTCCTGACTTAAGGTAAACACCCTTCTGGAGACACTGCCTAGGGGACAGCTAGGTGTATAACTTTGTTTCTTGTGCAAATGAAGTTCAGACCCTCCTTCCTCTCACAGGCCAACTGACATTCAGAGCATTTGACTCAGAAAAAAAAGGGTTTTTTTTTGCATACCAGGTGCAGTGAAGGATTGAGGCAGAATTCCTAGCCCTGAGCAGAGTTGCCCTACCCAACCAGGAAGAGGCAAGGCAGAGTTTTTGCAGATTGTAGGTGAAATGAGTTGGCTGGAGGAAGGTAAGAGAGTAAAGAATGTAATGGATGGAGGATCAGAGGACGAAGATGAGGTGGAGAGCAAAAGAGCTTAGTTAGAACCAGGACTATGAGAGGACAGGAAGGGAAGGGACAGAGAGGAGCTGAGTGTGAGGACAGAACTGAAGCTGTGTAGATAGAATTTTGTCTTAGAGGAATAAAGTGGACAGACATAAGAGCATGGTGTACTTAGATTCATTTCCCGAAGAGTATTCCCACCATTAGTAGCGTCTCTTCTGGGCACCTGGAAAGGACACTAAGAGGCAGGACCTCAAAAGTTTCCAAAACAGCATGAACTAGCCTCTACTTTTTCTTGGCTGAGTAATATTCCTCCATCTGAAGAGCCGCTCTGCTTATCTGTTCATTACTTGGTATTCATGGATAGTTTCTGCTGTTCAGATTTTTATAAGCGGTTCTCTGACTCACTTTTTTTTTTTTTAAGGTTCCTTGTATCTTAGCTTGTCTGTTTTATTCTTCCTAGATTTTTCTTCCTTAAGTGGGAGTAAGTCTTTGTGAGTTGTGTGTCTCATATGATTTGCTTGGTATTTGTTGGATTTAAATAATATGTGGCTCTGGTCATGAGCCATGACAAAACCCAGTATCAGAGCTTTATTAGGAGGAGGAAGAGGGACAGAAGAGAGTAACCAGGACTCAGGGAGACACACGTGAAGAAAGAGGGAGAGAGAGATAGTGGAGAGAGGAGAGAGAGGAGAGAGGAGGAGTCTGTGTCTGGCTTTTTAAGGATTCCCGTGCACATGTGCAGGTGGGCTTATGGAACTACGCCATGCATGCGCAGATTGTGTGACCATGTTGTGCGCATTTGTGCCATCATGCAGTGCACTGATGATGTAAGACATAAGACCCCTTACTTAGCTACTGAACTGCACATGTGCGGTCATGCAGCCGGAGGAGCGGCAGAAGCCTAACAGGACACACTCCAGGACAGAGCTGATTTCCCTGAGCGTGTTGAAGGTGTCCTGCGTTGTTTGCTAGTCTGCCATGTGGCTTTCATGAAGCCTTTTCAGTTTCTGGTTTCCTGTCCTGGAAACCCTCTGTCCTCTCCAGAGGCCTGCCCCATTTTCCTCTTCTTCCTGGTCCCGAGGTGTTCTCTTTCCCTCCATTGTGGTGGGTGCCCTTTGCTCTTCAGTTTTGATAGTTGTATCTGATAAATTGCTGAATTAGGCCTTTGAATTCCTATTTTCTGTTAGCTTCTCCTTTCTTTCTTCTTAGCAGTTCTGTGCTTCCATTTTCATCTTGAGGTCTTTGCCTCTGTTTTTGGAAACGTTCCCACCTCTTCCCCTTGTGGGCAGTGTTCTTTTCTTGCTATCATGGTCTCCTTTGAAAAGAACTTTTTTGCCTTTTGTGGACATCGCTCTCTTCTTGTTTCATGTGAGCCTTCTCTTTGTCCCTGGGGATGTTGGTTATTTGGCTGGGAAGTTCCTGGAGTGAGGCTTTTTTTCTCTACAAGTCACACGTTTCTTTGTCCTAGGTGCTTGTTTCAAGGCAAGTCAATGTCTGGCTGCCTCTTTGGGGTTGGGCAGGATACTAGAAAGCTGGTAGAAGCATTGTGAATATTTATTTAGTTTTTGCTTTTTGGCAGGGCTCCCTGGCTGTACCATTCTTAGTGACAGCCCCGCCAGAGTCTCCTCGGGTTTTCCTCTTGAGCTTTATGGATTCCCAGGAGGACCTATTCTGTCACCTTGCTTGGGAGATGTGTGACAGGTCTCTACTGTTCAGGGAGCAAGTAGAGTCGGGGAGAGGAGACTGGGACATCTCACAAGGTCATTGTGGATTGACTTCACCTCCCTGTTTTCAGGAAGGCATCCTAACTTTGGACTCTGCCCAGCTCTACAGTTAGCTGCTCCATGGAGCAGACCAGTTCTGACTGCAGCTCGCCCAGATCTTCTTACCCTTGGCAGATTTCACCCCTGTTTGCCTCTCAGGCCAGTCTGTGTCTCGCTGGCAGTGTGCAGTCTTTCACGAGTCACTCTGTTCAAGTCAGTTACTATCCAGAGCTGAAATCAACTAATTTCTTTACTTGTCTGATTCTCAGCTACTACAATTTTTGTTGTTTCATTTCCTCTACAACTTTCTATTTTCTTTCGAACAAAAACAATTTATATTTTAATGGGATTTTAAAGGAAATGAATTTAACATGCTCCTTGAATCATCTTTTACTGGAATCTTTAAGTTTTCTTCAAGAACCTCAAGTGTTAGGTGTTACTGGTCACTCCCTGCAGGCGCTAAAATCATCTTAAAGTTTCAGAACACAGGATGTTTCACTGTCACCAAAGGCCTCATTTCTCCCATAGGCCACCCAGCTATGGTTGATGGCCACTTGGTTATTGGGCTGCCCGAAACTCAGCCAGGGGTCACGTGAAGATGTATTGCTGTGTAGAAGAAATGTGTGGAAAACATGGCTGTGTGGAGACAGAGAGATTTTCAGAGAGAGGATGTTTTAAGATGAAGTAAAAGAAAAAGTTACCATCAGAAAGTGTGTTTCCTTATTTACCCCTCAGGTAGAAAAGTCTATCCCTGGCTGCATTTGTGGATTATTTTTGCATACCTTGCACTGCTGGAGGCTGGCTCTCCAGTAGCCAGTAGGTTATGTGAAGCTTGAAGGGTCCTGGTGCTTGCAGTCCTGGAGGCCACTCCCTGTCACCTGGGGCTGCCTTAGGCCTTTCTTTTGACCTAGTGTAATCCCATTATGGTTAATAGGCTTTCAGGGCTTGTACTTCTTAGCATCTGCTGGAAGCAGAGCCTGGTCTACATTTGTAAAGCGTGTCCTGGGCTGCTTCTTCGTCCAGTGCTGCACCCCTAGTTTGGTCTTGTTCTTTTAGTGTCTTTGGAGCTCCTGGCTCATTCTCAGTTTTTATTTGGTCTTCAGTGTAAAATAGGCACTCATGGGTGACCATGCCTTGTGCATAATGACCTGGGGGCCAGTATCCCATTGCATGGTCCTGCAATGATTTGATGCAATGATTTCAGAGACTTTCCCAAGACTGTTTGATGTCCTTCTAAGGCAGTGGTTCTCAACCTTTCATAGAGGTTGCATATCAGATATCCTGATTATTAGATATTTATATTATGGTTTATAACAGTAGCAATTACAGTTATGAAGCAACAACAAAATAATGTTAATGTTATGATTGGGGGGTGTCCACAACATGAGGATCTTTGTTAAAGGGTCGCAACATTAGAAAGGTTGAGAACCACTGCTCTAAGGAGCCTTTACATATGGTTCTGGTTTCTACTTCTCTATTAGTTGCTTTTCTCTTGCTGTGCTAAAACACCTTGACTAAAGCACCTTAGACAGCATTTAATTGGTTTATGGTTTCAGAGAGATAAGAGTCCAAGATGGCAGAGCAGAGCAGATCACACCAGGATCTGCAGTCAGGAAGCAGAGAACACACTGGGAATGGCTTGAGCCTTTTGAGACCTCAAAGCCCATCCCTAATGACACACCTCCTGAAACAGGCCACACCTTTTAATCCTTCCCAAACAGTCATAGCAACAGGGGACCAAGTATTCAAACATATGAGCCTATGGGGGCATTCTCATTCAAACACCACAACCTGGGACCTAACACCCAGTACTGTTCATAGCAAACTGTAGACAGGTGCCACCTCCCAGAATAAGTTTGGCCAATACAAAAGATGTACACATGAGCTTGTATACTGCTGAGATGTTCCTACTTTCCCCACGGCTTTCAGGGCTGACGAGGCTACTCTTCAAACTCCTGTGCAGAACTCCAGTAACCCTTACACCTTCAGGAGACTGTTTAATATTCCCTTGCTTTGTTGTACTGCGTAAGGGTGTAGTGATGAAGTAATTACTAATTGTGATTTTTTTTCTCACTGGAGAAATTGTGCATACACACACACACACACACACACACACATGTTCATAAATAGTAAATAAACACATGCATTAAAATGAGAGAGTAATTCTTGATGCACGTTAAGACACTTACCTGAGTGTCTTTCTTTTCTTAAAGTTGTACCCAGTCTTTGGAACGTTGATGGAGAAGTTACAGTCCCTGAACAGAAGCCTGGGGAAGTTGCTGAGGAGCTGGCGAGCTCCTATGAGAGGAAGCTCATTGAGGTAAGGCTGGCCCAGGTGGGTCCCATGTCCCCAATTCCTGATGCTGTGGTTGTCCCCAATGTTGGCTGCTCTGGTATGATTGAGCTGAGGGCCTGCCTGCTGATGCAACTAGCCAGCACAAGATACAGAAAGATGAAACACAAAAAGATAAACTCAGAGCACTGGATGCAGAAGGCAAAGTCGGTTCTTTGAAAAGCATTACTTAGCTAAAACACTTGGCACCTGTGGCAAGAAAATAGGCGCAGAAGTGTGAGTATGTAACACTAAAAGTGAACGACCTCAGGGCTGCAGGGAAGGTCCAGTCAGAGAGCTGTGCGAGCCTGAAGACCTGGGGCTGCGTCCTGGAACTCATGTTTAAAAAAAAAGCTGGGTGTGGTGACTCACTCTTATAATCTGAGTACTGTAGAGGCAGGGACAAGAGGACCAGGCTAGCCTAGTTGATAAGCTCCAGGCCAAGAGAACCTGTCTCAACAGGTGTATGTCATTTCTGAAGGTGTCATCCATGTCCTTGGACTTCCACACACATGGACACAAAATTAGCACACATGTGTGTATACACACACAAGACTCTAATCTCAGATGTACAAGATTCAGAGAGGAGCAAATCTACATACAACCTCGTGCTGGTAAATGTTGTCAGATGTCGTTCATATTTAGTGGAAGATGAGCTGACTGCCAGAAGGGACCAGAGACAGTTGAAGAAAGATGTGACTGTAGTAAGAAGAATGGCTTCTAAGGAGGTGGCCGGCTGTCTGAGGACTCCACAGAGAGCCTCTGCTAGCTGTTACCTTGAAGAGTTTGCTCTTACCTGCGTCTTGGTTCAAGTGTGTGACAAGGATAACATGCAAAGGAAAGCATGCCTGTGTGCCACTGAAGCACACATACAGATGCATTCTAGAGAGCTGTTAGGTGGAATCCAGTCGTGTCTTAGAACAGTGCTCACAGAAGCACGTACCTAGAGTCCTGGTGACTCAGGAGGTCCAGGCAGGAGGGACCAAATCCAAAGTCAATCTGGGCAACTTAGTGAAACCCTGTTTCACAGTTATAAAAGTTGGGTATAGCTCTGTGAGAGAGTGTAAACATAGTATATGCCAGGCTCTAGGGTCAATCCTTGACTTCAAAGAAAAGTTAGCATCTAATGATGGTTTAATATTAGAATATCCATCTTGTAAGTAACATAGGTAATAATAACATTAAGAGCTGTTTGATTTTTTTATGTTTATTTGTATGTGCGTATGTGTCTGTGTGCGTAACATTTATCAAGACTTGTTTAATTTTTTGTGTTTATTTCTGTATGCATGTGTGTATGTAACATTTATCAAGTCAGTTAATTTTTATGTTTATTTGTATGTACGTGTGTGTATGGTTGTGTTTGTGTCTCTGTGTGTATAACATTAATCAAGAGTCATTTAATTTTTTATGTTTATTTGTACATGTGTGTGCATGTGTGTGTAAAGGGGGGTTAGGTATGCATGCTATAGCATGGAAGTCAGGAGAGCAGCATGGCTCGGCCACTGAGCCACACCTTTAGCTCCAAGCCACCATTTTCTTTGTGCTTTTTAAATTTGGTTCCTAAGTAAGTTAAGAGCAGTGATGGTACAAACAACTTGTTCTAACTCGGGTGAGTTTAGGGGAAGGCAAGCTGCAGTTTGACTAGACAGGCTGATAAGGAAGGATCAGAAACCAGGGCCAGCAGTGCTCTCCAAACGCTTTTCTTAGTGGGTCATGAACAGTGTTGTGTGGTAGCAGGGCCTGAATACTGGGGTGTGGTGGAAACAGTTCCCACCTGCCGGGTGTGATGACCTGTATGGGTGTTTATTAGTCAGAGTTCTCTAGAGGAACAGACCTGATAGAATGAATCTATCATCTGTCTGTCTAAGTGGGACTTACTGGAGTGGCTTACAGGCTGTGGTCCAACTAGACAAAACCTGTCTACCAATAGGAAGTCCATTAATTCAGTAGTTGTTCAGTCCATGAGGCTGGATGTCTCAGCTGGTCTTCCATAGACACTGGAATCCTGAAGAAGAAGGCTCTAAAGCCAGGGAAGGAATGGACTTGGCCGTGAGAGTAAGAGCAAGAGGCTCCTTTTTCCATGTCTTTACATGGGCTTCCACCAGAGCTGTGGCCTAGATCAAAGGTGGGTCTTCTGCCTCAGATGATCTGGATTAAAGGTGGTCTTTACATTTTAGATGATTTAATTAAGAAAAATCCCTTTGATGTACCTAGCCACTTGGGTTTTGGTTAGTTCCAGGTTTGGTCAAGTTGAAAACCAAAAATAGCCATCACAGGTGTCTTTCAGTGGATACCAAGTCCCTGAGGGCAGAAGCGGTATCCTGCCTGTGTCAAGAACTTTTTATTGGCAAGTGATAAGCAAGCTTTGAGGAAACCTATTTTTAAATTCTCCCAGGACAAGGCTGTGTTAATTTAGTCAATGAAAGAAGAGTCCATAAGCCAGGGGAAAAGGTTATCAGAATGAGTGGGGTGATCAGTGTGAAAGTGGATGGGCTTTGGGAAGACCTCGTGTTGGGGCTGGTTAGACGATGTCCTCCTGGCACCCACTGACCACTGGTACACCAGTTGCTTTTTTGTTACTGTGATAAAGCAGCTGAAGGAAGCATTGAAGAGAAGAGAATTTATTTTAGCTCAGGGTTCAGCATGGTGGGAAAGCATGATGGAGTAGCTGAGACTCCTCACATCTCTACCAACTGGAGAGCTTTTCTAACTGGCCTGGCAAGAGTGAGGTTACTTTTGGACAGACACTCATGTCCGTCATTTTTCTATCAGACTATTGAAACAATAGACTTCCAGAAACTGGAATTCCCCAGGATTCGAATGCTGGGAAAAAAGAAAGCCTGGTGCCATCCATAGGAGGGACTTGTCTTCCAGCAAGAGGTTTGCACAGTGCTGAGACCTTACCAGCCCGCCTTGCTGGAGCGTCCAGACAGTGTTGGGCAGGGCCACTCCTTGACTGGGAGCTGTTCAGCTGTGCACAGTGCTCACATTCTCCTCAAACCTTAACCTTACTTTAGGACCCTGATGAAGGACATGAGGAGAGGTCACTGGACATTTTTGTCACCCATCCCAGTGTGGCTACATTAAATAAATCTCCCTTTTCTGGTTTTCACTATTAATTTGTTTTAATTCATATATCAAGGATGGGTGGTTGAACTTGACTCCTTGTGGGAACAGGTTGTTTTTGCAGGCTGCAAGAATATGAAACAAGATTCAGCTGTTTATGGTAAAGCTATAACTGGATAGATCAAGGAGTCCTTCTGAAGGAAGCCAAGTCTCAAGGAATATTTTATGTTATTCGGCTTTTAATGTATCAGCTGTTTCCTGCTATCAATTTCTTGTGCGCTTATAACTCCTAGGCCATAACAGCAAACAGAATAAGCTTCTCAGGCGCACTGCTGATCTGAACTAAGGTAATACCCTTGTCTCCTAGACCAAGGAGACAGGTGGATGTGTAGATGCATAGCTTTGTTTCTTGTGCAAATGAAGCTCAGACCCTCCTTCCCCTCACAGGCCAAATGGCATTCCAGAGCAACTGACTAAGAACAAAAGGGTTTTTTGCATACCAGGTGAAGGAAGATTGAGTAGCATGGCAGAATGGCCAGAGAGGAAAGAACAAGGCAGAGTTTTTGCAGATAGTAGGTGGATCAGGTCAGGTTAGGAGAGTAGGAAAGGGAGGAACTGAGGACGAAGATGAGATGGAAAGCAGAAGAACTTAGGGCTATGAGAGGACAGGACGAAAAGGAAAGAGAGGAGCTGAGTGTGAGAACAAAACTAAAGCTGTGTAGATAGAATTTTGTCTTAGAGAAATAAAGTGGATGAACAAAAGAACCTGGTGTACGTAGATGATTTTCCTGCATGTTACCCTCACTGCCATTAGTAGTGTCTCTTCTGGGCTCCTGGGAAGGAGATAATTAGGGCTGGACTCTAATAATTTTCAAGAGGCTATGACCTCAACTCTAGTCGCATTTTAACCAGAACCAAAATAGGGCCATTATGTACCTTCTCCAGCTAGGTTCCACCTTAGAGGTTTTTGAGACAGGGTTTCTCTGTGTAGTTTTGGTGCCTGTTCTGGATCTCGCTCTGTAGACCAGGCTGGCCTGGGACTCACAGAGATCTACCTGGCTCTGCCTCCTGAGTACTGGGATTAAAGCATGTGCCACCACTGCCCAGCTCCATCTTAGAGTTTTATAGCCTCCCACAGCATTACCACTAGCTGACTGGCTACCCAAGTATTTAGCACACGAGTCTTGTGGGGGAGGCTGTATGATATTCAAACTATGATATCTGGTGGCAGCCATGCTGTGTAGCTTCCTCCAGGTGCAAGGTTGGCATTGAGAAGACCAAGAAAGCACCATTAGCTCACTGTGAGTTCTGTCGTTGGGGGTTTACTATTACCCACTTTGTGCAGAAGCAACAGCAAAGGTAAAGGCCCTGTGCAGGGAAGAAGGCAGGTTGGAGGAACAGGTGGACAAGAGAGAGGTAGGTGGCACTGTGTCTGGAGAGGCAGGTGGGTTAGAGGACTATTCACTGTAGGTGTAGAAGGCTGAGTCACCACCTACTGTAACCACGTTATAGTCTCCCATCTCTCCATACCAACCTTAGCTATGTGTGCAGAGCTCAGGTCATGGAGGAAGTTGCTGTCGGATCCCCTTGTCTTGTGTTCTTGGCAGCCATGAGAAAGTCAGCACTGGTGATGCAGGGTTAAAGATTTCTCTTGCCAGACTAAGCTCCCCACTTCCCTTTGTTGTTTCCTTACCTGGAACAAGAGAGTTTTGGGTTCTGGTTAGTGAACTGAGATTCACGTGGGGTAGAAGTAAAAATGTCCTTGAGTGGTCCTTCCTTCCTTCCTTCCTTCCTTCCTTCCTTCCTTCCTTCCTTCCTTCCTTCCTTCCTTCCTTCCTTCCTTCCTTCCTTCCGATGTGCGAGTGTGTGAATATGTGTTTTGCTAATGTGCATCTGGAGGTAAAAGAACAACCCCAGATGCTTGCTAGGAACTCTGCTTTGTTTTTTTGAGGCAGGGTCTCTCACTGGCCTGTGGATCACAGATTGGTGGAGCTGGCTGAGCAGTGAGCCCCAGGGATTCCCCGTCTCTGCTTCCTCAGCACTGAGTGTGCTCTACCACACCTCTTTTTATGAGAGTTCTAGGGATCAAACTGAAGCCCGCAGGCTTGTGTGACAAGCAGTTTGCAGATTGAGCCATTTTCCCAGGCCCTCAAGTGGCATTTTTCTCTCCAAATGGCTTTTCCTTCTCTGATTAGGAAGGGGGAGACTCCTGTCCTCTCTTGTAGCTGTGGTAGCATTAGTTACTCTGCTAACCTTGTGTTCACGTGAATGGAGCCGTTCAAAGGCTATTTGCCATGTTCCCTGTTACTGTATAGTGTCTGTGTTTACCCAGAGAGGGATAAATACTCATGAAGTAGAGTAGGGAGCCAGTGCAGTGGGAGGTGGGGAACTTGGGCAGCTGTCCAACTTCCCTTCTTAGCAGGGCCAAGAGGGAGAAATGTATTCTTTCAATACTGTGACTGCTTGGAGGATCCCAAACATTGCCATTCAGCCCAGAGTGAAGGGAACTCTGGAGCGTGCTCTCTTTGTGTCTGTCTTTTGAAGCACACAGTTGGTCCACATTTACACATGCATACCACACATTTGTTCTTGGTGGCCAAGAATCCAGCATCTGGGCCCCTTTGAGTCCCAGTGAGCACCATGAAGCCATCTGTGCTGAAGACTGAGTGTTTCAGGGCTGGGGTGTGGCTCATCTAGCATGCCTGAGCTCCTGGCTCCCCACAGCACTGAAAAGCAATCCAACCCCAACACTAACCTAAACTCAGTCCAGATTGTTTCTGAAACCCAGTGATTTGTTCTTCAGAAACCAAATGTGATAATTAATAGTTTGTTAACAGGATCTAAAATCACCTAGGAGACAAATCTCTGTGCATGTCCACAAGGAGCTATCTAGATTAGTTTAACTGTGGTAGGTGGGAAGACCCATGCTAAATATGGCAGTACCCTTCCATGGCCAGGACTGAGTAAGGAGGAAGCAAACTGAACACCAGCGATCATCTCTCTGCTTTCTGCCACACGTGTGCAGTCTCAGCTCGGGCTCCTGTATGGCTTCCCTGTTATGATGGGCTGTGTCTGTGAGCTTCGAGCCCAAATGAAACCTTCCCTCCTTACGTTGCCCTTTCCAGGTATTTCGTCACAGGAAAGTGATACACGAAGAAGAAAGGGAGGGCTGTGGCAACTGTAGGGTGATCTGCCAGGGGAACACATGGGTAATGTGACTGCTGCCGACTCTCCAGTGTGTCCTGTAGTTCCAGGCGGTAGGCAGAGACTTCGTGCCCATGACCTGTGGCCTCCAGAGAGTTGCTTGAGGAAGGCTCAGTGCTCTCTGGCTACTGATCACCACTTTTCAAAGTTAATCGATTTGCTAGATTTCTCCACAAGGAAGAAGCAGAGCACCATGTCACAAACCCATTACCTCTTCCTGTGCCCTGGGAGCTGAGCTTGCTGATGGAAAAGAAAGGGTTCATGTGACAGAAGAGAAGGGACAGCCACTGGTCTAGAGAGTGAAATAGGGAGGAGAGGGGTAGACATACTGCAGGACAAGCAGCAGCAGCAGCAGCAGCAGCAGCAGCTAACAGATCCGTGCAGCACTAGTGTTGGGGATGTTATGTTAGATGTGAAGATCCCAAGGAGAAAAGACCAAATCCACAGTTGTCCAATTAAAGCAGGGGAACACATGGGACTGGCCAGCCCGCTGTCTCACCCTGAGTCAGGATTTGAGAGAGCAACCTCTGCCAACCTCTTGAGGTCCTTTTTATAGGAGAGATAAGGTGTTTACAGGGGCAAGAGAGTTGGCTGTCACTCATTGCTAGAAAGATAGAATGAAAGGAAAGGAACAAGGGTAAGGATATACATCATGTGGTTGGGGTTGCAAGCTTAGTGTAGGTTGAAAAACATGTTTTGCAGTTTACATCAGATCTAAGAAATAGGAATTTATTCTTAATTATAAAGAGAAACCTTAACTTGCAAGGACCTAACACAGGACAAACAGGAACTGATTCATAACTGTCTAACTGCAAACAGACCATTAACCCGCAAGGTGTATTTTTCCTGTTTTGGCCTCACAATGCCTAGAGGAGGGCATCGCTCTAGAAGGCAATGCTATGTCTCACATATATTTCATGTCGTTATATGCTTCTCTGGTGACCTGGAGTGGCTTGGGCTGGGGGCTCCTAAGGGTTAATGTGGACAGAGCCTCTCTGGCATATATTTGTTGCCTACCACAGCTTCAGCATACATTTGGTGTTCCATAAATGCAGCTTCCAACAGCATCTACTGAGTGGACTCAGGTACCTTGTGAAGTACTTGTAGGATATTGAGTACTTGTAGGATATTGATATCTGGGTCCTGGAACCCAGATTAGAAATATGGATTCTGATGGCAAGTATTAGATGTCTTCAGGGGAGAGTACTTGCCTGGTGTGGTTGAAGCCCCAGATTCAATTCCCAACATGACAAAAGTAAAAAGTAAAAAGAAAGAAAAGAGGATTCCAGGAGGAAAGACGAGCTCCGTAGAGGAGGTAGTTTTGGTGCTTAGGGTTGGAGGAAGCTACGCTTAGTCTGGGGAGGACCCAGAGCAGCAGGCTGTCCCACAGGTTGGGAGCACCTTCTCAGCACTCAGCCTGTGCCCCTGAGCCTCTCTGATAGAGCTGGTGATGGCAAAGATGGGCTGAGGCCTAGATCATCCTTCAGTGGCTTTTACTTCTCTAGATTGAGTCCTCTGTTTTCTTGACTGCAAAGTGGCTTAGCCATGGAGAGAGCAGGCCATTCATTACCCCAAGACCAGCAAAGCTTTTACAGATAAAGAAGGCGGTGCCTGTCCAGGGGGCCACCCTTGTGATCCTGGGGAAGCTGCAGGGCAGAGACAGATTCAGGACTGTCTGGAGCAAGTCTTTGAAGGCGGCTCAGCAGAGGTTGGCACTCACCGCAGCTGTTTTACATAGCTCCTCCCTCCTCCTTTGGGACGCCAGAGATGATGCTCAGATTTTCTTTGTAAACCCTCCCCTTGCTCTTGAAGATCTGAGACGTAGATTTGTTCTCACCAGAGGTTTTGAAGTTCAAAGATGTTAGATACATCCAAGACACATCTAAGACTCTTACTTTTCTCTCTTTCAAGTGTAATTCTATGGTTCCCCCTGATCTCCTGAGAGTCGCTTGGTCCATTCTGGCCTTGGCCTCCAGGAAATGTAAGATGTGGACAGCATCCGGACTTTGCTCCTTCTTTCTGCCATTGGCTTTGGAGTCTGGTGGCTTAGAGGTCACCTGATGCCACATCAGAGGAGTTCCAGTTTTCCACGTTCTGTTGGGCCTCTCTAAGCCTCAGGTTCAGGCTACTCTGGGGATCCAGCAGAACCTGCTCCTTGTGTCTTTCCCTGGTGTTGTGGCTGCTGTCTTGGTGGAATTCTAAGCACTCTGCCCCAGTGCAGTCTTCAGTTCAGCAGCCAGCAGCAGTGAGTGTTGGCTCCCCAGCACATCTCAGCCCGGAGGACCAGACGCTCCTGAGCTGCAGCACTGCTCTGGTGGCGGCAGCTCCTCACCTGACCACTCTCCACGTCCCCATCGCCGATGGCCAGTTCTCCTTTCTTAGATTTCGAGTCTTGTCTTATCTGGGGGTGGTGTTGCACACTTGTGACCCCAGCACCTGGGAGGCTGAAGCAGGAGGAGCATGAGCATGAGGCCAGCATGGGTTGTCGAGGAGGTTGAGGAGACAGCACAGTTGGTAAAGTGTTTTTTTATGATAGTATGAGGGCCCGAGTTCAAACCCAAGACCCAGATTAAAACAAGATAATTATGCTCTTATAATCCCAGTGCTGGAGGATGAGACAGGAGGATCCCCTGGCCAGCCACCACAACTTAACCAGGCCAGTGAGGGACCTGGTCTCAAAAGGCAAGGTGGTTGGCTCCTGAGGAATGATGCCTAAGGTTGACCTCTGGCCTCCCCATATGTGTGCACACATGTAGATGCACTCACACATGCAGACATAGGAGCACGTACTCATGTACACATGTATACACACACATACACACACACACACAGACACACACACGCACACACACACGTCACCATCACCACAAACAACCCAACCCATTCCTTCTGTCCCAACAGAATCTATTTCTCTCATCTCCTACCAGTGCCCCAACTTGTAAGAGACTTTGCTTATGCATAAGATCACTAGATGCCATGTCCTTTTGTGGCCTTTCTGCTCACTGTCACCCATGCTCAGCTCCTTTCCTGTGCCTGCTGACTGGGTCTGCCTTGACTGGCAGCTTACACCCCAGCTTTTGGCACCTCTTGTGTGTCTTGAACTGCTGCATACACAAACTTTTTCCCTTTTACATAATGTGAGAACCTGGTCTCACCCCCTCAGCATCACACGACTTGAAAATAAACAGTCTTCCCATCATGCTTTTCACTTGGAGCATCAGGTTAATGCTGATCTTGGAGCTCTTTCTCCTGAGTCCTTGCACTGAATCTCGTATTTTATTTAGAAGCCCACGCCTCTCTCGTATGACTGCTGGCTACTTGGAAAGCGTCAGAACCTGTCAGTGCCAATTTGTGAAGCAAATGTTGGCATCATTGCCTGAGGTCCCAGCTGTTTTGGGAACTTCTGCAGTTTCCTAAAGTGATATTCATGCCCATTTTTCTGCAGTGGGTAGTCATGGAGGTGTGTGCTCTGGCTCCAGTTGGATACCTAAGCTGGCTTTACCGTTAACGGTAACTCTGCCATTATGATTGGAAGAATTGTCATTAACACATGATTTATTTCACCCATAAACAAAAATTCAGGGACCAACAACACTCATACAGTAAACAACAAGGACCCTGCAATTTAGAAAATCAGTCAACAGTTAGTGCATGTAACTGGCCACACCCACACAGAGCGGACTGACATGTTAGCTAGCAGCCCACTTACCCTGGCCCTTGGAGACTGAGTGGTTGGGACACAAGGCCATGACCAAAGCCTGTAGGTTTCCCCAGTGTGGACTCTCCAGGCCTCCACTGTGGTCTTGTTTGGGAATGACTAAGTTCCCCAGGGAAGGTCCTTGAAGACAGAGAAAGTAGCTGTGTTCTATACGGAGCTCTGTGTGTCTGTGCGCACACATTTGTATGTACACATGTATAGGCCAGAGGTCAACATCAGTTTCTTTCTCTACATCTCTCTGTTTTATTTTGAGACAGGCTCTTTCTCTCATCCTGGAGCTCAGTGAATGAACAAGCCTGGCTGGCCAGCAAGCTCCACCTCCCCAGCACTGGGGTCACAACATCAAGCCACCTCAGTTGGCTTCTTACCTGGCTGCTAGGGATAGACTAGAACCAGGTCCTCATGCTGGCATGGCGAGCACATTCCTGACGGAGCTGTCTCCCTAGGCCCTTGTCAGTCTCATAAACATTTTTTTTAAGTTTCATAAACATGTGGAATATATTTGAAATAAAAGGATCTTGTTTCAAAGGAAATAAGAGAAAAAAATCTATAATTTCATAGTTAACAGCAATTCCTTAATCTTGTTAAATAAATGAGTGTTCTCATTTCCAGTTCAAAGCAACATTTGAGTAAGAATCAAATAAGGTTCACACATGTGATCAGTGGGTAGATCTCTTACATTTAGTTTAGTCTGAATGCTTATTCATCAGTCTTTTTCTTGCCTCTACCTCTCCTCATTCCCTCTGAACCTGGGTGGTTGATTCTGGAGAATTAGCTCCAAAATTCATTGTGACTGGGGCAGCCCAAATTAACATTAAAGGACTTAAAAGAGGCTGAAACTTGTCCAGAAGTGTTTTCTGAGGAGTGTGTGTGTGTGTGTGTGTGTGTGTGTGTGTGTGTATGTGTGTGTGTGTATGTGTATATGTGTGTGTGTGTGTGTGTGTGTGTATATATGTGTGTGTGTGTGTGTATGTGTATATGTGTGTGTGTGTGTGTGTGTGTGTGTGTGTGTGTGTGTGTGTGTGTTACATTCAGGTGACGGTTGTTGAACACTGCTGTATTAGTGCTTTGCACCAGTGAAGGCTCCTTCTGTTTCTAGGCCTTGTGCTGATGTAGTGTGCGGATTGTCTAATGCTCACTGCATCGTTACAGAGAGACTGAGGCCAGGAGTGGATGAATCACCTGCCTATGTTCCCAGGGTTCACTTCTGTGCCTGCTCTAGAGCATGGGTTTTCCTGAACCCTCTTCTGCATCAGCTGGGTGCCTGGGTTCTGGCTTCACAGAGCGGTATTGCTCAGCAGAGGATGGTGTGGTACCCTGCTGTTTGCACAGTGCATCCCAGCTCCTGTACTGAATGGCTTTGCTTGTGTAGAGACCTCATATCTGGGGCTGTCTCTGACCTGGGAGTCTGGAGCATGTGAGAATGAACAGATGAACTTCCATCGAGACACACTTGGAAGATGAGCCAATATTCCTTTTTGGGCAGTAGATAAAAATACTTGTAATTATAGTGGCTGGTTTCAGCTCCTCAGCTCTCCTCTATTTTGGGCCCTTGTTTGCTCTCTCCCTTTAGGCAGGAAGTGGCTTCCTGAAGCTCCTTCTGGGCCTGTAGCAGGAATTGTCTGGTCTTGGTGAAGAGGCTGAGAAGCTGCAGTCCTGTCCTGTTGAGTATGCCTGATGAGGGGTCAGGGCTCTGTGAATACTGGATGGGCCCACCTTCCGCCTTCTCATGCCTGAAAAGCCTGCAGCTTGGCTGTGGGGTTGCATAGACTTCAGAGAGGGCAGGCAGCCGATGGGGCCTGTGGGGTCCCAGATTTGCCTGCCTTGTGATGAAAGTCTCTCCTGGCTAAGGGCTCTGTGGGGTGTGCAAGGCCCCTGATTTGTGTGTGTTAAACTCTTGGGGGCGCGGGGAGGGGCACACTTCAAGCCTGTTTCGTTTTCTTAGGTGCATACTTTTGCACAGGGCCAGGGGGACTTTTCTAACTTGACTTCTGTTCCTTTTTCCATGTTCCTTCTCCTCCTCCTCTTTCATCGTTCACTTCTTTTTCACCTTCTTTCCGATCTAATCTGAAGACGGGTGCTGTGGCGAGGGCGTGTAATCCCAGCACCTGGAAGGCTAGGGTAGGGGCGTTATAAGGCTGAGGCTAGCCTGGGCTAGTGAACAATTTTTTTTTTTTTTTTTTTTTTTTAAATCAAAGTCATGCTGGAAATCTCTGGCCACTCCTCCACTCCTCACAAAGGGCAAACTCAGTTCCCAGCTGCCCTGTAGCATCCTTTGTGTCCTGTGTTAATCCTCGTGGGGCATTGTCTCTTTACCTGCCCTGGCTGTATTCTTATTTTGTTCTTTCTTTCCCCAAGACCGCTCTGCTATAAGCCCAACAAATGGCTGTGGCGTCATCCCATTCACTGTCATACTGTCAGAGCCGGGCATCAGCAGGACCCCCTGGCATTTGACTGTTAACTATCATTTAAACAGAATTTTTGGTGAAGCCCACAGGAAAGCTGGTTCAAACTGGCTGTGGCAGACACAGTACATTCATTTATTAAGTCCTATCTCATTTTTCTCTTCCTGGACAGATGGAGGGGTACATTTCCTAGTGTTCTTGGTGCCTAAGTTGGGACCATGGGACTTGTTCAGGCCATTGGGATCTAAGGAGAACTGAAGAGGGCCATCCAGGCTGGAGGATGGAAGAGTTGGGGAGTGTCCTGGTTCTTGTTTCCCTTGGAGGGTACCTCCTATGAATTCTGTGTTGCTTAGCGACAAGATGATGCTAGTCTGGGTTCCCAAGTTGCTGCTTGGAAAGAAGCTTTGCTGGTTTGCTGCTGACCCACACTAATCTTTGTAAAAGCGGGAGTGGAATTTTACCTGTTCAGCCTGGGAGATACTGGGGTACTTGCTGTTGCTGAAGAACATAGCGTGTCCTGACTGCCTTCAGCCCAGGACAGAGTATGGTTTTAGGTGTAGCTAGCTGACTCTTGGGATGGGAGCTGTATCATCAGGCTGCTTCTTCTCTTTCATCCTTGTCTCTATCACGTCTGGGTTGAATTAACTCAGGGTAGCTTCCCCCTCTGTTCACAGATGCTCGTGATCCCCCTGAGCAAACGTTTTCTTCCAGGTTCACATTCAGAAAAGGCAAAACTTGGTTGCCTTTTAATTCCTGGCAAAAGCTTTGCGTTTACACTAGCAGTCAGCTGTAGCTCCTCTCCCGCTCTTCATCTGCGGTGAGACAGAGACTAGGATTTGGGATGTAATGCTAGGGGAAGTGGATGCTGCGGAGACAGTCAGCTCAGGCTCACATTAGCTCTTAGTGAATGAATGATTGAACAAATGAGTGTACGGCAGATGAATAAACCTCCCTGGACTTCAGCAGGGTGTGCTTCATCAAAGAGTCGGTTGTAGTATCACGTGACCAATGAACGCAGAGAAGTGGGCACTGGCAGTGTCTGAGACTTCACCACAGAGGGGAATGGTTTGCACGTCCTGTCAGCCAGGGTGGAGTAGGGCAATCCAGGTTGCAGGAAGAGCCTTGCAAGTGTGAGGGGCTGAGGCTCCGTTTAGGCTGCTGCTGACAGACTCAGGAGTGAGACAGGTACAACACCTTCAGTTCCTTATTAGTTGCAGGGTTTGTTGTTTTTTGATGTTTTTTTATTTTTGTAGTCAGCATACAAAATAGTTGTTTTATTACAACATTTTCATAGGTGTGTGTCATTTTTCCTTGCACACATCCACTCCTCCAATACCCCTCCTCTGTTCATCTTTCAGGAGTCTTTAGGTTTTAGATAGCTAGCTAATGTTTCTTTTTTAATGCATGTGTGCATGCATGTTTGTGCATGTGCATGTGAGGCCAGAGGACAACTTCATGTGCATCTGCCTCTGTTGAGACAGGGTCTCTCATTGGCCTGGAGGTTGCCAGTTAGTTTAGATGGGTGGCCAGTGAGCCCTGGACGCCCCTCCCCCACCCCCACCTCTCCAGCCTGGGTTTACAAGCATGTGCCCCTGGCTCGGAAGTTTTATGCAGGCTCTGGGGGTCACACTGGGGTCCCCCTGCTTGCAAAGCAGCAGTCACTTTACTGACTGAGCTGTCTGCTCAGCCCTGGTTGTTTCTTTTTCCTGAAAATGGTCAGATGGGAAGCTCCCCTCTGTCTTCTTTCCTCTGCCTCAGTCCTCACTAACACAGGCGGATGTGGACCATGCCTCCCTCCCACTTCCTGGCTCTTCTCTGCCACTTGGTAGGCATTCCCTTCTAGTCCAGCCAGCTGTTTGCTTCTGACCCGTTTAGTTTAGGGAGATTTCATTTGTCAGGCAAGCCAGTGGTGTGAAAGGTGTCCTGAGGAGCGGGGTGGAGATTCCGGCCTCTATAGTTGGCAGGATTTGGCTTGGGAAATCTCTGGCAAGTGTTGCCTCAGGTGCCTGTCACTTCAGAAGTGGCCCTTGATGTATGATCCCAGACTTGGGCTTGGCATCTGGTCATGAATGCTTTTGTTTGTTTTATCTGATCCTTCTGCCATCTGCTTGTCTCCTTTGCCATGAGATTGACACAAAGCACCGTGGCTTAGGTGTTAAATTTACAAAGATCAGAGGTTTGATTGGCCATCCTAGGGGTGTGTGTGTGTGTGTGTCTCATACGGGAAACATCAGGAGTATTCACCAGAGACCTAGTCACCTCAAAATAAATGAATTAATGACCCACCTACCCCCCTTTTAAGTTTTTTTGAGACAGGTTTCATTATGTAACTCTGGCTATTCTGGAACTCACTATGTAAACCAGGCTGGCCTTGAACTTACAGAGGTCCACTTAATCTGCTCCCCAAGCGCTGGTATTAAAGTCCTGTGCCACCAGAATAGGCCATTGAGACCCCTACTGAGTCCCTGCTGTGCCAGTTGTCACACTGGGCCTGCCATTTCATCTTCAGACTACCCAGTACAGTGGGCAGGGATGGAAACTGAGGCTTAGAATAATTGACTAGAAGCTTCCAGGGGCACAACCATGGACCAGTGACCCAGTTCTGAGGTCCCCCACTCCCTAGTTCATTCATCCATTTGGCTTTGTAAAGCTGTCATCATGAGGTGTGATGCTGTCCTTGGAGGTCCAGCTTCCTGAATGTGCTGTGCTGTCTTCCACTAGAAGACGTTATTAAGTGCACAGGATCCAGTTGGACTGGGAGTGACTCAGTCTGTTACAGAACAAATTCAGCAAATGAATTATGTAGCTCAGGTAATGACTTACTTTGACCTAGCAGCTTTGTAGAAAGACCAAATTGAACGTTTTTGTCTACTCTACTTTGGAGGTGTGCTAGAGTGGGCTCCTTTAGGAAGCTGCACACATCCTTCTGGGTGATTCTGAGGCCTTTGTTGGACTGGATGGCTGCATTTACCCCATGTTTGTTTACAGGTGTGTTTTGGGGCACTTTATGTGTCTAGTTTGTTCAGTATACATCTGCACAGATTACAGAGGGAACCGAGACACTGTAGGCTTGAGAGTGTTTAAAGCCACATAAATACTCAATGACAGAAGGCAGAGTCAGATTCCGGACTTGAAGCTCATAGCCGTTCTCATTGGAAACATCCTGTGTCCATATTGCAAATGATTGTGGTCTATTCCTACATTGGTCATGGTGGGAGGATCTGACATCAGGGCTCTGGCTGTGTGTCCAGGCCCTGCCACTTCAGCTCTTTGAGTTTTAAGCATCTTTAATTATAGCTTGAGGATAATCCTTTCTCTCCATCCTTTTCTCCCTCCCTCCCCTCTTTCCATCTTTGACAAGGTCTCTTGTAGCCCAGGCTGTCCTCAAACTCTCTGTGTAGCTAAGGATGACTTCGGACCTCTGGTCCTCTCATGCGCCACCATGGGATTTAAACCCAGGACTCTACATAGCAAGCACTCTAGCAGCTGATCATGTCCCCAGCTCCAGGGATTACACTTCTAATGCCTCATCTGTAGATGAGCAGTCATGTGCACCCCCCCTTCTTCTTGGGAGAGGTACATGCTGTGGTGGGGCCCCCTTTTGTCTCAGTACTTTATGGGATAGATTTAGTGTCACTCCTGAGTCCTATTGTTTACAGAACAACCCAGTCTCTGGTGGACTAGGTGGATGGGCGCCCATGGTTTCCGAGGACCCCCTCCCTCAGCTGGCGAGCTCCGCCATCACTCGTGCTCCCTACCCTCTGCCCTGTATGGGAATCTGGGTGGCTCCAGGCTGTGCCAGCAGGAAGCACCATCCTTTGGTTCCCTGAGCTGCCTGGTCCCTGCTCCGGGATGAGGCATAATTCTAGGCTCTTTCAATCACAGTTCAGACCTGCCTGTACCCCATCTGGCTCCTTGCTTTTCTTGTGGTTTGTAGTCACATGGCTGAGGACAGCTCACCCCACCAGGAGCATGCTCTGGACTTCTCTGAACCCTGGCGTGGAAAACCATAGAAGGTGCTTTCGTTCCCACCTCTTCCACCCATGGTTGACTTGATGAGATTTCTGCGCAGTGGGGACACTGGCTTTGCTTGGGCCCTACTGTCCTCTGTGTGCACTGTCAGCTTGGCCAGGAACCTGAGCTTTTCAGATTTGTCCCTAGTCTTGGTTGAAGAGGCTTCCAGAATTCCTGAACATTCTCTCTTTCCTGCTAACCCAAGAACTTCATCTTTCCAGGTCACATGAGATGTTTTTAGTTTCATTTTTTAGGAAATAATCGCCTCTCACAGCATCCTCTGTGGCTGATTTCCCCACCATCTTCTGCCTTTTCTGGAGCTTCCCTTGGTGGAGGCAGCAGCTGAGCACCCCGTCTCCTGGGGTGTGCAGGGCAGGCTCTGCTTCCTGAGCAGAAGCTCAGCCTCGCCGGGGCTGGCCGGCATCCACTCCCCTTTAGTGACCAGTGCCTTGCTTTTCTTTTTCACTTTTCTTTTTGAATATTGTTAACTTTATTTCTAATTTTTACCTTGTTTGAGGGTTTTTTTTAAAACATATCATTTAATTATGTACCTTAATTTTCTTATTTTAAGCAGAAATTTATTTATTTTACATCCCAGCCACAGTTTCCCCTCCCTCCTCTCCTCCCAGTCTCTTCCCCCATCCTCGTCCCTCCCAAAGCCCTCCTCTGTGCCCCCATCCAGTCCCCCTGAGTTTCTGTTTGGGAAAGGGCAGGTCTCCCATAGCATCAACAAGACATGGCTTATCAAGTCGCACGAAGAGTAAACAACTCCCCGTGTACTAAGGCTGGACAAGGCGACCCAGCATGAGCAGGGTCTCAGAAGCTTGTGAAAGAGTCAGAGTCAGCCCCTGCTCCCGCTGTTAGGTCCCTCAAGAGGACCAAGCTCCACGACTGTAACATACATGCAGAATGCCTAGGTCAGTACCAGGCGCTTTTCCAAAAAAAAGCCTCTTATGGAGGCTTTAACATGCCCACCCTTACTGCACACGCCTTAACATGCCCTCCCTCACTGCACATGCCTTAACATGCCCACCTTCACTGTACATGCCTTAACATGCCCACCCTCACTGCACATGCCTTAACATGCCCACCCTCACTGCACATGCCTTAACATGCTCACCCTCACTGCACATGCCTTAACATGCCCACCCTCACTGCACATGCTTTAACATGCCCACCCTCACTGCACACTGGCGGCTCTGTCCTGCTGTGGGCAGAGTCCCTGTTTCTTTAGTGAAGGAGATTGAACTGAGTTCTGCTGACTTCTCCTCACCCTCTACCGACCTCTGCTTAGCCCTCACCAGGTGGTTAAAAACTTCATTTTCTTCTTTAATGTGTGTGTGTGTGTGTGTGTGTGTGTGTGTGTGTGTGTGTGTGTGTGTGACCACATTTATGGTCTAGCCATGGCTCCTCTCTGTCTGTCTGTCTCCCGGGGTCTGTCTAACCCCTGTTCTCTCAGTTCCACCAGGAGAGCCTGGGCAGCCCCTCTTCTCTCTCATTCCCTCCAGGCCTCAGTTTATTGGTGCCTGTTAGGAAGTCTCTCCCTGACTGTCCAGCTCGGTTAGACATTGGATTCTATCTGGTTGACCCACCACATCGCTGTGCTTCTGTTTTCTGGATGGATATCACCATCTCCATTCACCTGCTCTATGTCCTTATTGCCTGTCATCTACCGGACGGCTGGACGACTGCGGACTCTTAACCCATGGAGTCCTGAGCTCGGAGAATGCCCAGTCACTGTGAGCAGCAGGAATCCAATGTACTTGTGCTTCCCTGGGAGTAGAGGCAAATGTAGTGACTTCAGGAGCCTTGACCCACTGACAGAAAGATTTTCATCTTTCTTAGAGTCGACACTTCATGAGTTTGCTTGGTAGTCAGTGCTATCGTTTCTTCTTTGTTTGATGTGGTTGTTGCTCTTCATCCTCCTATGGAGCCTACACAAGGGATTTTCAATAGAGGCCAAGTTAGAGACAAAAAGCAGTTTTCTTAGAACAGGATGGTTCTAAGCACATATTGTAGGACAGTGCCTAGTGTGCATAGATTCTGTTCATGGGAACCTCTCTGTGTTACCCAGTGATCTGAGATAGGGACGGGCGGGGTGGGGGGTAGATGACAGGACAGTGGGTGTAGAAACGCATTTCCTGGGAAAGGCCAGGCAGTGGGCACTGTAGACTTTAGAGGAGCAGGAACCATGGACCCCAGGACTGCAAGCCCTCCTCCAGCTAACTCCACCTAGGAAGCTGACCTCTGAGCTAATAGGCATGCTGCCATGTTGGTTTTTTGTTGGTTTGTTTACAGTCTAGCTGTACTGGTTACTTTTAATGGTCAACTTGCCACAATCAGGAGTTACCTGATAGGAAGAGAGTAATAATGAGGAACAATCTATTTCTGGCTAGTTTTCGGGAATGTCTGTGGGGGTTGTCTTGATTGTCCTGAGGTGGGAAGACCCACCTTAGACGTGAGTAGCACTATTCCCTAGGCTGGGCCCTGGACCGTATAAGAGTAATGAAAACTGGCTGAGTGCTGAGAGAGTAAGCACTCTAGGATCCACACATTGTTCTGTTTTTGACTGGATTTTATGGGACTGGCTGGGGACTCCTCCCTGACCTCTCAGTGCTGAAGCACAACCTGGGATTGTAAGCCAAAACCCCTTCTTCCTATGTAGCTTTCTGTCGGGTGTTTGTTGGGGTGACAGGATGAAGGGAGGACGATAGCTTTCTGCTTACTATCGCTGTGTCATCTGCTGGCTTTGTTTGAGCAGTTTCATCAAAATCATAAAGTGGGCACATAGAAGCAACAGAAAGTTGTTTCTTAGTTTCTGAGTTCTTAGAGCTCCAGGGGTCAGTATCTTGTGAGGACCCACTTTCTGGATCACAGGGGTCCTTCTTGCATGCTCTTGCAGATGGTGGGGGGTACAGGGGAGAGAGGGCTCTTTTGAGGGCCCTTTGTTGGGTAAAATATCATTTATGGGGGCTCTTTGTGATCTAATCATTTTCCGGAGCCCCACTCTTTTCATAATCAACCCCTCCCTCCCTCCTGCCAGCTCAGGGGCTAGAACTTCAGTATGATTTTTGGGGACCTATGGGCGTTCAGACCATAGTGTCTGTGCTCTGTCCACTTGGAAACTTTCTGCTGTCGTCTCCAGTTATTTTTTATTTCCATTGTTGCATGTATGTATGACGTGTGAGTGCGGGTGCATGTGTGCCATAGCACATGTGTGAAGGTCAGAGGGCAGACGGTCGAGTGGTTCCAGTGCTCTACCTCGGGCTGGAGTGGTTTGTTTTAATTGTCACCTCGACACCCTCGACTCACAGGGGAGGAGAGTCCCCAGGAGAGTTCGGATCGGCTTGGCCTGTGGGCATGTCTGTGGGGTTATCTTGGTTATGTTATTTGATGCGGGAAGCTGCAGCCCACTGTGGATGGCACTATTCCTTGGCACTGGGGCCTGGACTGTCTAAGATGGAGAGGGTTTGCATTCATTTCTCCCTGCCTTTGCCTGTAGTTGAGACAGGCTGCACGGAGTCCCACTGCCCCAACTTCTCTGGTCTGTAGTCTGGACTGTACGTGAACAGAGTCTCCCTCCTTTTTGTCAGGGTCTCATCGCAGCCACAGAAATGGAACTAAGACAGACAGCAAGCACTTGATCCTCTCAGCCATTTCATCAGCTCTGCAGAATCCTTTGTAAAAAGTGCTGTGGAGTGTCTCAGGGCCAGGCTGTGAAACGCCATCTTGCCAGTGTGTACTGTCTAAATCTTGGCAGTCACAGAGGAGGCTCATGCCAGGGAGGGATTCTCAGGTCTGCCCGAAGGCTCTGTGGGCTCCACAGGTGTGGGTTAGTGCTCTCACTAATTCTTATGTGTAGGTGTGTGCGCTTTCTATGTCAGAAGTGCTGTGCAAATGAGAAATCAGATCATCTGGAAGCACCAGACTCCTATTCCCACAGCAGCAGCTTCCTGGAGCCGGGCCACAGCTGAGACATGTACCTTGAAGTTTACACTCCTTGGCTACCGACTGTCCCCATTGTCCCCTCACCCAGTCTGTTCACCCTCTTCCTGTGTCACCAGAAATCCGAAACTCTGGTCTAGAAGTGGTAGGGGCTAGAGATACAAGTATAAGTAAATATGTACACACTTACGTGTGCATACACATATACACAGAGTATGTTCAACTGTGCAGTGTAAATATATACACACTTATGTGTGCATACACATATACACAGAGTATGTTCAACTGTGCAGTGTAAATATGTACACACTTACGTGTGCATACACATATACACAGAGTATGTTCAACTGTGCAGTGTAAATATATACACACTTATGTGTGCATACACATATACACAGAGTATGTTCAACTGTGCAGTGTAAATATGTACACACTTATGTGTGCATACACATATACACAGAGTATGTTCAACTGTGCAGTGTAAATATGTACACACTTACGTGTGCATACACATATACACAGAGTATGTTCAACTGTGCAGTGTAAATATACACACCACATATATGCATAGTGTGTACATGTATACAAACATACACAGTGTGTATATCTATGCACACCAACATATATACAAGGTGTGTACATGTTCACACACTGATGTACATACATATACTGTTCTGAAAATGATTTTCTGTTTTTCCCTGTCCCCTCTCATCCCTGTCCTCCTCTCTTCCCCACCTCATGCTTGGCATCAAACCAGGGTGTTGCATGTATTAGGCAAGTAGGCAAGAGCTCCACCATGAAGCTACAACCAAAAACCAAAGCCCGCTCCTCCTTTAAAGAGGAGTCGGGCTGACCTGAGAATCCCTCCCTGGCATGAGCCTCCTCTGTAACTGCCAAGCTTTAGACAGTACACACTGGCAAGATGGCGTTTCACAGCCTGGCCCTAAAATGTGGCCCTGAGACACTCACAGCACGTTTTACAAAGGATTCTGCAGAGCTGATGAAATGGCTGTGTAGCCCAGCTGGCATCAGACTTGCCGTCTGCCTGTCTCTGCCACCAAGCTGTCATTGCTCTGGGACTGTCTGTAAGGCTGCTGTTGGTCACTTATATTGGGTATAACGTGAGTAATTGATTCTCGAGAACAGT
Organism: Peromyscus maniculatus bairdii; assembly: GCF_049852395.1. Classification (NCBI taxonomy): domain Eukaryota; kingdom Metazoa; phylum Chordata; class Mammalia; order Rodentia; family Cricetidae; genus Peromyscus; species Peromyscus maniculatus. The sequence continues at coordinate 3,670,217 of NC_134859.1, read as the reverse complement.
TTCTCACTGGTATGCAGTCCAGGGTGGTTCTCTTGACTAAGTGGTCGTGTCTTTTGAGTATCTGGGCATTATACCACTGCTCATACTACCTTCTCTACTCTGGCTCTTTTTCAGCAGGTGTGGAAACTATTTTGTTACCGTCATCTGTTTCCCGTCTCTCATATTACTACACCATAACTAGCAATATTACTACAATTCAGTTGATAAATGATCATATTCATTCACCTACAGTGTCTGTAGAGTGTGGTTCTGTGAGAACATTCTGAAAATCTCAGCTTTATCCAAAATGTTTTATTCACAAAGCTGCCTAAATCATCTATTTTAGCCATGTGTGTTACTAATGTTCCAAGAATGAGAATATAATTAAAATACACTTAACGCTAAAATGCAACTGAACATAATTTGATCTTCGATAATTTAGAAGGCAGTTAAGGAACTTGCCATGCCTCAGGGCCATAATTATGAACATCACTTATCTTAGTGTGACACTATAAAAAAATCTGGTTATATCAGCTTTCTGATTATTTGAAATCTGTGGAAACTAGATTTACAGCTTACGCATGCAGTGTGTATAGAGGTCTTCTGAGCCCCACAGAAGTGGTTCACACATGATGTCATAGCTGATGAGTGTCAAAATGGGAGGCAGATGGATTGCAGTGAAAGAGGTCTGTTCTCAAACACTCAGCCTCTGTGCCCACCTGTGCCGAGTGTTAGTGTGTTGTGAAATAGAGACGTGTAGATAAGTATATTTTTTTAAATTGGCAAATGAAGTGAGGAGACAATATGCCAGGAAGCACTGTCTGCACTGGGGAGGAGGAGCGAGGGTGGCTTGGGGTAAGGAAGGAGCCAGGAAGGGGTAAAGCAGCCTCGGCCGAGGGCATGACTTTTGTCATCTTTATCCTATGGTGATGTGTCAGAGGCAGTGGTGGTAGAATTGATGGAGGAGAAAGTGACAGAGAAGGAGATGGTAGTGATGGGGGTGTAGAAGGTGACACAATAAAGATGGTATACAGTGATAGAGCTGGGGATGGAAGCGACGGAGGGTGGTGGATGATGATGGAGCAGGAAGTAGAAGGAAGAAGAGTTGTTTGGGGGCCATAATGAGAGAGTAATGCAGGGGAAGAGGGGGAAGGTAGTGATGGAGGTGATGGTGAAAGGAGACAGAAGAGGAGGTGATGGACGTGGTGGTGATAGGAGATGAAGGAGGATGTGATGAAGATGATGGTGATAGGAGATAGAGTAAGAGGTGATGGGGATAGGAGACAGGAGGAGGTGATGGAGGTGATGGTGATGGGGGACAGAGGAGGAGCTGATGGAGGTGATGGTGATGGGGGACAGAGGAGGAGCTGATGGAGGTGATGGTGATGGGGGACAGAGGAGGAGCTGATGGAGGTGATGGTGATGGGGGACAGAGGAGGAGCTGATGGAGGTGATGGTGATGGGGGACAGAGGAGGAGCTGATGGAGGTGATGGTGATGGGGGACAGAGGAGGAGGTGATGGAGAAGGAGATGATGGGGATCATAGTGATGGGGTATTGGAGGTGATGATGACATGGCTGATGCAGAAAGGTGGAGTGGAGGTGTTGATGCTGGTCTCAGCACTTTTAGAGTATTTCTGTGCTTAGTCCTCATACCAACCCTTTCAGAGTAAATACCATTTTATGATTGCCAGTTTGTAGATGAGGAAGCAAAAGAATGAAGAAACTAATAAGTACTTGCTGCAAAAGACGGGAGTGGGGTCGGGGAAAATGGTTTGGTGGGTAGAGTACCTGCTTTATGAGTGTGAGTCTCTGAGCTTGGTCCCCCAACTTCTGTGTCAAAGCTGGGCATGACAGTACGTGTCTTTACCCAGCACTGAAGCATGGGCTCATTGGCCATTCAGCCTAGCTGGATTGATGTGCTCCAAGTGCAGTTAGAATTCTTGTCTCAAAAGATTAAGGTAGCATGACCTGAGGACTCCACATGTATACACACATACACATCCCCACATGAACATATACAGACATGCAAGATACAGAGAGACCCATGACAGTGGTGAGAAGGTACCTCAGGCTGGAATTGGGGCTCCCTGCCTTTATCCTAAGAGCCTTGGCTTTGATACCCTGCCCCTTTAGACACTTTGCCTAATCTCCGTGTTCCATAGCTGTGTACCTTCAGCACTGTGCCATCTGTCCCTTGTCACACTGACCTTTGACTGTGTCTTAACTTAGGGCACATTTCATTTTCTTTGCCATCATGTGTCCCTACTGGATAGAAACCCACTGGGGTCTGTCACTGTGGCTGCGTGTGTTCACTCTACTCCAGCATCTTCATGGCCCCATATGGCAGGGCCAGGGCAGGGGACTAGAGAGCATAGATTTCTCTTTCTCCTCAGCTTTGCTGGTTTCTGTTGTGTGGGGCTTATGCACGCTGCCCTAAAAAACCTTCCTTTGTTAAGAAGCTTTGTTTTTTTTTTGGTTTTTCGAGATAGGGTTTCTCTGTGTAGCTTTGTGCCTTTCCTGGAACTCACTTGGTAGCCCAGGCTGGCCTCGAACTCACAGAGATCTGCCTGGCTCTGCCTCCTGAGTGCTGGGATTAAAGGCGTGCGCCGCCACGCCCGGCGAAGCTTTGTTTTTTTTATTTTAAACTTTAGTTATGAATTGTTAGCAAACTGATTTTAATTCAGAATAATAATAGTATTGTGATCCAAATAATTTGTTCACTTGCTACGTTCAGTTTGCTGGGTGCTCATTTGCTGCTGCTTCTGGTTTATTTATTGTATTTTGTGTGCTTATATGCATGTGCACCTCATGGGTGTCTGGTGCCCTCAGAGGTCAGAAGAGGGCATTGAGCTCCTTGGACTGGTTGTGAGCTGTCATACAGGTGCTGGGAATTGATCCCAGTCCCTCTGCACGAGCAAGTGCTTTCAATGCTGAGCTATCTCCCCAGCTCCCCATTTGCCTCTGTGTGTAGATGTCAGAGAATCATCTGACAAGTCTAAACCAAGATGTCATGGTGACAAGATGAGGTTGGCATGTTATAAAGGCCACCCAGGGCTGGACCTGTGTGATAGGAATGGAGTGGGTCAGGCTGGCACTGTGAGCACTTCCTAGGGTAACAGACCTGGCAGCACAGTGCCAAAGGCCTCAGTCCTGGAAGCCCTATTTATTTAGGAGTGACCCTGCCGCATTTGCAAGTCACTTTGTGTTTCTGAATGTATTTTGCAGTTTGAGGAAGAACAGTGGTGTGGAGCTGAGCACCCACCCCAGCCCGAGGTAGAAGGGACTCGGTAAAGTAGAACCCCTGCAGTCAGACATGGAGTTGCTATGGCCAGCACAGGAGAGAAACTGTTTAGGAGAGTTTCTCTGCCTCATTCATGGTCTCACCCAAGCATGGGGGCAGGGCTTGCTGGAGCAGAGCATCTCACATCCTGGTGGCCAGGAAGCAGAAATACAACACCTGCCTTGTGGCTCTCTTTCCAAAGACTTCAGGGTGGGTCACTCTGGAAATGCCCTCCCACAAACACGCAGAGGTGTGCCTTGCCATTCTCCAGCACATTGGCAATTACAGTTCACCATCACATTTCTCTACTTGAAAGTTTGCATTTTTTCATCATAATTTTTTGGCATTCATTTTTATTTTTTCAAAATACTATATGAAATATTCTTATCCTTCCTTCTGGGCTTTAGGTCACCCCCTTCACTGTTGTACCCAAAGTGAGTGCCTCATTTGCTTGACTTGCTTTTGGCATGGGACTCATTTGCTCCCTGAGAACCTTTGCCATAGTAGGGACAGTGACAGTTTCTTTATTGTTGTTGCTGGATTTTAAACAGGAAAGGACAGTGCCCCCTTTATATTTGGTGAAAACACTTGTCCTTTTAGTATGTTACGGCAGAGTAGTGGTAACTGTAACCTGTTCAGATTTGAAACAGACCTTTGAATGTGTACTTTTGCTGGATTAGCAGAATATTGAACTGAAGAACAGGAGTACTGCACAGCCTTTGAAATCCCCGCTCTGTTATAGCTGAGGTTGGTTGTAGCCGTGTCTCTGAGAGCCTGCTCCACACCTCCACCTCTGCATCGCCTCCAGGAGGAGTTGAAGGTCACATCTAAGTGTTTGGGTGCCAGCTGCCTCAGGCCACTGGAAGGCATGGCCTCCAGGACAAAAGCAAGTGTTCTATGTGGCTTCCTTATGGCTACAGATTCTTCCCCAAAGTTACTGTCTTCAACTAAAAAGAAGGAAGGGCAGACTTGATGGGTGAGCTGTCCCACTGGACTCTCTGTGAGTCACAGACTCAGTATGGATGGTAATTGGCTCTGTGCTCATCAGAGTTTTGGGTAAAAAAATCATGGAGACCCAGGAGTAGCTGTGGGGTCATTTGTCCCCTCAGAGGGCAGCAGGGTATTGTTAGAACACAGCATGATACTAGGTAAGATCCCAACTGGATTCTTGGCTCTGGCCCTAGCACAGAGGGAGGTCCCAGTCAGGCCCTTTTCCTCTCCTCAGCTGCAGCCTGCTTCTCCTGGAGCAGCTTACCAACAGGCTCTTCTGGGGATGGGTTTCCAAGGATAGCTTTGTAAGCAGGAGGGCTTCCATAAGGAAAGGGCGCCTTTCCTTCCATAAGGAAAATGCCAGGTCTAAATTTTCCCCTTCAAGTGGCAGCTGCATACTGCCACAAGGGGTGATGCCAACTGAGTATTGTCATGAGGATGAGACATTACCTACACCATATGGGTGAGAGCCTGGGATGCACACTGGTATTGGGGTGGACAGACAGGGTCCTCCAGTATAAGACATGAATGTGCTTCCTGACATCATGGCTGGTTCAAGGACCAGTGAGATTCCTGCTACACCTGTTTTGTTGAGTGGGGAATGGACATGTGCTCTGCCTCACAAGGCTGGTCACGGAAAAGCCTCGCCTTTTACCTTATGTCTGGCACAGAGCCAGGGAGCTTGTGGGTGTATACATTTGCTGTGAAAGCATCTAGATCAAGAGGGGCAAGGTGTTGGTCTGTGGTAGAATGTGTGAGGACACATAGGGTCCTGAGTAGTCTTGCGTCTTCAAAGCCTGGAAGATTCTGCAGATGTCTCAAGGTCAGTCTGAACAGTGCTCCCTTCCCAGAGGCTTCTTGTCAGAGCATGGGTGTAGTTGGTTGTGCTGCCACCCGAGGTTCTCTCGTGTTAACCTTCACTTCCCCCATGACCTTGACCTTGGATCCCTGGACCAGCACTACTGCTCTGAGTGTTGTTCATTTGGTTACAGCCACTCGCCCCAGCCAACCATGCCGTGATCACACCCTGCAGGAAGTTCTGTTATTCCTCTGTTTCCACCAGCTTGCCTACTTCCAAGCACTTGCTCAAGATGGTTTCTGTGACCTGCAGCTATTACTGTGTTGCTGTGGTTGGTCACTGTTTTAATCACTTCCCTTTAGGGGCACACAGGTCATTCCCAGGTTTATTTTAGGACCTGGATTGTATGTGATCCCTCTTATAGGGATCAGCCTTGAACCTAGCTCCTGCAGGCTAGGTAACACAGGCCAGCATTCACTAGGCTGTAACATAAACTGATTTTAATTTTCAGAGCAGTCCTATTGGGTAGATGATGCTGTCACTGCTACTTTATGTTGTTGCCTTGCTCCGGGGGTGTTGCCTTAGTGCCTACTATGTGCTGGCCACCGCTGAGGTGCTTGGAATAAACAGTGGTCAGAAAGCCACACTGGATTCTTGTGGAGATAAAAGCTGCTGCAGTGCCTGTGTGATAAGGGCTGTTGTGGCATGCAGAGTGGTGTTTCTGGATGAGTGCAAACTGAAGGCAAGTCCATCAGATTCCCAGCTGGAGAGTCTTAACAATACATAAAGATTGATTTATCTAATGAGCAAAAGCAAAGAATGTCAGGAAGTCGTGTACTTATGAGCTTATGTAAGCTGCCTATTGTGTCAAAATCCATTAGAAGACCATTAAATCTGTTTCATGTAGAAAGGAGAGTGAGCCAGTGAGACACAGGTCATGACCAGCTAGGCTTGTGGACCAGACATGCGCAGAGTTAACCCATAAGGACAGTTAAAGAACGTTGATTTGAAGAGAGAGGTGTTAGAAAGGTGTCCCTTGGTACCATTAGCAGAGACAGAGGCTGCATTAGCATAGAGTTCCTGTCTGATGTGTTTGGTGTGTCACTAGCCGGAAATCCTGTGTATGACCTTCAGCTGTTCAACCAGGGTCTCTGCTCTGTGCCAGGTTAGAGTTGCTTCCCTTTTCTGGGCTTAAACATAGTAGGCAGGAACCAAGCAGGGAGACAGTAGAGCCAGCTGTAGATGTGGAAGGGTAACAGTGGCTTTCCTATGCCCTGCTATGCTCTCATAGCAGAGCTTATGCATGCACTGCATTTGGAGAGGGGTGTGTGTGTGTGTGTGTGTGTGTGTGTGTGTGTGTGTGTGTGTGTGTGTGTGTGATACAGGGTCTTGTGTTCACAAATAAGCACTAGAGGAACAAGGGATAGTAAACACTCAGGGTTTTCCTCCCAGAAGGCTGGGAGAGGAGCTGATTTACAGCCTGATGACCTTTGCACTATCTGTGTGGCTGAGACCACATCAGATCCTTCCCCAGACCCTCAGCATGAGCTTGGTTTTCTCAGTCAATCTATAGACCATATCTTTATGGAGATGTCACATGTACTTTACAAAGAGTTTCAAAGTAATCATTTCTTAAGCTTTATTTTGCACATGATATTGAGTTAATTATCACCAGGAAATTTTTTTCACAAAATTATGAATATTTCTAAAATAAACTACTTGGGGTCAGACTCTTGAAGTCTGAACCAGCACTGGCCCTGAGTCCCGTTGTACCTAACTGCCTTCTTACCTCACAGAGGCCCTGCATGTGTGTAGCCATGTATGTTCTTTACTGAGCGAGTCATCTTCCTAGCTCCTGAAGAGACTTCCAAACAGAAGTCTTAGTCTTTGAACCTGAGGAAGAGATGTATCAGTGATGGCACCCCGCCCTCAAAGTCAGGGATAACATTCCATGCCTGGGTGTTTTTGTCTGAAAGAAAAGAAGACACATCCACACAAAGACTCATGTACTGGTGAGCAGAACAGCTTTATTTGTTTGGGGTTTGAGGGTGAGACAGAGTCTCCATACAGTATACTAACCTTGTGATTCCCACATGTCAGTGTCACAATAGACCCTGGCAAACAGCTAGCTTTATTTGTATTGGCCTCAAACTAGAAAAACCTAAATGGTCCATGAAGTAAATATATGAACTGTTATTTATCTGTATGGTGGACGGTACAGACAGTACAGACTTGCCAGTAATGATGGATTGCGAGTAGTTATTCTGCTGAGAGTCAGGCCCAGACTAATATGTGCTGTGTGGTTCTGTTGATAGAAAATGCAAACTACTTTGTATGACAGAAAACACATCACTGGTCGCCTGGGATGCATCATGGGAGGATGAAATTTCCAAGGCGTCTTTGAAGAAACTTTGGGAGTGATGAATGTGTCCACTCTCTTGATTGTGTTGGTGGTTTCAAAAGCACAGACTCATCTGAATAGGCCACTGTAAATATGTGAGGTCTGTTATGTGCCTTTCACACAGAGTAAAGCTGTTTTCAAAAGGCATGGTGAGGCTGGGATGACTAGGATGCTCCATGGCAGGAGAGACTCACTCAGAATCATCAGTTCAGGGAAAAATAATTGTGAGCAAGCCATGTGTGCTCCATAGGGAAGTGTGTTCTTTCCTGTGGAAGATGGGAGAGGCAAGGAATGAGATGAGGCATCCTGTGAGACCATAATCCAGTAATAATTTGTAATTGAGTTGAGCAGGGCTTCCTTTGAGAAGAAAGTTAGATGTGGAGGCTGGCCATTTATAACCAAGGATGTAAGGCAGGTTACACTGGGGAAAAAAAAAATCAAGCCTTTTATTTGAAACCCACTGGAGCAATGGGGAGGCCTTTCTGTTTTCCTGAGGTCCTCTGGGTGAGAGCCTTTTCAGGCCTTTAGTTGTGAAAAGGTGTCCAGACTGCTCTCATCAGATTCCATCCCAAGGACCAGGGGTGGGTGGCCAGAGGAAGCCCCTTGCCTTTGCTTATACATCTTCTCTTGTCTGAAACACACCTTCCCATTCTATGCATCAGTGTGTGTGCACACACACACTTGTGCATTCACGTGCATGCAAGTATTCAGCTGTGCATGTGCTTGTTGAGATCAGAAGTCAATGTTAGGTGTCTTTCTGTCACTCTCTACTTCATTTTTTTTTTTTTTTTTTTTTTTTGAGACAGAGTCCCCCTTTGAACCTGAAATTCACTGTTTCAGCTGCATTGGCTGGCCATGTTCTCGGGATTCACATCTGTGTCCTCCAGATTTTTTTGGGTTCTGGGGAACAGAAATCAGGTCCTTTAGTTTGTTTAGCAGACATTGTACCATTGAGCCATCTCCTCAGCCCTGGCTTCCCTGCTGGTCTCTTTCTCTTTGCAGTTTAGATGGCGCCACCCTTGTTGCTTTTTCATCCTGAAAAGTTCCTAGGCCTGCTGACTTGCAGTTCAGGGAGGCTGGGGCATTCTTCCCAAGACCACTGGGTTTCTGCCCTTTTAGGTCTGGGCTCTTGGCAACTTGAGAATGTGTTGTAGACCACACAAACACACATATTTTGTCTCTAAGCCTTCACAGGGTTTCCTTCTTTCCGAGTTCCTAAATTTCCTGTATGCTTCAGTGTTGTCTGTCTTCAGTTAGCATATGAGCTTTGTGGAGGCAGAGACTAATGATCACTTCCGTGTCTCTGGTACCTGGATAAGAGCCAGCCAAAGGTTGGGCTCATTTCATTGAGTGTGTTGAGTTTAACAGAGCTTATCACTGAGGTGAGCACAAGATAACCATTGCTTTCTTGACATACAACTTGAAAAGGTATAGGCAAGAGGGTGGACGGCTCTTCTTCATGAGTTCCCTGAGAGATCTAGGACTCAGCCTTTTTCTATGTTATTGTTTTCCAGGGCCATCAGAGGTATCTGACCTAAATGTTGTCTGTATAACTGCCTTTCACGCTCCATTGTCTAACATGTGTGGCCACACCATGCTGCAAGGGAATTTGGGAAATGTAGTCTTTAATTAGTAGGCCTTTGTCCAACCCTGACTTACCAGGTTTTTTATTACTCTAAAGCTAAAGGAATATGGGTTGTTGTTGGTGGGATGGTATTTGGCAGTCTCTATTGCTGTACTTGCTCAATATTTGTGAATATATAAATGAATAAAATCCTCTCTGTCTCAGCCCTATCATCCCTCATTCTATCATAGCATTTACCGTAAGATTGATTCCATCCTTATTCATCTCAGTTTCTGATGCTTATCCAGGGTTGGTATAGAATACATGCCTAGTGGAGGTTGACAGGAAAAACTAGCAGTTGAAGGTCAAGGTTTTCCCTTTTGTCTGAACCATGGGTGAGGGTCTCTTTTTGGCAAAAACAGTTCTACCCACAAGAATAATTTTTGGCATAGATGCAGATTCAAATAAATGTCTCTGGAGGCAGTTTTGGCCAGGAACTAAGACCCACCTCTCAGGGTAGGAGAGCCTAGTGGAGTCCTATTCTTTACAGCTTAAGGCCTTGTGTTTCTGTCTCCTTCAAGATCTGTCTTTGTTGAGAATCAGATGGTTCTGCCTGGTTTGGAGAGTTAGGGGATGGCTTTCCAAATGGTCCTATTGTGTAAAAGTGTGTAGGACTGATAACTTCCACATTAGGGGAGAATGGTTCTCTGGACCTGTCATCTACACTCAGAAGATGGAGACGACAGAGGGTCTGTGAGTTTGTTTCAAAGAGCCTGCTTCTTTAGAATTCTCGTGTACACCGAAGACCAGCTGAGACATCCAGCCTCGTGGAATAAACAACTGTTGGATTCTTGGTTCTTTCCCTAGTAGGCAGCCATTGTTGGACCAGCTAGACCACAGCCTAGAAGTCATTCTAATAAATCTCTCTTCTATCCATTTGTCTCTCTTCTGTCTCTCCGTCCCTCCCTCCTTTCCTCCCTCCTTCCCTACCTACCAATCTGTTGAGACTAAATACAGATTTGGTACCAGGATAGGGATACCTGACCGCGTTGTTTGGGGAGGATTGTGCAGACTCTCGGGACTTTGGGCTAGAAAAGCCATTGAGTGTTGAGAGGGCAGAGAGATCTTCTATAGGAGCTTGGGAGATAAGAATGTTGAAATCAGTGCAGATGGTGGAGGCCTGGCATGTGCAGTTTCAGAGGGAAAGAGCAAACACTCTACTCGGCCCTTTGTGTGAAGAATCTGTGGTGTCTGGTCAGCTGGAGGTGAAGACTTGGCTGTAATTAACAAGAGACCAGAACCATTAAAGAAAAACCTTTGCTTTGCTGGGACAATGGATGCTGGTGAGCTGGGGCTAAAGAATCAGCCTTCATTAAGAAGAGAACAGCGTCATTGAGGTGAAACCTTCTGGGAAATGTTTCCTCAGGGTCACACACAGAAGCTATGTTCCTGAAGCGGCTGAGATTTTACATTCTGTTGGCAGCTGGACTTGGTAATTTGTAAGAATCACCCAGGTAGTACTGGTTTTGAAGGCATGGAAGCTGAGGCTTGACACTGTGGCAGGCCTGGATTCCTCAAAGAGAGCCCAGGAGAGCCTATTGGTAAAGTGTTGTCCAGTTGCAGCAGGAGACCACAGCAATTTTGGAGATGCCAGTGTCATGGAATGACCATGAAGAACAGCAGCAGCAATGGAGTGGAGCCAGCTGGAGCCTAGAAGTTAAGCTGTGTGTACTGTGGAGGGCAGAGATGGAGATGTGACCCACACACCTTGGAGGAGCCCAGAAGATTTTGTGAGTGAATACCAGATGATTGGACATTGAGTTATTTACACTTTTGGAGTTCTGTTTTGCTTTGTTCAGATTGTGATTGTGCCCTGATTCTTTTCTCTTGAAGTAAGAAAGTATTTATTTTTGATTTTATAGGAGCCCACAACTGAGAGACTGAATTTTAAAAGGCTTTGGACTTTAAAGAGAATGACTTTTTAAGCGTTTAAAAATTTAAAGACTGTGAGACTTTTAAAAATTGGAATGTTTATATTGTAATATTGATATTAGCATGTCATCTTGGGGAAGAACAAGGAGAGAAAGGTTATGGCTTAACAATGATGTGCGTGTTAAGTTGACAAGGAGTCAGTTGTGCTGGCTGGTTTTATATCAACTTGACACAGCCTACAGTTATGTGAAAAGAGGGAACCTCAATTGAGAACATGCTTCCATAAGATCTGGCTGTAAGGCATTTTCTTAATTAGTGATTGATGGGGGAGGACCTAGCCCATTGTGGGTGGTGACATCCTTGGCATGATGGTCCTGGGTTCTATAAGAAGATGGGCTGAGCAAACCATGAAGAAGAAGCCCGTAAGCAGCTCCCCTCCATGGCCTCTGCATCAGCTCCTGCCTCCAGGTTCCTGCCCTTTTTGAGTTTTTGTCCTGACTTCCCTCAGTGATGGTCTGTTATCTAGAAGTGTGAGCTGAAATAAATCCTTTCCTCTCCAGGTTACTTTGGTTTTGGTTGTGGTGTTTCATCCCAGCAATAGTAACCCTAATTAGGACACAGGACCATGGCCTGGTACTCTCTTACCAGATAGGAAGGATCCTTGCGCTTATGAGCCTGGACAGTTCCTAGCACATCTCTTGTGACATGCTATTTGCTCCTCGGGGCAATATCCCAGTGTCACTGCTGTAGTTATTTTGGCAACTTGGTTGTGCTTTACCACGTGACCAAAAGCCCATGAGGCACGGCCAGTTTTACTCATTTATCCCCCTGCCTCACTAAGGGTCAGGAAGGGGCATGGTTTGTCTGTCTGCTGCAGTCCAGGGAGTGACATAATTGATGCTCAGGAAAGCGGCAGCTACTCTCATGGAGTCCCATGATAGTGCCTTTTAGAACCGTGGAAGATACTTATGATTCTTGTATAACTGATGAGACAGGTTCAAAGAAGACATCTTAGGATGTGTGGGAGGCCCCACCTTTTCAAAGGTTCTTATGAGGAGGAGAGAGGGATAAGAAAATATTAGATAGAAAGATAGCGAAGAGGAGAAAGACAGAAACACAGGATAGCTTTGAGAGAACCTGGGTCAATACCCAATAGTCTTTTCCATTTATTCAAAAGGGCTTTTTATAACAATGCCAAGGGGTGGGACAAAAAACTTCCCCCTTGCTAGATCAAAGCACACAACACAGCCAAGTGTGGACCCTTCCAAACACCTGGTAACCACGCCCGCAGTCAAATCATCCCATTATGCAGCCCTGCTGGGTAAAGCAAGCTCAGATTCTTGGACCCTGAGTAAGTTCTCACTAGGAAACTTTTGTGGGTCTCTAGAAGGATGCAAGCCCAGATCTTTGGTTTCTAAGCTAATTATTGTTTAAACATCTCACTGTCCTGTTAATTCTGGGACTATCTAGTGGGTGAATAGAGCATGGTGTGATTTGACCCCATATTTTATTTTTGAAAGAAAAGACAGTGGGTCATGTTGGGAGTAGCTCTATAAGTAATAGGCGGGGTGGAGGCCCAGCTCCATCACTTGCTGGCTGTGTGGCCTTGGCTGAGGTGCTCAGCCTTGCTGAGTCTTGGTTTTCTCATCTGTAGGATATTAGACGATAGTGACCATGGCTCCTTCCATCTGAGTTTGTTGTGAGGTTTAAGTAAGTTAGTAGGGTCAATGAGGTGGCTCACTAGATAAAGGCGGTTGCCACCAAACCTCATGGCCTGAGTTCAATCCCTGGAACTCAAATGATAGGAGAGAATCAACTCCTACAAGTTATCCTCTGATTCATTCATTCATTCATTCTCTCTCTCTCTCTCTCTCTCTCTCTCTCTCTCTCTCTCTCTCTCTCTCTCTCCTCTTTCTAAAAATGTAAAAATAAGCAAATGAGCTAGTGGATGTGAAGAGAAGATCCATGCTGGTGACCATGCAGTCAGTTAGTTGGGAGGATTAGAGGAGTTGATGGGTGTGAAGAGGAGAAGATCCATGCTGGTGACCATGCAGTCAGTTAGTTGGGAGGATTAGAGGAGTTGATGGGTGTGAAGAGCAACTGTGCAGGAAGCATTGCTGAAATCCATATTGAAAAATCAAATTGGGAGGCTTGTTAAGCACTTAAGAGCACTGGCTGCTCTTTCTGAGGATGTGGGTTCAATTCTCAGCACCCACATGGCAGCTCACAACTGTCTATAACTCCAGATCCAAGGAATCCAACACCCTCACACAGACATACATGCAGACAAAAGCACCAATGCACATAAAATAAAATTAAAAAAAATCAAAACCAATTCTTCAGTATCTCCTTCTCTGTTAGCTTTTCAGACAGAAATTCTTGGGTTCTAACTTAAATTGTAACTGAACAAAGGGAAAAGAAACAACATGAATAAAAAACTGTGGTGTTTTTGCCCACAGCAGGTGTCAGTGAGAAAAGCCTGAGCACAGGATGCCAGTCTGCATTATACCAGGAGCCCTGTAACACCAAATCCAGACCTGAATCACCCCCGGGTGGTCTCTGAGTTAGTTATGCATGATGTGGCGTGAGCAAGTCACTCGTCCTCCTAGACCGCTTGGGCTGGTGTCTCAAAGGCATCTGGTCCTCATTCCCTGCACATGTCTTAGTCACCAGTGTGTGGGCCTGTACCTATTAATCTCTGCTTTTCTGCTCTTGGGAAGCTGGTCTGACTGATAAAGCCACCAGTGACTGTGCAGAGAATTAAGGGTGTGCACAGTGTCACACAGGTTCCTGAAGCCTTCTGGTGGAGGGACGCAGGGAAACGGAAACTTGGGGAGCACAGGAGTCGTCTAGCTCTAGACTGGGCTGAATGAGGTGCAGAGTGGAGAGGCCACGCTTCAGGCTCTCAGGACCACATGTTGTCTGCTGCAAGCACTCAGTTGTGTTGCCCTAGACTGGAGCAGTGAGTGAGGCCATGTCTTATGAGAGATTGATTTGTGTCCCTCCAGTAATCATGCTCTGAAGTTCTGATCCCAATGTGACTGTGTTTGGAGGTAGGGTTTTAAGGAGATGATTAAGCTTAATCTGCCATCAGGGTGGATCTTCAATTCACCATGACTGGTGGCCTCATAAGAGGGAGAAGCCAAGGGATACAGAGAAAAGGCTGTGTGAAGGCAAATCCAAAAGTGTAGCCCTCTGCAGTCTCTGGAGAGAGAGGGGCCCTAGGGAAGTCCATCTGCACCTTGTCCTTGGGTCCCTCGCCTCCAGAGCTGAGAACTGTACTTCGGCAGTTTTGTTATGGTGGCCCAGGCAGAGTGTTTTAGATCCAGTAATGGTTTTTGGAAGAAGATAGGAGGGTAGGTTGGGTCAATAGCTCCTAGTTTTTAGAACCTTGCTGTAGAAGACTGTCAACATTGAAGAATATCAATCAACAAGTATTTTTGTTTGTTTTGTTTGTGGCAGGGTCGCAATATGCAGCCCAGGCTGGCCTTGAACTCATGATCCTCCTGCCCCAGCCTTCTGAGTGCTGGGGTTGTAGGTGTGTGCCACTACACCTGACAGTATAATCTCTGGCAGTTGTTCTGGGCCAGGTACTGGAGAGAAGAGGGTGAATTACTGGGCCCTGCTCCGAAGGAAGTTATATGCTGGTGGGAAATGGGAAGTCAGCCAATGCTTAGCTGGGTGGACAGCAAGGCTGACTTCATCAGGAGCTGGGTGATCTGAGACGACACTGTGGGGTTGTTCCTGTAGGAGGCACTGTCCTCGGAGGTGGTGACCCACTAACACTTTCAACTTCAACATTTTCAACATCGGATGGGTTTGTGGAATATAACCCTCCTGCAAGTCAGGGGTTATCTGAATGTGTGAATGGTTATTCCTCACTCTTCCCTTCTAGAATGTTCTGAAACAACTACTTCTTAAGGTCCCTTTTCAAGGATCCACCTAGAAAACTAGACTAATGACTACACCATGCAAGGATGATTCTTTCCAAACACTCAGATTCTTTGATCTAACCCGGGTTATATCCTAGTCCTTTAAATAAAAAGGCAGTTGGAATTTTTGGCAAACCTGGACTCATTAGCTACAGCAGGTGCACACAGAGGCCGGTGGGAGCTAGCTCTTCAGCGTTCACAAGGGAGAACAGGAAAGCAGTGCAGGCGCACACTTCCTTCTGCGTCTGTGCCGCTACCATGCCAGAAGCGAGGGTCAGGACAGGAGCAGCAGCGAGTTCAGAATTCTCAGCCTCCTCATCTGACCTCCCTCAGGAGGCCCAGATAGCTTGCAGCAATGTAAGATCACCCATACTTCATCTGCTAGGCTCAGCCTCACAGTGACTTCAAGATGACTCACTTTGTCAGCCACCACATCACAGCTGGGGTTTAAGATATCACCATGCTTACCAGCCCTGTGGTTGAAGATAACAGCCGTCCTCTCTTCCTCAGCATCCCTGGCACCTGTCTCAGTGTGAGGCTCACACCACCAGTTTTCCTTTGTGTAGTGAAGGAGGAAGCTCTTAAACCTAGGCTGAGCAGGCTGGAGAGGATCAAGCCAGGAAGTCATACAGGTTGTTGGGACTTGGCACCTGCTACCTCGTGGAATCATGCCATTCCCAGAACAGACCTGGCTGGATAGGCATGTCTATGAAGCACACATGGCTTCTGCCAGAATGTGCATGTTCTTTTGTGGATCATAGTTGAGCTTCTAAGAAAGCTGGGGGCAGTGGTGAGTTCCTTCTGGGAGGTGAGCAGGGGAGCTCCAGAAAGCAGATGGGAGCAGTGATTAAATGGGTCCAGGGAGCAGAAACACTTGAACTCAAGCCATTAACGCCAAGCCGTAGATACAGCTGTTAGGAGACAGGCATCCACTGCCACCAACTCCAAGGAACCTAGGCATGATTTACTATGGTTGGTGGGGTAGAAGGAGATGGAGCCAGGGATGTCACAGCCATGATGGTTCAGAATAGTGTCCTTGCAACCTGTGCCACAAAACAGTTATTGTGGCTTTTAGAAATGTGGCAGTCCAGGGGTTTCTGAGGAGACTTGAGAGTGTGCCAGGGCCCTGAGATGTTTCTGTGTGTCTTCCAGCTCAGCTTTTCTTTCTATGGTCTTTGTTCCCAGCTTGAGGCCTTTATCAAGCCCAAAACAGCTCCAGCAAGTCTTCATATCCAAAGGGTGGGTAAGTGTTGGTCCTGGTCTCAGTAGAGGATCCTGGAAGGAGCCTATATAAGGCTATTGGCAGGGGAACTTTCCCTACCAGCCTGGCCAAGTCCTATGTTCTGCACTGGAACTGCACAGGAAGTCCCCTGTGTCAGGTCCATAAATATCAAGGGTCATCACAAGGGAGACAGGGTACCATGGAGGGGCCACTGAGAAGGCAGTGCTCACTCCAGACCTTTTGTGACTACCCTATAGCATAGTGCAGGGAATCCAGCTGTGAAGTTGGCAGACTTCTTGGATTATGTCATATATGGGGTGAGAAATGTCCCTAGCAGGTTCATATGTTTGAGTACTAGATTCCCAACTGATGATGCTGTTTTGGGTGTTGTGAAAGCTTTGGGAAGTGAGACCTGCTGAAGGAAGTGTGTTGTTGGGGTGGGTGGCTTGGGGTTTATAGGCCCACACTGTGGGAGCCCACAAAGTTTACCTAGTGAGAGCTGAGCTTGCTTTACACAGCAGGGCTGCATTAGGGGGATGGCCTGACCGTGCACGGTCACCAGGTGTTTGGGATGTCTGCACTTGGCTGTGCTGGGGGGAGGTCTTTTGCTCCACCCCTTGGCATTCCTTTAAGAGCTCTTTAGAAGAGACAGAAGGGGCTGGTGGGTTTTGACCCAGGCCCTCCTGTGTTTCTGTCTTGCTCTCCTCTATATTTCTATCTAAATATTTCTCACTTTTCCCTCCTCAAGAGTACCCTGGGGGGAAAAGTGGGAGCTGGTCTCCCTTACCACATTACTTCTGGTCCCCTCTCTGCTTTCTGATCCACCAAGATGTGTGCAGCCCCATGAGCTCTGGGCTTCTCTCCTGCCATGAATGATGGATTGTAGCCTTTCAGGACAAAAGACACTCTTCCTCTAGCTGGCTACTGTTGAGTTCATTTTGTCTCAGTGACAAGAGTGATATCCAACACAGGCCATCTGTCCCGGCAGTAAGAACAGCTGTGAGCCACTCAAAAATAAATGCTTGTGTGTGTGTGTGTGTGTGTGTGTGTGTGTGTGTGTGTGTAGTGAGAGTCTTTATAATGTGCAAAACAAAACCAGAAGCTTAGAGGCTGAGTGAGAATCCCCTGCAGAGTCGTGCATGTCTGTGTGTGTCCTACACGCTGCTCTGGAGGTCGTCGTGAGTCACCCTTTTCATGCTTCTTCTGTAGGTTGACCCATTCTGGACCTACGGTCATGATTTGGGCTGTATATTCCCACTAATACTGGTTTTAAATTTTATTTAAATTCTTTCATTCTTTACCTAAAATACATTTATTTATAAAGAAAGCCTATGTCCTTTGCTGTTTTTAAAAAGTAACTGCCAAGTATGACAGATGTCGATCAGTTGTACCTTTCTAGCCAGAACTGGTTGGAAAGAGAAGAAAGGGGAGGCTGATAAAGGCTCAAAGGCTGGAGGGCAAGGGCAGGTACACATCAGACCAACATGTTTTCTTTAATCTCCAGAAACAGCAAGAATGCCTAGGAAGGACATGGCTCTCTCTCTGGGACTTGGCTTTCATCACTGTGGTGTCCAAGCACCACAGAAAATGAGTCTGGGTTCTGAGTTGTGTGTTGGAGAAACGCTAGAGCAGTGTGACTAACAGCTTAGGTGCTGAAGCCAGACGGACTTGGTTTTGAGTGTGGTCTTTATGAGCTGTAGTCTTTGTTGTGAAATGCATTCACTCCTGGGGTTGTTGACAGCGAGGAATACTATTTTATGTGTCACACACAATTGATAAATGCTCCATTGTTCTTGATTTGGGGCTCCTCAAACTTACCTATATGTATTTTTAGCTAAAAAATATACTGATTGTTTGTTGAGCAAACTAAACAATCTAGGGAACTCCCCCTGTTTTTCAGTGGCTCCCAAGAAAAGACTGGTCTGCAAAGTAGACTTTCATAGTGTTTGTACTGTTTTTCCATGTGAATATCAACTTCATGTATCATTATCCCTATTCTCCACTTTCTTGAGGGCTATAACATGGGCTTTGGGATTTCATTCATTTACACCGAGAGCAGCATTCTTTGAATCTTGAAAAGTCAAGTAGCCTGTCACCACAGTCCCTTGGATGTTGTAAGGCAGGGGCACCAAGGTAAGGGTACAGCATAGTGGCATGAGCTGTGGGTGAGGAACAGAGGCCACAGGAGGATGGAGAGTGAGACAGGAGCATCCATAGAGGATGGTCCTGGCTTGGCCTGGCTGGTTCACCATAAAACACTCTTGGGATTTGGGTATTTGTGTCTGTCTTCTTTCTTTAAGTCATACTGGTGAGCAAAACCTATCTGCAGCCTCTGATGTCAGTCTGTTCGTTAGTTGAGTCTCTCTCACCCACCCCAATTTGTTGATCTCCATGCTTCAGTCTGAGCTCTTTCCCATCTCATAATCCCTTAGGTGATAAATAGTGTTTGAGTGCAGCTCAGAGCTGGCAGCCCATCTTCCTGACCAAGCAACCCATTTAGCTTGGAAATGACTGAGACTTCCCAAGCTACCTACATGTCCGCTTCTACAGTGCCAATCCACCAGCAGAGTATGAACAACATCTAGCGAAATTAGAACATTAGTAACAAATACCATGAAGTTTCAACCAGGACACAGACTGCTCTCCTGCCTCAGGCTCTTAGCAGTAAGTATAATACAACAGAATACCAAAACAGTTGGCCTGTGACAGATGCAGAGAAATATGGACCCTCCTGAGCTTTAGCGATTCTTCTGTGTGAAATATGGCCACTGGCTGGAAGTTTATCCCAATTCTGGAGGTCCAGAAGAGAGACTGAGAACCTGAAGTCTCCATTTTGATGTTAGTTATTCCAGCTTATGTTCTTGCACTGATTAGGGACTCTCAAGAGCAAGCAATGTGCTAAGATGTCAGAAAGCATCCATTTGCATGTTACCAACTGTTTTAATTTGACAGAGAAATTCTGCTGAAGAGGAATGATTGGAAAGCTGATATAAGGTAATCTAGAAAGGGTCACTTCACAGAAATCAATTAAATACATTCTGGCAGTTCTTTAAAGGTTAGTTCTGATACTGACTGTTAAGAAAAACCTAATTAATAATAACAGGAAAAAAATGCATTTAAGTAACACCAAGGTTGTGACAAGGTCATACAACACCAAGAATTCAGTGTGAAGGTTTAGACTTGATCTTCCAACCTGTGGCCCATTGTTCCCAGGTGTTGAAGCAGATAAAATGTATTAATTAAATATTTGGAAAGAACCAAATGGTTCTTCTTATTATCTTATATTAGGTTGACATCCTGGCAGTTTCTGAGACAAAAGAATTAGATTTGCTTTAAAATGTGTGTGTATCAGTGGGATTGTATTCAATTTAATTTTTGTAACTTATTGGGACGAGTTGGGCAGAAATGTAGAATGAGACTGGGAGCTTTCTTGTTAAGGGCCGTGTATTCTGCCTTGTGAGGCATCTGTTCTCAATCCCTAAGGATTCCTAAGTGAATGATGGGGGGTGTGCTCCATATCCAGGTGTGGTATGTTTGCCTGTAACTTCAGTATTCAGGAGGCTGTGGTAGGAGGATCTACATTCCAAGGTCAGTAGGCGATATAATGAGATCCTTTTTCAGCAAAACCAAAACTACCCCAAATCAACTCCATCCCTCCGTCTCTCCCTCCCTCCCTCCCTCTCTCTGCCCCTCCCTTCCTTCTGTGAGTATGGGTATGAATGTGTGTCCTGGAGCATGAGCAGGCCAGAGGTCAATGTTGAATGTCTTGCTTAATCACTCTGTATTTTACTTTTTGATACACAGTCTCTTACTGATTTGGCTGGGTTAGCTGGGCCACAAGTCCCATGGGTCCTTATCTCCCTGCCTCACAGCTGCGGGTTTACAAGCCTGGTACCAGACCTTTTTTGTGCTATTAGTATTGTGGGTACTAGGGATACAGTGACTGAGTGTCTGTACCTCCAAAGCCCTTTCCAAATAAGGCAACAGGACTAGATTTGGCCCGGGACCTGCTCAGCCCTCTGCAGTTTCTTATGACTTAATGCCTTCAATTTTTCTTTATGGTGTAAATATGGAAGTCAGAGGAGAAGACAACTTGCAGAAATTGGTTCTCTGCATTCCAGGGACTGAAGGCTTTGGCAGCAAGTGCCCTTACCAACCAAGCCATCTTGCTGTTCATTGAAGCCCTTTCTTGAATAATTGTGATCGATCTTATCCCCTGGACATCCTCTATGTCTGAGTACATTCCTGTCATAGCTCTGCTAATTCTTGTATTTTCATCCATGTGTCTCCCTCCTTTGGCTAGCTTTCTTAACATTTCCAGAAACTTCTTACAATGACTGAAGCGAAAGGTGGAGTTGGTTGGCTCACATAACGTACAATTCCTAGACTGCCAGCTTAGCTGTAGTTCAGTGCTAAAATGGTGCATGATCTAGGCTCTACCCCTGCTTACCCCACTTCAGCTTCCTGTTCTGGCTTCCTCTCAGCAGCTCTTCATTGTGTGGCACTAGCAGCCCCAGGCTTCCCTCCTGGCAGTTCAGCAGCTCCTTCAAAGGCCTGGCATGGAATCTGTGTTAAGCCTTCTTCTGATATAACAAAACACCAAGTCAGGCTAACTTTAAAAAGAACAACAACATCAAAAAACTATTTAGTGCACAGTTTTGGTGCAGTGTCTGGTGACCATCCCTTCTGGCTACCCCAGCTCACTGCAGGTGACACTGGCAGAAGCACAGTGGACAGGGAGCCACTGCTCCAGGGCTCATGCAGTGTGGGCTTCTTGAGAGCTATATCAGCTGTACCTGAGGGTAGCTCCCCAGGCCACAAGGGCTCTCAAAGGTTCTACATGGCCTCCCCATGCGGCCATACTTTCTTGGGTGACAAACCACATCTGTACTTTGGCAGAGACACAGTGACTTGTTCCTGAGGCTGGGTGGGGTCCAGGCAGACTGACCCTGGGGCTGTGCACACTGAAGAACCAAAGCTTTGTGCTGGTTGATTTTTAACTGTCAAGTTGACATACTTGACATTGCCCTGGGAAGTTAGTCTTAATGAGGAATTAATTATCTAGATCAAGTTGGCCTGTGGGCATGTCTGGGGGGATTGTCTCTTGTTAATTGAGGTGGAAGACCTACCCTGAATATAGGCAGCGTTCCTTCATGGACTGGTCCCTCAACTATAGGAGTGAAGAAAGCTAGCTGAGCATGAGCAAGCAGGCAGAGGAGGTGTGTTCTTTATTCTCTGCTCTTGACTGTGGATGTGATATGACCAGCCATCTCAGTTTCCTGCCTCAGTAACTTCCCTGCAGTAAACCCTTTCCTCCCCAAAGTTGCTTTTGGGTGGGGTTTTCAGCTCTATGTGGCTGAGGGCTCTGCTCTTCTGGGTTTTTCTTGTCCTAACTCCTCTCATAATATATGCCTAATGTACCCTGGAACTGAGTGATGATGTTTGGTTAAGATAATTTGGGTCCTTACTTGGACCTGGTCCCACCAATGGCTTTTGCAGTTGCTTCTTTCAGGGGCATAAATGAGTGCAGAGTGATTTGTGCCTTCCACACAGTCCTGTGCAGTAAACAGGAGCATGTGTAATCATCAGCGTTTACACATGCTGAATGCTGAATGTATCTGTCTTATTTATTTTTTGCCTCTGCTGGTTCATGGTTCATTAGAAGCATGTATTAGGTCACTGAGAGTGGAGAGAGGTGTTTGTACACATATGAAGTGTCCCTTTGCTCTTTACCCCCAATGTTGTTGAACTTAAACATTTGCCTGTAGCAATATCACTGTGTGTGTGTGTATGAGAGGGATAGTCTTGTGTATGAATGCATGCCACTACACATATGTAGAGGCCAGAGGACCATGTTTGGGGTTGGTCCTGGCCTTCCAGCTGGAGAAAGTGCTCTTTGTTGTTCATCCTGTGACTACCAGGGTAGCTTCCCAGGAGCTTCTGAGGATCCTCCTGTCTCTGCACCTGTCCTCCCACAGCAGTGACAGGGTTACAGGTGTTTGTGCAACTCCATCAACTTTATAGGGTTCTGGGCTCCAAGCTTCGGGCTTCATATCCGCACAGCAAGCTCTCTCACCTCTGCGTCCAGCTCCTCCTTCTAGTCCAAAGGCCTTGGTGCAGACGAAGTTCTAAACAGTCTTTTAAATAAGAAACACAGAGCCACATATAGGGGTAATAGCTGAAGAGATTGGAGAAATAGCAAATAGCCACGACTAGCCTTAGCTAACCACCATGAAGCAGCTTGTCCAGAGAGAGAGAGAGCTTCTTCTTGTCTAAACTGCACTTTTATTGTCTTCCTGTTCTGCCTTCTCATTGGCTCTTAGCCCAGCTACCTCACTTCCTTGTCACTGCCTGTCTGTACAGACCTTCAGGTCTCTATGGTTGGTACTGGGATTAAAGGCATATGTCACCACACTTGGCTGTGTCCTTGAACACACAGAGACTCTGTCTGCCTTGTGATCGGATTAAGGGCGTGTGCTACCACCACCTGACTTCTGGTTTATGGCTCGCTATGACCTCTGATCTCCAGGCAAACTTTATTTATTAACATACAACTAAAATATCACATTTCAGCACAAATAAAGTATCACCATACCTTTTTTGGGGGGCGGGCAGGGATCCAGATGTCTTACAGTTGTTTATTATCCACCTTGTTCCAAAGAACATTTGGTGCGTGTTGGGCATAGTGTTGGGAGCTGGGGTATGATGCCAGCCACAGCATTGTTGTAGACATGCTCCTTAGTGCTCTCACCTGTGAAATGGATGACAAACGGACTATTGCAGAAAGTTGTTTTGAATATTTGCTAACTCATGGCAGAGGTGTCAGTTCCCCTGGTTATTGCAGATAGTTCTGTAGCGTGATGTGGACTTGACCTGGTACATGACACTGTGCCCAGGGGATGGTGGCTCCTTGTGTCTGGAGTAGTGACTTACCTCTTCAGTTACATAGCTCTGGAAGTGCACATGAGCCAGGGTGGCAAGTGGGTCCTGGGGTCACCATCTTCCAGAATGTGGCAGCCAAGTCACAGAGTTTCAGTGGCTGAAGGAGGCACCCTGGCAGGTAGCAGAGCCTGGCAGGTAGCAGAGCCTGGCAGCCTACCTCAGAACCTCGGGGTTTGCCCAGCACACCGTCCAGGAGTCTTACAACCAGAACCTGTTGAAGCAGCAGGCTGGTAGTGTAGCGTTCCCCCCAGGAACCGTGCTGCACTGTGGATGTGTTCACTCTCAGGCAGAGTGCACTGTGTGTCATTCACATGGGAAGTGGGCTTGCCTGCTTCCCCCACCACCCCAGGTCCGTGGGGGCTAAAGCCTGGGACAGGACACAGCTGCTGCTGGCCCATTTCCTTCTGTGCTTCTTGGGGCTTCTCCCTTGTCCATGCTTCCATTTTCTGTTTCCTGTGGTCAGCCATGGAAAATTCTAGAAACAGCAATTACTCCCCCCCCTTTTCTTTTTACCTTTATTGATTCTTTGTGGATTTCACATCATGTAGAAACAGCAATTTTATTAAGAATTCAAAAATATTTTTTGCAAAAACTCTGCCTATTTATAAATGAACCTTTATCACAGCTGTATACTTGCAGAATAAAGTCAGGTTTACTTCCAGCCTTTGTTTCAGGTATTCATGAAAAGTTCTAGAACATAGATCCCTCCCACTCTCGTGGAGGGAGGTTACTAGAAAGTACAGTGAAATAGTTATATTTGTGGCTTTCTTGCTATTATTAATCATGTATTGCTATTATACTCACAAAATATATATTAGACAAAAAAACTTAGGAGAGATAAAGTTTGGGCCATGGGCATATGCTGTGCATGGTCCCACATGTGCATATGTGTGTAAATGTCTGTGTATGTATGTGTGCATGCCTGTGTGTGTGCATGCCTGTGTATGTGTACATGCCTGTACATGTGTGTGTACTGACCAGCAGACTCAGTATGAAACTTGGTCATGTCCCACAGATTTTGCACAGATTGACATCTGGAATTGTCTAGCTGGAATTGTTCCTTTAGTAGTCAGGCCTGTTAGGAGCATTCAAGTTGCGTTAAAGCAGTTTTATGGGTAATAGCTAAAAATGTGTTACACTCTATCTTTTTTTGCCCACTAAAGTGATGGCTCTAAATTTTTCTGTCCTGATGGTGTTTGGGGCTATGATCAGGAAGCTTGCTGAAGACCTGGAGCATGGTGGGGGAGTTTTGGAGGCATCTAAGGTCCTTTGGCAGGTACTCCGACCCCTCTTGCTAGGTTCACCTGCATTCCAGTTCCCAGCCTTTCTTAGGATGGACACTCTATCATTTTTCCAGCCTGTTCTCTACTGTCTGTGTTCCTACCTGTTATTTTTCTGGAGTGTCCTAGTTCATCCTCATGACCCCGACTGTTCTGTCACTCTGTCCTTGGTTTCTTCTGCTCTTCCTTCCTCTTGTCCTATCACCCCAGCTCTTCAAGCCTCACCGTGGTCAGCTCTGCTCCTGTGCCCAAGTGTGTGTTTATAAAAGTCTTTCTTGCTGGCCAGACTTCTGCAGAAGGAAAGAAGAGGGAGACGTCTCTTCTGCACCTGTAGACTCCGGGACCAGGCTTTGCCAAATGGGGTCATCTTTCACAACTGTGAGCATGGTGACAGAGTTGTCCCCGTTTGAGGGAAGAGAAACCCAAGGTTTGGAGAGATCAGCTCACTTGATCCAGAACATCTGGCCAGAGGTCAACATGGAAATCCTGCACTCACTGTCACTAGCTTATCTGTCACAGTGTTTTGATGGGTCCTGTGCTAGTGGACTGGTGGCCACAAAGAGAGGGGTGTCATGCCGCTTCCTCCCTCCCTCCTAGGCTTCCCCCTTGCCTTCCATTGTCCTGTCTTGGAACATGTTGCTTGGTAAAGCTTTCTTCCCACACAGGAGTTGAGGTTGCTGTGGGACTCCTGTCCACATCCCTTCCAAGCCTGCATCCTGGGGTGGGGAGCTGCTCACTGGCAGAGTCCCTGCGGTGCAGACTGGCTGATTGGGGTGGTTTAGGAAAGAATGCATTTCGCCCAGTCCTTTCTCTTGGCTTTTAGGAATGCAGTTGACAGTGATAAGCACGGCTGCCAGACCAGACACACACAGCTCTTGTGTATTTTCTTTGTCGTTTCATAAATGCCCTTCATTTGGTGTGCTGTTCCCCTTTGTAGCTAGTGGGTTTGTTTACAAAACACTGGGTGCTTTAATTTTTGGATAGCCTCACAGGGACGAAAAATGATGGTTCATCTCTTAGCTCTGAGGAGACTGGAGGATCACATACTTCAAAAGCTGACCCTCTGAAGCCATGCACTCTAGGGGTCTGGGCTTTTAAGACAAGTATTATGTTAAGT
This sequence comes from Peromyscus maniculatus bairdii, assembly GCF_049852395.1. Lineage (NCBI taxonomy): Eukaryota > Metazoa > Chordata > Mammalia > Rodentia > Cricetidae > Peromyscus > Peromyscus maniculatus. The sequence goes on along the minus strand of NC_134859.1, from coordinate 3,644,777 downwards.
GCTGTTTAGAAGGCTCAGCCATCTGGAGATGTGTTAGATGGGATGTCTTAGAGCAGACACACAGATGAACTGTCACAGCCAGGGCAAAGGCAGCTGTTGTTTGCTGATGGAGAAATGTTGAGACAGCAAGCCTAGGATGGCTTTGGCAAGCTCTGCCTGTACACGTGGGGCCCACTTCAGTTCCTGTGTGACAGGCATAGAGCCATTTACCTCACAAGGAAGGATCATCTCAGCCCCAGTTTACAAAGCAGATGACAGGGTGATCCTGACTTTCTTCTACTCTTTGTTAGCACTTAGGATGGGTAAACTGAGTCCCAGATAGCCCGGGGATCTGCTTTGTTTGGCTCTTGCAGTTTTTAGTATTGAATTTATTGCCAGTGTCAGACAATCAGTGTATTTCCTACTAAGTTCATGGTTGATAGATTCTCCTGAAAACGTGGACGCTGGCTCCACCCTGTAGCAGTGGGTCCATGTTTACCTGGGACTGAATACTGGCAGCTCCATTTCCTTGAGCCCCTGCCTCCCACCTGGCCTGCTTCCTTTTCCTGCAGGCGTCCTGAGGACACACTGCCCCCTCCTTCATGTTCCCACCCTTTAGTTGTTTTACAACCAGGAGGTCTCAGATTTGATTTCCTAGAGAAGTGCGTGGACATGCCATCCACTCAGAAGGAAGCCTGCCGTGATGGGCAGTTTTTACTGTCAACTTGCCCTAGTCCAGAATCCCCCAGGGGAGGACCTCTGTTCTGACATTAATTGATGTGGGGAGACTTGTCTTCATTGTGGGTCCGACCTGGCTGTGTAAGCAGGGCTGGGCGTGGGCGGGTAGTGCTGAGCCCTAGCACGTATATATTCATTTGTTGTTCTCTGCTCTTGACTGTGGTGAATATGACTAGCTGCTTCAAGTTCCTGATAGCTTGACTTCAACACATTGAGGGACTGTTACCTGGAACTGTGAGCCAGATGTCCTCTGTTGAGTGCTTTAGTCACAGCAGTAGGGAACAAAACCAAGACAGCTCCATGGGTGGTGCTTAAGAGGGGCACAGTGGCTGCTGACTCACCCTGTTCCTGGAGGAGGCGACAGGCAGACACTCCGCACTGCCTTCTGAAATACGGGTGGGAAACCCCGTCTCTAGAGAAGAGGCTGGCCACCTTTTGCTGTCATCTTATGTCACTGGGTAACAGATCTTGGAAGGCTTTGGACCTGCAAAGGGGGTGGTTCTGGGTCCTACAATAGCCCAGACACACCTGGCTCACTGGTGAAGGTAAAGCCCACAGGACCACAGCCTGTTCAAGCCTGTCCTGCTCGCTACTGACAGGGTCAAGGCTAGAACCCAGGCATTGGCTGCCTGCCTCTGTCCTCCACCGTTCCCCGTGACAGACATTCATAATGACAGTTTGTAGGATCTCTGTGTGCAACAGTCGGCTAACACTGGGTATCTTCAAGAAACCATTATCTAACTGAAATGTGTGAGTGCCACTTAGAGCGGGAGAAAACCATAATATTTACATTCTGAATAAAATCAACTCAGGCCATCTCCACAGACCCAGAGGCAGTGCTTGCTCTCAGAGTAGCTAGCAGGAATTGAAGGAAGTTTTGGTGTGGAACTTAACGTGACACCAGCAAAGCCAAGGTAATGAAGCCAGAGCCTCTACCCGGCCTCCCACAGCAGTACCAGGCCTGGGATAGAGCTGAGTGCAGAGCGCTTCTGGCAGGAAGTGAAAAGGGAAAGAAAAACCTCTTGTAGCCAGTGACACAAAACCTACCAAGTGCCCCACATCCGTGAGGTTGTTCTGGCTGGTTGGGCCTGCTGGCTTTCACTGGGGCTTTGTGTTGTCCTAACTGCGGTTCCTGAAAATCCTGCCCCTCAGAGAGCAGCCATTGGAATGTTGTCTTTGTTCATTTGCGCCTCTTGGCATGTTCTCCAGAGATGGCGAGTATTGTTTGTTCTCCCGTCTTAGAGAGGAGAGCCAGGGGCACTTTCATGCCAGTCTCTGATGGCAGCGGCTGTGGGTTGCTTGAGGACTGGAGGCAGCCAGATTCAACTTGACCTTTGTGACCATCTTGGGCTCAGGTGGTGTTAGACCCTTGAACTTTCAAGTAACAGAGAACATACCAACTGTGTGTCACCTGTTCAGGGTCATCCACCTAGTAGGTGGTGGAGCTGAGATGCAAAATGAGGTTTGTCTTTCCTGAGAAGGTCATTCATGTCACACTCACACTGACCCCAAAGTTGTTGCATGGAGTTCTTATTTATTTATTTGTCTGTTCTTTCATTCATGCATGCATTCATGCATTCATGCATTCATGCATTCATTCATTCATTCATTCATTCATTCATTCATTCATTCATTCATTCAAGTCAGGGTTTCTCTATGTAGCCCTGGCTTTCCTGGAACTCACTCTGTAGACCAGGCTGGCCTTGAACTCAGAGATCAGCCTGCCTCTGCCTCCTGAGTGCTGGAATTAAAGGTGTACGCCACCACTGCCTAACCTGCATGGGGTCCTTTGAAAACAGTTTTTAACCATCAGCTATATCAAGGTACAGCACACTCTGTGTCTCTTGGATGTAAACTGATGTGGTGTTTGATGTAAATTGCACTATAAATTGGTAATTTGGGTCACACACTCTCAGGCTTGTGTAACAAGCAGTCTTCCTCTGTATTTATTTTAGAGATGGGGTCTCATGTAACCCAGCCTGGCTTTGAACTTCTAATCCTCCTGCCCTGAATCACAATGCCTGACTTAGCAGTCCTCTTGAGAACCAGGGTCTTATGAGAAATATTTTAGTCTCTTTCAAAGGCATGATTCCAATTGACCTGAGACCCAACTAGGTCCCACCTTTTAAAGGGATACATTTCCCAACATGGATGGGGACAAAACATGTCTGAAGCAAACAAAGGACTAATTTGATCCTCAGCCTTAAACCCAGAAGAGCCTTTCTAGAATGTCCTAAAGATGCAGCTTCAGGTAAGCCTTGATCTAGAAACTCAGAAATGGTCCTGGAGGCCCAGGTTCTTCCCTCCTCTGTTATGCTTGAGTATGCCCTCCCTCTTTCATGAAGTTTAGCAGCTGTAAAGCTCACAGCCCCTGCAGTGCTACCCAGAGGGAAGAGAGCCAGTTCTTCCATCTGGAATCCAGCCAGTGACCTACTTTTACATGTAGGTCTGACATGTTCATCCTGGAAGGATGCTGTGGCCTTGGATGGTAGATGTAGACTAGGATCTGGGCATGGAATCCCACAAAGCCTTCTGGCTGCTGACAGGAGAGTTCTTTTCTTGGGACAGCATGTGGGAACTTGCTGTCATTGGTGTTAGGCAGGTCTACCTGTTGTAGGATCCAGAGCAAGTTGAAGAGGCATTTAGAATTCTGGGGTGGGGATGTGGTTCCGTGGAAGGAGTGCTTGTGTAGCTCGCTCAAAGCCCTGGGTTATCCTCAGCACCACAAGCAGGTATGGTGGGGGATGTGTGCCTGTGGTCCCAGCATGCAGAAGGTGGAGGTGGCAGAAGTCCAAGGCCACCCTTGGTTACATAGTGAGTTTGAGGCTAGTCTTGGGAACAGGAGACCCTGTCTCACAAAAAATCCTTTCTCTTTAAATTTGTTTCCATTTCCCATGTTTTATCCCTGTCAGTACAAGGGCACTGGTAAGTGTGGCTCCCTCTGAGGACCTAGTCTATGGAATGACTGGGGAGGCAGAGGAAAGAATGTTGTCACCTCCGATCATACCTGTCTCTTCCGTCCCATCATACATGGGCACAGAGCACTGAACTTAAGTGTAAGGCCTGTTGTTCTGCTGTGGGTGGGACCTTGTGTGACTGGACTGACCATGTGCTCAGGAAGTCATCACTGGATGAGTAAGTCTGTCCATGGTTGCTTTCCATCCTAACATTTTTATATAGTTAAATCTATCTTCTAGTGTCTGAGTTCCCAGACCTTTTAAAGGTAAGAGTGGATTTTGTTGTAAGGGAAAAGAGTAAGTGCTGTGGGGGCCACTGCAGGGAGGTTTGTGGGAAAGTTAGAGGCTGTGTGTGTGTGGTGTATGCATATGTGTGATGTGTGATGTGTGTGTATATGTGTGTATGGTGTATGTATATGTGTGTATGGTGTGTGTGATGTGGTGTGTATGTGTGTGTGATGTTTGTGGTGTGTATGTGTGGTGTATGTATATGTGTGTGTATGGTATATATGTGTGTGTGTGTGATGTGTATGGTGTGTATGTGTCATGTATATGTGTGTATGGTATATGTAGTGTGTAATGTGGTGTGTGTGTGTGTGTGTGTGTGTGTGTGTGTATGTGTGTGTTGGTAAGGAGAAGATGAGAGGTAGACATATGACAGACCTTCCAGTAATTTCTCCATTGTAAACCCATGTCTTCCATATCAACTCATTGACTAGTGTCCGCTTTATACCTGTGTTTGGCCCATGAAGATTTCTTTGCCTGCAGCTATTCCTCCTAGGTCCCCACCTACCACTTTGAGATGGTCTTCCCTCCCTTTGTAGTTAAGAAGATGGACAGCTTATCTGGTTCAGTACACTCCCCAAAATGACAGCACCTGCCCTTCCAGCAAGGACCTTGGTTGAAAGTGAGTTGCATGTCCTTCTCACTCCCTACTCATCCTGAGCTCAGCACCAAGGTACAGAGTGGGGTGAGACCTTCTCCAGCCACACTCCATCGCTACCAACCCCTACCTGGATCTCCGTTCCTTTTTTGACATCTGAAACCAGAATGTTAAGCATTCCGTTTCCACGAGTGGCTTTAAAAGCATGTTTTGTTGTGGCTCTGTGGCTAAATTTGCAAAGCAGCATATGTATATATTCCTCTGTCAGTCCTGAGCCTTGTGCCTGTTCTGTCCCCAGAAGAGTTGCCTCAGGAGAGGGACATCTGCACAGCCACTGCTGACGTGTATCCCCAGACAGTTACCTCTGGCCTGGATTGGGTGGGGACGCTCCTGGTTTTGGAAGCAGGTAGATCTGGCTGTCAATCTGACTGGCTGTGTGGTTCTGCCCTGTCACATCACTTCCGCAGGCCTCAGCTTTCTTGCCTATGAAATGAGGAAGAGCTAGACCTTCCTGCTTAACCATGAGAGGATTAGGTGCGAGTCCTTGGTACAGCTAGTGTGGGTCAGCTGTTCTGTCCTTCAGGTACTCACCACATCCAACTCTGCTTAGCTTCTCAAGTCAGATATGACTAGCTGTGTCCCGAATGTGGTGGGCATGGGCTAGGGTATGGGTCAGTGGCGGAGTGCTTGCCTGGCTTGTGTGAAATCCTGGATTCTGTTCTCAGTACTAAAAACAAGACAAAAACTAGAGTTCTGTGCCTGTCAACAGTCAGCTCTTCTTACTGGCTGGCTTAGGACACCATCTCATTGGTATGTGACATTCCAGTGAAGAGCCTCCTGGGGAGATTGTCTCATGAATGTTTTCTGGCCATGGCTGACTTTGTGGTTATAATATTAAAGGGAGGTGGGAGGGGAAGACTTCTGGCTCCACCTACTGCCTCTGCCGATGCTTTTTTTTCATTTCACAAGTTAAATACTTAGTGCCTCTGCCAAGCACAGGTGTGTGTGTGTGCGTGTGCGTGTGCGTGTGCGTGTGCGTGTGCGTGTGCGTGTGCGTGTGCGTGTGCGTGTGTGTGCGTACCAGACCTGGCCCTGACTTTGTAGAAACAAATAAATTAGTCAACGTGAATTGGTTATGTATTTCTGTTTAAGACATCTATCTAAAAAATAGTGTTTTCAGACAGTGTGGCCATATTGTTGACTTGTGGCAGAACTGTCAGACCAGCATATGTGTGGATTGCTCTCACCAGGAGGAATCTAATGCCAGTCCTCTCTGGGCCTCAGTTCATTGGCACAGGATGACTCCAACACAGAGAACAAGTAAGAAGAAAAGAAGGAAATCCACCTTACAGTCCAGTCTAAGCGGAGGCATCCTGGTGCCTTTGCTGTTTCTCACTGGGCTAGAAGCAATGGGAAAAGGCCCAGCCCACATTCAGGAGGTGGGGGCTCCCCCACAGCAGGGAGAAGATGCTCTAGGTTCACACAACCTAGTTCTGGGAAAGTCTCCCTCTGTGAGGGTTTTCAGGGAGGTCCTCTGAAGGGGACGCTCAGGCTCAGGCCTGTGCGTGGAGAAGAAAACAAAAACATTTGGGCAGATGGAATGGAACATGAAGGTGCACAGGCAGAGAAAGGATGGGAGAAGAGTGTTATCTTCAGTCAGGAAGGTTGGCAGGGCTCAGCCTGCAGTAAGAGCCTGTGATAATGAGGTTCACCTCCTTGTGAGGCTTGTCCTATGGAGGACTGAATGCTGCCATTGGGAGTTTTGCTTTTGCTTCATTTCAGTTTTTCTGTGAGATAGAGTCTTGCCTTGTAGCGAGGGTGGCCTTGAACTTCTTGTCCTCCTCCTTAGCCTCTAGAGTATTGGGATTACAGGTGTGTGCCACTAGGCCTGGCTCGGAGCTTTACATTTGTGTTGAGCTGGAGCTAGTCTTGCATTGGCTTGGGCATTGGGAGTCATGGAAGTGGACTTGACATGGTGAGGAGCTGGATGCCTGGGGTTCACCCTGAGGTAAGAATTGCTGGCATCCTTTATCTCAGGGAGCACACAGGGTGAAGAGCAGATGAAGACAGTGCGAGATGGTGGTAGAAACCATTCTGCAGCAGACACATAGCCCATAGGAGTTGGAGGCAAGCTACTCTTGTCCGCTAGAAGGGGATGTGGAGAGCTGTGAAGGAGAGGGCTTTGAAAGTGAGAGGTAGTGCTCAGTGGAGTGCTGGGGACAGGTCCTGTCTGGTCAAGCAGGAAATCTTGACAAGACAGACAGCAGGCCCCTTGTCTGCATTATAGAGAAAAGAGGCAGAAAGTGCTCCAGGCACACCAGGGTCCAATCTGAGACCCTGAATGTTGATGGTGCATCGCTCTGAGCTCACAGAAGCTCAGAAAGTTGATGTCATATTTAAAACTGCTGGTTGCCTCTGCTGAAAAGCATTGGCTCAAGAGCTAACCCTGTGTGTGCACATGCTCAGGCAGCCCAGGGGCCAGTATGGCTGCCGCCACCGCTGCCACTGCTGCTGCTGCTGCTGCTGCTGCTGCTGCTGCTGCTGCTGCTGCTGCTGCTGCTGCGTCTTCACTGCCACTGTTGCATTTCTTCTCACCTGCCCTCCGCCCTGGAGGCTGCATTCTAGGTGCTGTCCCTAGAAATTCACATGCACAGCTGTGCAGTCTCTTCTCCATAACTCCCATCCCTCCCTGGCATGGACACCATCAACCTCATTTGTGAAGTGGAACTTGAGGTGCAGGAAATTCAGCCAACTGTCCTGGATCTTGAAATTGGGAGTGAGGAAGGTGGGTCACTTGTGTCCCTTCTTTTCCTACACACTTGCTTTTCTTTCCTTTTTAAAAAAACCTTAGGGTCAGAATGCCTCTCTGGTGTCTGGCTGCTGTGAGCCAATAGAAAAAGTATACAATGCTTTATGTTCTGTGTAATAGATTATCCTGAAAACAGACAGGGCTGAGTGGTGGTAGCCCAGTCAGTTTTCTCTGTTCTGATCTTTTCATGATGCCCATGGTGCCTGGCCTCTCCATCTGTTGTCAGTGAGTGAGTTCTGAGCACTGATGGCACCAGGTGCTGCTTGTGTGTGCCACAGACACAGTGTTGACCACATCCCAGCCCTGGCCTGTGCTGGGCCCTGCCTCATGAGAAGCAGACTTGTAGAAACAGCTAACGATGTATGATTAGGGCTGTTTTCTGGGAAGATGGGAGGAGAACACCTTCAGCCTTGCCACCAGCAGCTGCCTGAGCCGGGCTGGGCAGGGAGTTCGTGATCCAGATGGCTGGGAGGTGGGCGTCAGGCAGCACCAGGCACAGCTCCGTGGGAGTCTGGGCAGCGGGGCTGGCCAGCTGACTAGGGAAATGCATCTTCTGGCCTGCGGCCCAGCTGATCTTTCTCCTCTTGTGATTGAAAAAAGGGTGCTTCTACCGGGTGTAGATCATCCCTGGGTGTAGATCATCCATGGGTATAGATCATCCCTAGGTGTAGATCATCCCTGGGTGTAGATCATCCCTGGGTGTAGATCATCCCTGGGTGTAGATCATCCCTGGGTGTAGATCATCCCTGGGTGTAGATCATCCCTGGGTGTAGATCATCCCTGGGTGTAGATCATCCCTGGGTGTAGATCATCACTGGGTGTAGACCATCCCTGGGTGTAGATCATCACTGGGTGTAGATCATCCCTGGGTGTAGATCATCCCTGGGTGTAGATCATCCCTGGGTGTAGATCATCACTGGGTGTAGATCATCACTGGGTGTAGATCATCACTGGGTGTAGATCACCTACTGTGGAGGCAGCCCTGGAGTTCTGTGGATTGTCTATTTTTAGTATTTAAAAATGCTTCTAGGTCAAATCTGTTTTTGCTGTCCTGTTTACCACTCTAAAGGCAATAGAACCTGGGAGAATGGACCTGAAAATGAGGTGGAGTAAAGTCCCATGCACTAGTCAACTTTATTCAGAGCATAGACAGTTTATACTCTGAGGGTTGAGAAGAGTCACCTGAGTAAGTGTATAATCACAAGGACAAGCGCACATGGCCATGTTCCCATAGAAGCATGTGAACAAATAACAACAGCCGGCTGTAGTGAATAATCTGATGCAAACTCACTCTTACCTACTTATTGAGAGGGGCACAAAAGCGTAACCCAAGAGCAAGACTGTGCTTCTGAAGAAACTGGGGGCACAAGACTCTTGTTTTCTTGGAGTTTTCTCACAAGCACCCAAATCTGCTCGCACAGACTCATGTCTCAATATCTCCTCCTTTTTATTTTTTAATAGCAGGATATCCAGAGTGGTTTTGATATGAGATGCTGTAGATAAATCTAATTTTCATTTGATGCATGAGTATCCTATAAGCAAGCAAATTATATTAGAAAGCTTTGTATGTAATATTCTGCCACCAAGAACAGGGATCCAAACTATGTCCAGTACTACTGTTTACATTATTATATTGATCAGAAAAATTTAGAGAACAGCTTGAAAAGAAACTCATATGATTATTAATTTTGGTATCTTATAGAACATAAGCCCATATTTGGCTTTAAAAGGAATACAGATGTTATAATGTCCTATACAAATAGGAAGTGATTTAAATCCCAAGGAAAAATTTATTAGTCCCTTCTCCAGATGCATGAATGAGTCTTTACGGCCTAAGGTCCATTCATAAACACAGAGTCTCTAGTAGAATAACTTCTCCTCTGGTGTACAGGGCCTGAACTGGCAGACTTGAATCTGGTGAGATGGTCCATATCTCCTTTTGCCCTATACTTGGAGGTTTTCTATCTTTCTAGTGACTGTCTCCTCACCCTCCGTCATTATCCTTTATGGCCCTGTGCTGGAGGAGCCAGAAAGGAATACACCATGTTTCAGTGGGTCCATCTGCAATGACAGATGTATACCCTTTCCCACTTTCTTCTGGAGAAGTAAAAATAGGGCAGGTTAATTCATCAGCTGCTTATTTCCTTCTGCAGTAAGACCAGGGAGGTTAGACTGTGCACATATGAGTCTCTTGCTGGAAATAATCCTTCAACATAAGCACAATCTGAAATGATATTTGAGAGTTTATGATTTAACTGTAGAGGAATCAAAACAGTCAGTTCCACCTGTTGGGGCTGAGGAAAAAGAATATTAATAGACTGATGAATATCTGGACCATGAATCCCTCCTATGCCATTAGATGTGCCGTCAATAAAATAAGTATCTGCCTGTGGGATGGGAGAAGGTTGGGCAATTTTTGTGATCACAAATTCAGTTTGTATGAGAAACTTCCATAGCTTACCAGCTGGATAGTGATTTCCTATCCTCCTATAATAATCTGTCAGTGAAATTTAAAAGTCCATAGAGTTCTGTAACACTCTAAAACTGATTGTTAGTTAAGGGTAATTAATATAATACAGCAAGGATCAGATCCATATAATTGTTGACATCAGGTCCTCTCCTGAGTTACTAATTGAACAAGAAGAGTAAGGTAAGCAGTCAGTATTTTATGGCCCTTATGGTGTAAAAAGATCCATTTCAAAGATTTAATTCTCTTGTGCTGTGATACCTGTAGGAGACAATTTAGTGGCGGAAACTAAGCAACTTTAAAGGCAGCGAAGGATCCACATCATACACAAATGCTTCTTTTAGTCTGGCTTCAAAGAGCTGTAGTTCTTTTCTTGCCTCTCAAGATAATATGCAAGGGCTGTCCAATGTTACTTCTCCTTCTAGAATCTTAAATGGATTGGTTAGTGCATATAAACATTTTGATTTTGTTGAAATTGCACTGGAAATATCAAGCGCAGCTCATGAGGCCCAGAAGGAATTGCTAAAGGAATTCCATTTCCCTACCGTGCCCTGGTTTGTCTAGGTTGTAAAGTTAGTCTTTTCATAGCTCTCCCCAGTTCTCATCAAAAACTGGAGAGAATTCAAGATTAGATTGATTATCAAATTCCCCACCTTATGCTTCAGGGTCAATTTCATGCAATGGAGGATATGGATTTAAAGGAGTCTCTGGTAAGGGACCTGAGGGAACCATCATTGATTTTTGCCTGAACGGTCCATTTTAAGGTTTGATCATCCAGTTTATATTCATGCAAGGAATTAGCCATATCTTTCTCATAACTAATACCCTACTTTATCTTCCTTAAGCATTTTAGTAACAGTCTGAATTAATGACCAAGTGACCCAAAATGGAATGGGGATCTTTTCCTCTTGTTTATATGCCTTTTCAATATTATTTTGGACTTGGTCCTTACTTATTTATCTAAAGTTCCTTCTGGAAATCAGGATTATGCTTGTGCTCTTTCTTTAAAAATCTTGCACAAGCTCAACGTAAGTCAAAGCCTCCCTGGCTTCTGACCACTGTGCTCACTCACCTCTTCTGTGAGTGTCCCCAGTCTCTCATCTTATAGCCAACGTCAGGTCCCCGATTTGTGACAGTGCTTGTTTACCACTCTATTGGCAGTTGGACCTGGGAGAATGGAGCCTAAAAAGAGGTGGACTAAAGTCTCATTCAATAGCCAACTTTATATCAGACAGTTTATACTCTGAGGGTAAAGAAGAGTCACCCGAGTAAGTGTACAATCATAAGAACAAGCTGCACATGGCACAAACATGTTTTTCTATAGAGGCATAGAAGTAACCACAGCTGAAGTAAACTCATTCCTATTCACTACATCTGGGAGGAGCAGAAAAACATTCTAAGAACAGTTCTGTGTTTTGAAGAAACAGAGGTCACAAGACTCTTGTTCTTACAAGCACTCAGAAATCTTGGCTCACATGACTCCATTCTTGGACCGTGTTCTAACACTGTCCATATCCATTGAACACTTCATGTCCACACAGAGAAATAACAGCTGCTCTTGGGCACAGGACACAGTCTGCACATGGTCCCAGATTTAAATCCAGGCACTGCCTTTAAAGCCATGTTGGCTCTTTGTAAAACCACCCCATCTTGCCTTTCCAATGTGCAAACCATAGAGCTTGAGGAACTGTGAGAATGTCCTGTTGCTTGCATTAGAGCTGTAAAAGGGGAATTGAACTCCTGTTTCTGGAGGCTTAGTTCAATATGAACTCACTTAATGCTAATAAGAACTCTGTTGTGTAACTGCACATGGTACCATGAGTAGAAGTAGAAACCGAGGCACACAGTGGGCGCACAGCATGTGACTGTCAGATGGAGTCACCCAGCTCCCAGACAATCCTCTGAAGCATTGTCCCATGCCACTGCTCACACTCGAGTGTACAGGTGTTTGTGTTCACAAATTTCAACCTACACAAATAAACCTGCCACCCCCTCCCCACAGGGGTGAGGCCTTGTTCCCCTCAGTGGGCCCTTCTCAGGGTTATGAGAGCACTGTTTGGTATGGGGAAGGGAATCTCAAGGGAGAAAAGCAGTTTTGATGTTCATAAAAGTTAATGTTTTTCATTTACTGTCTCTCCTTTAAAACTTAGACCTAATTTATTGAGCTGTGGTTGAAATATTCAGGAGGTCTCTGTGTATTCCTTCCAAAGAAAGATGATTTAAAATGCATAGCAGCCTCTCCCGGTTTCTGGAAGGTGGTTGAATCTGACAAAGGGCCACATCATTTAAAGCTGGCTTCTTTTTATAAAGAGCTCAAGCTTCCAGCATCCTGCAAAATTAATGTGTAAGCAGCACTCAAGGGTGAAATATTTTCTGGAGAAGCCTTGGAACCCAGGAGCCAGTGGTGTTCCATGTGCATCTTACATAACATGCTGGCCTGGCAATTCACTCCCTGGAATAATAATCAGCTGTCCTTGGGTCTAGCTTCATCTTTCACCAAACTTTAAACCCGATTAGCAGGCTGGAGCCCATGCCTTACTGGATGAGAGTGTGTAGGAGGCATGCTGCAGAGTGGCCTGGGTTTAAACTTATGTCTGTAGGGCAGCCCTTGTTCTGCTCTCAAGCCTCAGTTTATTGTCACTTCCCCTGGACCCTTCTCATAATTCCATCCTAGGGGGGTACCTCTCTTCAATGCTTCCAGAGACCTCAAAGCTTATGCTGTGCCCTTGGCCACACTGCATGCCTGCACTCCAAGTCAGGTTCTGATCAACTGACACCAGGAACAACACTTAGCATACATTGGCTTAGTAGATGGTTGTTGAATGAAGACTCATGAATTCGTGACTGAGTAAGTGAATGAGGAGATAGTCCCAAAATGGAGCAGCATATTGCCTTGGGCATTACACTGCAAGGGGGTGGATATGAAGGTTCTGGGTCTGCCTCTGTAAACTTGTTCCCATATCTGCTGGTAGAGTTAAAAACTAGAATGTAGATGCCAAAGAGAGAACAACATGGATGCTTCCTAAAGCCCACACTGGATGCTCAAGTCCCTCTTCTGCTTAAAGCCTTTGGATAGGGCTGACAAATATGATGAAATGGCATCAGCAGTTTGCTTCAGAGTAACAGTAGTTGGGGTGGGCTCAGACTTGGTTGGAGGGGACTGGAGTTGAGCAGCTCCGACAACTGGGCATATAAAATAGTACACTATTCTATCCATATTTAAACTTCTCCATGATTCAAAGTTTAGAAGTCCTTTAATAGTGTCACAGTCATTTCCTTGGGCTGATGCTGAAGCAGTGAGGAGGCAAGTGGGAGGAGGGTAGATATATTCCAGTTAAGGGGAAGGTTGCTGCCAACCAGATGAGAAGGGGCTGCATCCCTCCTCTATCGTCTCTGCGTCTCCCTGCAGCCTTCCCCACTTAGCAAAGCTCTACTCAAATTGCAGTTTATTTCCCTCCAAGTTTTATCCACCTACCCATCTACCCATCCATCCATCCATCCAGCCAGCCAGCCAGCCAGCCAGCCAGCCACCCACCCATCCACCCACCCATCCATCCATCTACCTATCTGTCCGTCCGTCCATCCATCCATCCATCCATCCATCCATCCATCCATCCACTGCCCATCCATCCACCCACCCATCCACCCACCCATCCATCCATCTACCTATCTGTCCGTCCATCCATCAACCCATCCACCATCCATCCATCCATCCATCCATCCATCCATCCATCCATCCATCCATTCATCCATCCATCCATCTACCCATCCATCCATCTACCCATCCATCCATCCATCCATCCATCCATCCATCCATCCATCCATCCATCCATCCATCATCCATCTACCATCCATCATCCATTTATCCATCAACCCATCCACCATCCATCCATCCATCCATCCATCCATCCATCCATCCATCATCCATCCGTCCATCTGTCCACCCTCTCCTATGTGACCCCTCAGTAATAACAGTTGCTGATTTTGTAGCATTTACTGTATGTTGAACATGGCAGACTCAACAGAGGCTTTTGTGTGCATAAGAAATTCTTAGGTGGCAGTCCCTGGCACCTGGGTTCTAAGGCCTCAGGCATTATACTGGGTGCTAGTGCTGCTCCTGTTTTACAGGGCAGAGAACTGAGGTCTCTGACTGTGAAGGGATTGCTCCAATAGTGGACACCAAGACCCATGACCTTGTCACACACGGAGCCAGGTAGCCAGCCAGCCATCACACATGCCAGTAGACGGTGCACCTTTCTGTCTGTTCACAGCCCTAATATAGAGCACAGAGGTCGCCCAGCCACGTGGGCCTTACTTGTGATTACTTTTAATGACCCTAAGCCCTTGCAAAGTGTATTCTCATTGGAACAGTTATGGGAGGGCCATTGGAGGGGAAGGGAGCACCCTTTGTTAATTTAGAACAGTTTACCTGGCTCCACACAGTGGTAGTAATTAGAACCCATTGCAAGCAAAAAAACACTGTATTCAGCCAGTCCTGAGAAAATGGGTCAAAAATTACTTTAAAAGCCTTGTCTGGACTTTGCTTTTGAAAGCCCTGCCAGCTGTTCTAGGCTTTCTCACAAAGGACAACTATTGACTTCTGGGGATCCTGGGATGATTGGCAGTTCTGCTGGCCTCATCCCCTCCCCAGCACTGAAAGCCTTTTCCAGCCTGAGGAGCAAGTAGCTCAGGGGAGGGGAGAAGGCAAGGCTGCTATCAATTGCAAATGATCCCGGGCGGGTGTCTGTCTCAGCCAGGCCCCGCACCATGCTGTCCTTTGACTGGCTCATCCACTCAGCATCTGACAGGCCATTCATGGCATTTAGCTCATTCTAAAGATTAAAGTCTAAAGACCCCACAAATACATACAGAGCATCCTTCAGGCTCTGTTTAAGTACCATGCATCATCTAGGGACTTGGGGTCAGAGGGTGCTTTGGTGCTTGTCCAGGTTGAAATATGGTCTGGCAGTGGGTAGAGGAGAGGGACAGATTTGAGAGAGATTGAGGACATTGGTTCTACAGAACCAGGGTACTTCTGGGTAACACTGCTGGATGTCTGCTCCCCCCACCCCAGCTGTAGCTTTCTGGAACATTAACTGGTTAACCCTTTTCAGGCCTTCTGAAGTTTGTGTTGTTATTTCCCCCCGTTTTACAGATGAGAAACTGAACCCCAATGAGGCGAAAGTGAGCTGCCCAAGGTCACAGCTAGGGAGGGGCAGGTGGCTGGAGGTTGGAGCTGTGGAATTGGAATCTACCATACCGTGAGCAGTCCCAGCAGTCTGGGAGGATGGGCCTGTGTCTACTGCAGACCATGCGACTGCATGGGACCTCTTGCATTCTCTTGAGGCAATGGCCCTGAGCTCAGCACAGGGCTGTAGCTCCTGGCTGTTTTTGCTGTCTTTCTCTTGATCTTTTTCTTTTTTCTTTTCTTTTCTTTCTAGAAACCATGAGGAAAATATCAGCACTAGCTGCTGTTTTAATATTGTTTCTGGATCCTTGGACTTTTCTTATCTACAAGAACTGGTGTCCACTTGGCTGACCAGAGGCTGCTTGTTACCTTTTTATGAGGCTGGCTTATGGATTCCCTGGATGGCTGTGTAAACAGAATTTTTTCTCTGTCTCTCCCTTTGCAGCCATTTCCACATAATCACTCAGAGGCTTGTATTAATTATAAATGTTTGGCTGATGGCTCAGGTTTATTATTAGCTAGCTCTTACCTTTAAATTAACCCATTTCTATCAATCTGTGTATTACCGTGTGGCCTGTGGCTTACCTGTGGTGTTCTGGCATCTTGCTCCTTGGGCAGCTGCTGGTGTCTCCCTCGATTCCACCTTTCTTTTCTCTATCTCTGCTTGGATTTCCCACCTGGTTCTATCCTGCCTTATCATAGGCCAAAGCAGCTTTATTTATCAACCAATGAGAGCAACACATATTCACAGTGTACAGAAAGACATTCCCACAGCATGGCTGCATTATGAAGTGTGAGGGTCAACACTGGGGACCTGGTGGCAGCAGTTCAGACAGGGTAGTGACAGTTATTGACACCTGTGTCTTAGAGGCCTCTGTCAGGTAAACTGTATAGCTCGTGCTAGGTCTCCCCCCGCCGCCCCCCCCCATTTTAATTGGGACTTCAGGGAACATAAATCTGCATTTCTCAGAATGGAACCTACCAGATAACTATGATCATCTGGGTCATGGGCTACTAGTTTTTACCATGCAGGAAAAAAAACTGCCTTCCTTACCACAAAAGGGGTTAGCTTCCTACTACACTTCAAATATTTGTGCACAGATTACTGTTAAGGCTGCTGAGATGTGGGTTCAAGTCCCTGCTCTGCCTCACCTGACTCTGACACAGGTGTATCATCACGCAGAGGCTTATCTATAAGGAATGGTTGCCCACCCTGTAGGAAGGGGCGCTGGATTCCTCTAAGAGTCTGGGAGTATGGATATTCTAGGGCAGCTGGCACTGTCTGGGTTTTTAATAAGGCAGGTGCCATGCACTCTTCATGAAGAACTCAAAAGTTCTCCCACAGTTACTGCAGACAGACCTAGAAGGCAGCACATGATCATAGACAGATCCCGGATCTGAGCACGTGTTCTTGGTTGTCACTAGAGGAGTTTCGGTTGCTACTGAAATCTGGGACTTGTCCTGTTCTTACCTGTAAGGAGGGTGAGGCCTGACTGACTCGAATGTGGTGAGACAGCATGCATTCTAATAAGAAAGGAAATGCCAGAGGCTCTTTTGATGTTTACAATCCTTTGTGATTTTTCAGGCAGTTATGGTAACTCTGGGATCCTTACAGGTTTAAAAGCTCCCTCATAGCCCCATTGCATTTGATGATCCTTGTCCTCAATGCTCCAGCTCGAAGGAAACACTCAGCCTCCTTAAGCTCTGAAAGTGTCATCTTCTAGGAAGCTCAAAATTCATGTGTGTTTTGTTTTCTCCTGCCGTCCAGCATGTACCATCACGCCAGCAGGTGGTTAGCAATATGGCAGCCTTGCTTTGAGGAACAGTCGCCTCCAGAGTGCTGTTCCCGTTCCTTCTGTGGTATTCCCCTTTGACTCCTCCAGGCCGCCTTTGACCTCCTCCATGCCTCTTGACCTGTCATGCAACAGGGTCTCACTTACTGGGCTTTTACCCTGCCTCAAACCTGCTGTCATTCTGTGAACTGGCATGGCCTCACTTCTGCACTGTGGCCCCATTAGGTGAGAGTCTGCCTCTCCATTTTGTGATGATTGGCTTCAAGTGCATAGGCCTCTCTCTCTGTCACCTCTGTAGGAAAGGTGACTTCCTACAGCTCAGCATGGCTGTGGAGCAGAGAAGGCTGTCAGACCCAGTGATGTTACCACAGACCAAGAGTGAGAGGTGGAGTGAGGGAAAGTGTGTGGGGCTGGACATTGGGGTATCAAACGGCAGGTGAGAATATGTGATGTGACTATGTGAAGGACACCATGTTGGCTTGAGGGGAGTAGGTTGGAGGGCATCTGTTCTCTTAACACTAGTCTTCTGGTTCCATTAGGCTGTGGGAAATAAGGTGCCATCCCCCAGCCACAGTTCCAGGAGATGGTGACTTCATGGTCTGCTTCTAGTGTTGTACAGTGGGATCTGATACGACTTGCATTCCTCTTATGAGGTTCTCTAAGTTCTGACGTTGTTTCTAGTTGTATTTGGAGTTGGAAATAGTTATTTGAGAAGCAGTAAGCTCACATGGCCTCTGTAGGATGTGAGCTGTTTATCTGCGTGGTTGAGTGTAGGAATATGCTTTCTAAAAACTCCAAGTGAAATCAGTCTGGTAACAGTGAACACTGTAGCTTCATGATGAAATGATTCCAGTCAAGTTTTGTCTCCTTGGTTCTATCAGTAAGCTTTGTCAGATACGGTCAGTTACAGTTGTGGCTGCAAAAGGGAGCCAGGGTTTTGACAGCTCACAGTGAACACCCTGGAGCCCTGGGTGGTTTGATGTTGTAAGCATTTATGGAAAATTGTTCGGCACTCTGACTCCTACAGCAAAACCCACCAAACCCCACAAAACTCTGCTCCACACTAGGATGTGACAGTGGCACCTGTTCAAGCCTGCATGGGGGCACATTAGCGGGTCCATCAGCAGTGAGGCAGCAGCTGTGGACTTCCTGCTTGTCCTGAGGAAGTTCTGGAAGGTCACATGACTTCCATGTGGAGGGTCTCCAGGCGTTATTGGTGATATTGTATGTGTTCGTTGAATGTGAGATCAGCTTAAGCTTTTGTGAAGAATAAGTTAAGTGGGGAAAAATTCATCTTTGGTTTCTGCAAGAAAGAGATGCACAAGACTCAGTGACTTGCCCAGCCCAGCTCCATTGACTGCTTTGTTCTTAAGGCACCATGGTGCCATTTGCAACTTAGTGTTTCATGTCCTTGGTGAGGTTGGCACGTTGGGGACATAGGACACCATAAAAAAGGGATCCACGGAGCAAGCATATGGAAGCATCAGGTGAACAGAATGTGTTCTGTGTGCAGAATTGTCAGAATCAACAGCTATACATACATGCATACATACGTACTGAAAATTAACCCCATCATGGATCACTCAGGAGGAAAAAAGATGAAGCCTGGGAAGGCTCACTGACTGCATGGTCATGTGTCTCTTGGTATTTGAACTCCTTAAAGGGCCTAGTTAAAGAATGCCTTCCTTTCTCTCTGATGAATGGAAGAATGCTCATTACTAAGAAGCTTACATAAGGAAAACAGAAAGAATGGGAAGAAACTCTCCTTGGATTTCAGTATGCTGGTGTGTTTCCTTCTGTATATTTTGACTTTGTAATAAAAAACGGGGCTGTCTTTTGCTTCTTGAGGTGAGACTCAGGTCAGTGTCTTCCCATCCTGCACAGAAGCTTCTGCCTGTGTCCCTCCCTCTTCTGGCACTCTGGCAGTATCTTTTATATATCATGTTAAATACTCGTGACAAATAGCCTGGTGTTTTATATGTATCCCAGCATGTAGTAAATACTGTGTGAGTCCAGAGTGTGGGAGGATTCTGTTAGGAGGCAGTGGCCACGCTGAGTGAGCCTGCCTGTACAGGGGTCTTCCTGCAGCGTTCAGGGACAGCATTTTGACCAGCTGTATGTGGGGCTGGTGTAGTTGCAGGATCCTGGCATCCATCCAGGGCTCTGATCTGCCCTCTACCATCTTCTCAGCCTAGAGCAGGCCCATGAGGCTCCTGACTGCTGAGTTCTCTTTCTGGAAGGTGGGATCAATACACATGCCTCCCAGAGCTTTCATCAGGAAACTCACAGAGAGCGTGGGAAAGATTTATTCTGATATGAAGTCACTGATGACTGAGACAGTGGTGCTGCTGAGGTGCGTGTCACCATGGTCAGGAGAGAGCTTGTTTCTCTTTTCTCACTTGAAACCAAGGCCTCACTGAGTAGAATGGCATTTATTCCCATTTTACCACTAGCTGGGGCATCATCATAATTATTAATTTATTTTTGCACTGCTAAGTATTGAACCTAGGGTCTCGTGGATGATAGGCAGTCCCTCTAACACTGAGCTCCAGCTCCAGCTCCAGCCCCAGCAGGAACTTTCTTAACAATAGTAATTCAGACTACAAAATAAACCAGCCCTTGGTAGAAAAGTGTGGGGCGTTTACCCACCACCCCCACAGTTCCCCAGAGTTTTCTTGAGTGCAATCAGCAGGAAATATTAGATAGAAGGATTTATTGCGGAGAATATTGCGGAGATAAACAGGTAGAAAATAAAGGATAGCCTTGAGAGGGCCTGGAACCTATTCCAATGGGCCCCGACTGTCTCTGGCCCAGGGTTTTTATAGAGACGCCAAGGGGTGGAGCAAAAGACCTCCTCCCCCAGTACAGCCAAGTGCAGACCATCTCAGACACCTGCACTCAGGCCTGTGGCCCTAATCATCCTCTATGCGACCCTGCTGGGTAAAGCCACAAGGAATCCGAAAATGGGCTCCCACAGAGAAGTATTGTTAATGTTTGGAAATGACCCAACACGGTCATCTTCTGATCATAAAGTGTCAAGACTCACCCACCTCAAGGAGGATTCACCGTGCTATGGTCTCCAGCTGATGTCTTGCTGCAGCCTGGACAAGGGCTGCTCCTGAGTCTGACAGTGTCCTGCTTATCTGTTTCAGGTGGCTGAGATGCATGGGGAGCTGATTGAGTTCAACGAGCGTCTGCATCGGGCCCTGGTGGCCAAGGAAGCCCTGGTGTCCCAGATGAGGCAGGAGCTGATTGACCTCCGAGGCCCTGTAAGTGCTTCCCACCAGCAACCAGGTCCTAGCCCTGCTGTCTGCCTCTGCCCACCCTCACTATGGGCATCAGGCCTCTGTGACCCACAGTCTCACTGCTGGGTCAGTTCATTCCTGATGATGACAATGACCTAGGAAAAAGCAGGAACTGAAAGAGTAACATCCTGTGCCACCATGTTGAGTGTACCTCCAACAGCCGTTCCATGTCTATTTTTGTTGGGCAGGAGAATGTCATGCCATTCACAGCAGCCACGTCCCATGTGCTGTGTTCTGAACTGACTTATAGCTTTTGTTCAGCAGTTTGCTTTGAGGAGCATCTTGCATAGGCTGAGTTATATGGCTTTTCACCCACTCTGTTGACATTTTTGGTCAAGTAATTGTTGTGGGGCTGACCTGTGAATTCAGGGATTCTTGCTTTTCATTCCATAGAGGGCAGTGATCATCTCCCCCAGACACCCCTGGTTGAGAGCTACTGATGTAGTTGGGTCATTTCCTTGGCTCAGTCATTCTGTATCTGATGAAGCACAACCTGTGATCAGTTGTGTCCTTTAGACACCCCCCCACCTCTCATCATGTCATTGCGAGCTGTGATACTGTGAGAATTTGGATACTGGTCCTTCCATGCGTGCGCATTATAACTTTATCTTCACTTAAAAACTTTCTGTGCAAAACTCCAAGTTCCAAGGATTGGCAGGTAAGTAGTGTGCACTCTCAAGTAACTATTGCCAGGTTCAACTTTCACCAGCCGTAGCCAGTTCTATTTCAAACTTACATTTCCTGTTTCATCCTTCTATGCATTGGAGTATTATTAAATACTAAGTAGTATTTAATCTCTGGACATCACTGTATATGTCTAAAAATTTGAAAAAGATGTAAATTCTATGCCCGTCTTACTCCTTACATCCACTAAATCCTTTACTGCAGCAAATCTCAGTGCTTAGAAGTCTAGCTATCTCGATTTTAAATAGGCTTTTAAAGTGTGGGATACACATAAGGCTCAGACATTGTCATCCATTGATTGTCCCTTAGGGTTCTCTCTCATGATTTAAAAATGATGGAAGATAGACCTAACTATTCCATCTGTTTTAGGCAGACATTTCATGTGTTGTGCAGTCACCCTGGCAATTTGTCTCTGGAGATTGGCCATCCTCTCCACTTTAAATAAAACCTTAACCCTTTCTTCTCTCATCGGCCTTCTCCATCCATCATGCTGCCTTTGGGAGTTTGACTTTTCTCTTCCTTTCTGTCTGTTGAGTCCTCCCTCTTCTCTCTTTTCCCTGCGGTTAGTTAATGGACAACAGTAGGTTTTCGTCACCCTTCAGTTTCCTTGATGGCATCTCTAGGTAGAGCTGTTTGACATGCTCCTCCTGTTTTCATTTTCCTTGAGCTGGCATTTGGGTCTAGATGCTTGGGATCAGTTTCTTTTCACCAATGGTGTAGCTCTGGTTGGATTGTTTCCTGTCAGCAGTCCCACAAACTCCGTGATGTCAGTGGCCTTTGTTGTTATCATCTAGGTCTGTTACCGTGTGTCTCCATCAGGTCAGTGGCTTCTCCTCTTTGTAGCCCTGTGACCAAGGAAGGGCAGCAGGTGGTGAGTCCAGATGTCCAGATGCTGACCTCTGTCTCCTGTGAATAGGGCAGGTCTTCATTATGCTCTTGTTTCTGTTTCTAGCTCTGAGTGTTCCAGACCTGTAGGGCTGGCTGGAAAGGGAACATGGGCAGACAGGAAGTGAGCAATGGCATTTTAGCATAGGCTTAGTTTGAACCTGGGTAGTGTCTTTTATGCTGAGAGAATAGTAGAGGTCCACTGTTGCTGTGGATGCTTTTACAGAGAGCAGTTTTGGTGCTGCATTCTCATTGTGACGGATGAAGACAGTTAGCCTCCTGTACAGACTGTGAGCTGCCGGTCTGAGTGGCTGTCACTGTCCATGTGTGTTGTGCCGCCTCTAAGCATGAGTGTCTTGTTTCATC
This sequence comes from Peromyscus maniculatus bairdii, assembly GCF_049852395.1. Classification (NCBI taxonomy): domain Eukaryota; kingdom Metazoa; phylum Chordata; class Mammalia; order Rodentia; family Cricetidae; genus Peromyscus; species Peromyscus maniculatus. The sequence goes on along the minus strand of NC_134859.1, from coordinate 3,622,723 downwards.
CTCTCCAGACTTACTTGTTACCAGTTGTGACCCTCATACAACAGAAGAAGAAGTGGGTTAGAAGTGAAGTGGCTTACCCACTCTCCCTCAGTGAGAAGTAGCAGAGCTAAGTCTGGCTTTAGAGAATGGGTTTTATTTATCAGTTAAAAATGCCAACCTTTTGGACTCTTATTTTACGACATGGGTTACTATTTTGTTAAAATACCTAAATGGGCTAGGGAGACTGCTCAGTGGTCAGAGCACTTGTTCTTGCAGAGGACCCAGATTTTGTTCCCAACACCCACATGGTAGTTTACAAGCATCTGTGGCGCCAGTTCCGGGGAATCGGATGCCTTTTGACCTTTGAGGGAACCAGACATGCACAGAGTGCACTTACATGCATTTGGGCAAAACACTCATATAAGCTAAAATAAATAAATATAAAAAAATGGATGAAGCAACCAAAAGGAGGAAAGATTCATGTGGCTCACAGGTTAAGGGGACATGGTCCATTGTGGTGGCACAGGTGGTTTGTGGCTGTGGTGGTGAGTTTGGGATGGCTGGTTACATGCCATGGAATAGGAAGGAGAGAGCCTGGGCTATAAACATGAAGCTTCCTCCCCCATCTAGTGACCTCCTTCCTCCTGCTAGACTCCATCTAGTTCCATGGCCTCCCCAAATAGCCAGGCTATTTCAGTCAAACCACAACATTTACAATCTCAGGCTGTTAAAGGGTTAGGAGATGGCTCAGTCGGTAAAGTACTTGGCATGCAAGCAAGGGGACCTGGTTTCAGATCTCGCCAACCACATAAAAAGCTGACACAGCAGCCTGTGTCCGGAATCTGGTTCTGGGGATACAGAGACAGGTAGATGCCTGGAGCTCACTGCCCAGTCAGTAAGCTCCAGGTTTAAATAAAAACAAACTGAGGAAATCCCCTGACATTGACTTCTGATCTCTACTCTCATACATGCATGAACGTGTACACACACACACACACACACACACACACACACACACACACACACACACACACACAAAGTTGGTAGTTTAAGAGGAATTCAGATGGGTATTAAGAAGAAGTTGAGAAAAGAAGATCTCTAGACCTACCCTCGCCCTGGCACCCTCATTTTCTGACCCATGAGGAGGAAGATTTGCTAGTTGGGTTTACTTTTCCAAGCTCCCTGCACATACTTGCACATTTCTGCAACGCTTGGTCTGCTGCATTGGTCTATGTATTACTTCTCCCCATGTGACAAAGCATCTTAGAGATGTTTCTGTCTGGCTTTACACACTGATCTATTTAAGAACAGACTTATGCTTTCGAGGGTGGGTGGTCCTGTAGTCTAGCTGCCCAGAGCCCTGCTGAAGGATTTTGAAATTTCTCTCTTTTGCTTTTGCAACGCTGGTAGAAGAGTATTCTTGTGAAATCCTCGTTCAGATTAAAAGGCCGTTTGGCAGCTGTTGCTCAGGCAGACCCCGAGCTCTTGCCACGCAGGGTTGTGGGGTGCTGCAAGGCCTTCCTCTACCTGCTGCAGGACGGTTCTGGAAAATCTAGGGGCTAGCACCCTGCAAGAGGCCCGGATACAGTAGGCTCCTGTATCCTGTTGAGTGTGCCCTAGAAAGTCACCCTCTTCTACAGATGTGTCATCTCCAGGCCAAGGGCTTGGGGTCCACTCATTCTGTCATGCTCCCCAAAGGCCCTCCTCCTCACACCTGAGCTCTTGCTTCTACTGTCACCTCTGACCTGAAGGCCACCTGGGCCTGGGACTCCACCCTGTCTATCTGTTATTTCTTCAGGGAACTTTCTGGATGTCTAGTCACAGCAGATTCCCTTCAGCCTGTTTCTGTGTCTCTCCCTTCTCATCCTAACAAGAGTCCCGTGAATTCATCGTTGATTGATCTCCCAAAGTAGGTACCTGGTGACTGTGGGTCAGCTCATTAAATGAATGAGTGAAATGTCACTGTTGGTAAGTGGCAATGTCCACCTGGGCCCCTGTGACAGACCAGCCCACTTCTCTGTCCCTGCTGTGCTTCTGCTCAGACCTGAATGCTGTCCTAGGCAGCTGTAATTGTAGTTACCTAGAAGGGTAGCAATGGCCACAAGACAGCAGTGAGCAAAATGGTAATTAGGAGCCTGAAGTCTGCTGGGAGGAAGTGGCTGTTAAAACTGTGGCGGAGGAAGTGGTGGGGTTGACTCTTGACCCATCACTGTTGCCTTAGGACTGCCCTTGCCACCTCCCCAGGGCACATGGCAGTCATAGAAGGAAGGAGGTGATTTTGTCTCCCCGTGTGAATTCAGCCTCTCAGTCTCTCTTGTTACCCTGTCGCCCTGATGGGATCCCTCCAGGCCTTCAGACTTGTCATGCTTCAGGACTCAGCTACACTTGGAACCCATTTCCTTTCCTGGTAACTGGAAACATGGCACAGGCCCTTTTCCTAGATACCACACTCCCCACATGATCTGTGCTCAGTGCATGTCTCAGTCGCTTGTTCTCACTGCACCTTTGTAAAGAACGTGGCCATGTAGACCAGGTGTCAGTTAAGAAAAAGACAAGATCTGGGGCACAGATCTCTCCCATGGGTGTCATTGACAATATTATACATTTTAAAGCTGAGTCACTCATTTGAAGGGGGAAGGAATTTAACACTTGCGGGTGATTTGTTTCCTTCCTTTCTGTCTTAGGGTTACTGTTGCTGTAATGAGACACCATGACCATAGTTCACTAAAGAAAGCCGAGGGAAGAACCTGGTGGCGGAGCTGATGCACAGGCCATAGAGGAGTGCTGCTTACTGACTTGCTCCTCATGGCTTGCTTAGCCTTCTTTCTTACAGAATCTAGGACCACCAATCCAGGAGTGGCCCCACCCACAGTGAGCTGGTCCATCCACTGTCAATCACTAATTAAGAAAATGCCCTCTAGCCTTGCCTACAGCCAATCTTATAGAGGCATTTTCTCAGTTTGAGGTTCCCGCTCCTCAGATGACTATAGCATGTGTCAAGTTGACATAAAACCAGCCAGCACACTCCCCCCCCCTTTTTTTTTGAAAGGGAATATATTTAAGACTCTCTTCTCATTATTTTTCCTGCACTATAAGATATGAATGTATACTGGAGATTTCCCTTTTACCTTTAGCATGATTTGATTAGATCCTGGGAGAACAGCCCCTAGTTTGAATAATAGAGACAAAAAAATAAAACTTTCTAAGATGGCAAGATGTGAGAGGACTCCTTAAATGCTGGTTTGTGTCTATATAAACTGATGACAGGACCCTTCTGTGGTGTGTTTTTATTGCAGATATGAGAGAGAGGACAGCCAGAGGCATCCAGAAAGTGTAGTAGACTGAATGTGGCCAGCAGGCTGTAGGGGGTGAGGGATGAGGGCTGTCTTTCAGATGATTCCAGCTTGTGCCAAGTTGACAGTTAACACTAAGCAACACACTCCTTTCCACCTGTGACCGTCACGTGTGTATAGCCAGAACACACGTGATTTGCTGTGAGGCAACCATCCTGTGGAGGGAGGGAACCTAGGCTATAGGTTGCTTCTGTTGACTGTTTTATGTTATGCTGACAGTTTCTTATTCAAGTCTGGTTTCAGCAAAGTCGGAGCTTAAAGGTACCCCATTTTTGAAAGAGCAAGTCTCTGGAGTTTTGTGGGATCTAAAGATCTAGGCTGTTCAGAGTTCCTCATCCCTAGGTCCATTCCTTAGACTTTAGATCTTTTCTTCAGAGGTCAGCTCCAGGTCCAACGTGCATGTGCCTGTTAACCACACTCATTTGTGAGCAGTAAAAAGGTGATTGTAGCAGACAGCAGAAGGGAAGGACATACATGTCTCTGTAGAACTTCTCCTCCCTGACCAGGGCACCAGGCTTCGTGTTCCACCCCAGCCCTTCAGTTCACATGCTTCAGTTCCTGCTCCTGAGGCACAGCAGCCTCTGATGAGCCATGTCCTCTGTGATGAGACTCTCAGGTCCCACCGTCTGCTGAGCCCTCTCCTGACCTTCCTTCCTCTGGTTTTGTGCACTCAAAGGTCTTTGCTCTCAATGTTGCTTATTTAGTTTTGACTTTAAAAGTTTTTTAACTTTTGTTATCTTTTTGATCATACTGATCGCTTTGTCTTGGAGTTGGAAAGGGCCCTTTGGGAGCATCATCCTGGAGAAGGCAGACTTTCCTAAAAGCAGCTGAGGGATTCCTGCCTGCGAGGTCGACTGTGTGGGAACAATTGTAGACACTGGACAAAAGGGGCGAAGTAGTTGTGTTTGATCCCGGACCTCCCGAAGGTGCTCCCCACAGGCCTGGCTACACACAGCCTTCCTAGAAGTTCCTTCTCCAGGGACAGAGTTTCTAGGAAGGGACTCACAACTGTGTTCTGGGAAAGGCTCTGACAGTTTATCACGGTGTCAGTTCCTGATACATTCCCTACTGGGCTCATCAGAGGCCACTGAGCCTTGGGACCATGGCCTGGCCATGTAAGGCCGGAGGAAATGAGACCACAAGGTGTGAGCCCAGATCACTAGGGTAAGGTTGGGCATTCATTCGCTGTCCCTCCTGGCCTCCTGGTGTCTTTGTCTAAACACTGATTGCCTAGGCCTTGGGGCCCTTTGACCCAGCAGTGGCAAGTTCACCGAGTTCATTTTGCCCCTCCCCCTCCTCTTTGTTGCTTCTAGGTCCTTGTGTGCGTCTTTCTCCACACCTCTGCTCCCCTCCCCCATGTCTGTCCTCCTCTCCTTTGTTGCCATCTCTCTGTCTCTGTCTCTCTGTCTCTGTCTCTCTGTCTTTCACTTCCTATGTGTGCTGCCCTCCACGTTCACCGCTCTTTGGCTCTGTCTCCCCTGTGCCCCTTCCCTGTTCCATTATCCTCATCCTCATTATCTCTTGCTTAATGAACCTTCACAATGCTCTGTGGTACAGTAGTAATTGCTACTTGACAGCAAACCCATACATCCTTCATGTTCTCATCTGTGACTTCTGAGGTGTGTATGTGGGGGGGGTCCTAGTGGAGAGTGTGTGTGTGTGTGTGTGTGTGTGTGTGTGTGTGTGTGTATGTGTGCAGTCCCAATGAAGAGGGTGTGTGTGGGGTCCCAGTGGAGAGGGTGTGTGTGTGTGTGTGTGTGTGTGTGTGTGTGTGTGTGTGTGTATGTGTGCAGTCCCAATGAAGAGGGTGTGTGTGGGGTCCCAGTGGAGAGTGTGTGTGTGTGTGTGTGTGTGTGTGTGCGCGCGCGCGTGCGCGCAGTCCCAATGAAGAGGGTGTGTGTGGGGGGGGTCCCAGTGGAGGGTGTGGGGGGGGCGTCCCAGTGGAGAGGGTGTGTGTGTGGGGGGGGTCCCAATGAAGAGGGTGTGTGTGTGGGGGGGGTTCCAGTGGAGAGGGTGTGTGTGTGGGGGGTCCCAGTGGAGAGGGTGTGTGTGGGGTCCCAGTGGAGAGGGTGTGTGTGTGTGGGGGGGTCCCAGTGGAGAGGGTGTGTGTGGGGGGTCCCAGTGGAGGGTGTGGGGGGGCGTCCCAGTGGAGAGGGTGTGTGTGTGTGGGGGGTCCCAATGAAGAGGGTGTGTGTGTGGGGTCCCAGTGGAGAGGGTGTGTGTGGGGGGGTCCAGGGGAGAGGGTGTGTGTGTGTGAACCCAGCGAAGAGGGTATGTGTGTGTGTGTGTGTGTGGGGGGGGAAACCCAGTAAAGAGGGTGTGGTTTCCTCAGCTTCTGTTAACCCCTCTGTAGACTCACCCCTGCCCATCCCTGTAAACTAGCCTGGGCCCTGACCTGTGTGGTTGATGGCCTTTGTGTGGCAATGTTTGTTACTCTGAGTTATCACTTCATGCCTGCATTTCCTTTTTGCCCTGTGGACTGAGAGCTTTTGTGTGACAAGGACTGTGTCTTCATGAGCCTCTTCTCAGAGCCTGGAGCATGTGTCATGTGGCTGTGGCCACACACCTATGTAGCTATGGTAACACCACTAACCAGGGCCTTCCATTACCCAGAAAAGTGGCCTCCTGTCCTGCCAGATAATAGACTTTAATAATCCCTACTGTGAGCAGCCTGAGGTTTGCACAGATATCTTCCCTCTGCTGTTGAGATGCTCCAGCTGATGTGAGAGAAAGATGATTAATTTAAAGTTCAGAGATGAGAGAGATGGGTGGACCCTTCCCACAGTTTGTAATCAGGGTCACATTAAAGTGGGCCCATCTCTGTCTCTTTTAAATCTTCAGAGGGACTGACCTCATGTTGGAGCTGATGCTGTTTGAGGACAGAAGATTAATAAGAAATTTACTTTTCAGTGTGGTGGCAGTTGGCAAATCTCTAATGGCGAAATTGTCTGTGATCCCCTTGCAGCTCTGAACAGCACATCCAGGTTATAAGAGGCTTTTGAATTCTGCACTTGGACATGTATGTTTTAACTGTCTGCTGTCATGCATGTTACTCTGAAAAGTGCTGTTGAGAGGCTTTTAAAAGTGATCCCTCAGCCGGGCGGTGGTGGCGCACGCCTTTAATCCCAGCACTCGGGAGGCAGAGGCAGGCGGATCTCTGTGAGTTCGAGGCCAGCCTGGTCTACCAAGTGAGTTCCAGGAAAGGCGCAAAGCTACACAGAGAAACCCTGTCTCGAAAAAACCAAAGAAATGCTTGCAGGACCATCTCTAAATTTCTCCATGCAAGGAATAAAAGCTCCTTCTTGGGTACTTTGTTTTTCTGATGGACAGCTGAGTAGGGGGTGCCGTGACTTTGCCATGCTCCTGGCTCCTACCTTCCTTTCCTGAATCCCATGATGAACTCTAGTTTCTGGTGTTTGCTTATCAGCTTCAGGAGATGGTTGCTGCTAGGAGCTGTGGCAGGTGCATGGACCCTGGCCACTAAAGGCTACAGGTATAGAGTCTTAGAAATGTGATCACTGTCATGTTTCTGCTGGCACATGGTCACTTCAGTCCTAGCCTGCCTGGGCACAATCAGAAAACCCTGGCAAGGAACAGCATCACAGAGCTGTGTGAAGCCTGCGCTCTGTGATGACCTCAGCAGAGTGAAGGGAGGAATTTTTTGTCCTGGTTTTTGCTCCTGTCAGTCACTCACACTATAAGTGTAGAGTGTGAGGCACACAGACCTGGGAGATAAAATCTGTGCCCCTAGGTGGGGCAGGGTTGGTGGTCAAGGAGGTCCAGAATATGTATTGTCTAATGTGCTTCTGTCTGCTTTGACTTGTACTGTTGTTTGGCATGGACACAGGCCAGACCAGAACAACCTGAGAGCATTCCTGCCACTGATTGGGAGGAAACATGGGCCAGGATTATTATCAGGCTTGTGTTTCCTCAGGATCCCGTGTTCCCCTGACCTCTGCCCCAGCAGAGGTTCATGTGTGCTCGAGCAAGGTTGCTGCTTAGCACCCACCCAGCAGCAAGAGGGACAGAGAACTGCAGCCGAGATGTTCTCTTTTAATTCACTGGTCCCAAGTTCTTAATTTGTTTACCCTCAGGGCCTGACAGAAAGGCACCTGCTCCCTGTCCCTGGGTTCCCTATGACCTCGGTGCATCCATGTGGTCACCCAGAAGCGTCAGCTCCTGTCACAGTAATGCCTCTGTCAGTGGTTCTTAAGTAATGGAATTTTCCCAGGGGCCTTCCCTGAGAAGATTCCTCCCAGAGTCCTGGGGAAGACACTACATCCAGCGGGGGATTATCTGAGGGAAAAGAATCTGTGTACACCATGCTCTTTTGTCTGTTACTTTATTTCTCTAAGACAAAATTCTGTCTATACAACTTTAGTTCCGTCCTGACTCTCAGTTCCTCTCTGTACCTACTTTTGTTGTCCCCAAATAGCCCCAATAATAACTAAGCTTTTATACTCTTGATCTCATCTTCATCCCTGTCCCTTCATCCTCCATCTTTTCTTCTTCTCCTTCTCTCTTGATCGGATTCACTTGCAATCTACAGGAAACTTTTTCTTGCTCCTCACTCCTCAGCCTGAGCTGTTCCACCTTACCATCTACAGAATCTCTTCTTGTTCTGTCCTCCTCTGGCCACAAGGCTCTGCTCTGCCCAGGAATCCTGCCTGACCCTTCACTCCACCTGGTTATGCAAAACCCTCCTTTGTTCTGAGTCAGTTGCTCTGGAATGCCATTTCCCTGTCTGGGGAAGGGAGGTCTGAGCTTCATTTGCACAAGAAGCAAAGCTATGCATCTACAGCCCACCAGTCTCCTAGGCCCAGCGGGGATGTTAGTTACCTAGTGGATCAGCAGGAGGTCTGAGAAACTTGGCTGTTTTCCAATATGGCCTAGTAGTATATGCGCCCACAAGAATTTCATAGCAGAAGACAGCTGATATATTAAAAACTGAATAACATCAAATATTCCTTGATAAGTGGCTTCCTCTAGAAAAATGCCTTGAAATTTTTAGGTATAGCTTTAATATACAGCTGAATCTCTATAATATATTCTTGCAGTCTGCAAGACTTAAGTACGCTCTGACCTCACTGTCTTCCATGGAAACTGCACTGGGACTCCAACCCCACACCTGCCACCAGCAGCAATTGCTATGATCACACCTAACTAGTGTGTGCTTCTGGCATGTAAGTTTCTCAGTGTGGTGTTAGTGTAGAGAAGAGGTCCCAAGACTGAGGAGACTCCATGGCACTCCTGTAGGGCTGACCTGGGTTTACCTCTTCTCTAGGGGATCAGCCCGTGCTTTGCCCTTGACTGTTGTAATTCTGAAATGTGGCATCTCCTAAGCTTGCCTGTCTGTTTCAACCATCTTTCTGGCCAAGACGTGTTCATCTTCTCCCTGATTTTTCCTTGCATGGTTGTACTTGTGCAATCCCTATAAGTGTACCATGTATGCTTTCCCCTTAATTGAATGCATTTCTTTCTCTGTGTTCGTCAAATGCCTTGTGGTTAATCATACCTTCCCTACCAGGACCTTGTACAGTTGTTTTTGTTTGTTTGTTTGTTTGTTTGTTTGTTTGAGACAGGGTTTTTCTGTGTAGTTTTGGTGCCTGTCCTGGATCTAGCTCTGTAGACCAGGCTGGCCTCGAACTCACAGAGATCCGCCTGGCTCTGCCTCCTGAGTACTGAGATTAAAGGGGTATACTACCACTGCCCGGCCCTTGTATAGTTTTTAAAAACAATTCTTCCTTAAAAAACAAAAACAAAAAATAAACAAAAAACAACTTTCCTGAAAAGCTAAAATCCCAGCTTGCTTTGTTAGTTAAACTTGCTAGACTGAGAAGCAAGCAGTTTGACTATCATTCTGGGAGGCTTCCTCACCTCCCCAGTGTGAGCATACATAATCTTCTGGTCAAATCTTAGCTGAACACCCTAACTGTCATGCTAGAACACTCATCTAGTGATTGATGGAAGCAGCTGCAGAGATCCACAGCCAGGCCCCAGGTGGAGCTCCAGGAGTCCAATTGGCGAGAAAGAGGAGGGATCGTATGAGCCAGAATTGTAGAGACCAAGATTGGAAAAAGCACAGGGACAAATAGCCAAACTAATGGAAACACATGAACTATGGACCAATAGCTGAGGAGCCCCCAACTGAATCAGGCTCTCTGGATAAGTGAGACAGTTGATTAGCTTGAACTGTTTGGGAGGCCCCCAGGCAGTGGGACTGGGACCTGTCCTTAGTTCATGAGCTGGCTGTTTGGAACCTGGGGCCTATGCAGGGACACTTTGCTCAGCCTGGGAGGAGGGGACTGGACCTGCCTGGACTGAATCTACCAGGTTGAACTGAATCCCCAGGGGAGTCTTTGCCCTGGAGGAGATGGAAATGGGGGGTGGGCTGGGGGAAAGGTGTGAGGGGTGCGGGAGGGAGGAGGACAGGGGAATCCATGGCTGATATATAAAATTAAATTAAATTATAAAATAAAAAAATTAAATTAAAAAAAAGAAAGTCAAATCCCTGGTTCCCAGACATGCTTTTCAGGAAGAGGTCACCATCTCCATACTGTCTACTGCCAGCATTTGGGAACCATAGCCATTGCCCTGTGAGGTCTGAACTGTGAACTACTGTGTAGGTTTCTGATGGAGATGATTTTGTTGTCTAGAGCTTGAATGGAACACTCCCAAATACTATAAAATAAAATATTGCCAGTTCACAAACTCAGAAAGACCCCAGCTCCCCTTATTCTTTTTTTTTTAATGATAAAATGGTTTTCTTCATTTCTGCTGTTGAGGAGTATCACTGTGATGGCCAGCATGAGTATGTGTGTGCAGTGTGGGTCACTACCCCATCCTGGGAGAGCCAAGCTCACAGCCAGTGCCTCCTGCCCGTGCCCTTGTTTCTTAGTGATGTGTGTGCCTGTGTGCGTGTGTGCGTGCGCGTGTGTGTGTGTGTGTGTGTGTGTGTGTGTGTGTGTGTGTGTGTGTGCGTGTGAGAGAGAGAGAGAGAGAGAGACAGACAGACAGACAGACAGACAGACAGACAGACAGACAGACAGACAGTCTAGGGCAATGAAAGGAAAGCACTCTGGCGCAAAGCTGCATTTGCTTAGCTTGCCCTGAGCTCACTTTGTAGCCCAGGCTAAGCCTTGAACATGTGATTACCTTGACTTAGCCTCCTAAGTAACTGGAGGTCTGGTCAGAAAACCTTACTTAAAACTTTATTGAAAAACATTTATGAATACTTAAAGATAGAAATTATAATCATAAGGAGTATGATAATGCTACTTATATTCTGTAATTTTTTTCTAGATATTGATTAACTTTGAAATGTGAAAAAATTATGTGGTGTTGTAATGCATCATGTATTCTTTTGTACAGAAAGACAGGTATTGTGGGAAATATTATATTACGTTTGTTTCAAACTTAATCTGGCAGCTGCCAGACTGACTCTCGCCTTCCTCTGGCCTCTTGCTGTTGCTCCAAGCCTTCCTTTACACCTGCTCTGGTTGTTCCTGTTCCCAAAGCTTTCCTTCTCTACCCTTTGTCTTATAAAACAAGCATGTTTTCAATTTTTTTTTCCAAATAGCACAATATAAAAAAATGTATTTTGAAAGAATTTCAATAACACTCACGTTATTCACAGGGCAGAACACAGGTCTCTCTTCCAGTGACCTTGCTGTGGAAACTTCAGTACACATCCTTCTGGGTATCATTTATACATACACATTTCATAGACTTAAATGCATATAAGATATGCTTGCCTATTTTAACATCCGTGGGATAATTTATGCTATTCAGATTGTTCTGAGACTTTTCTGTCTCCATTCATGAATATGTCTGGCTCCTTCCTCTTGTGCCTCTGACGCATCCTTCAAGGACTAAGCCCGTCCTCTGAGACAGACCCGGTGGCCACGCTAGTACTGCCTTGTACTGCTTTTGTTCCAGCATGGCTCCTCCTAACATTCACTATTCTCATCGGCAAATCTTTTGGCTTTCCTGGGAGGCAACCAAACCTGTAAAAGTGGGAATGGTGACACACTCCTGCCTGCAATAAAGAGCAGCTTTTATTGAGCATTTTTGTGCCCCACAACCATTCCAAGTGCTGCAATGTGAGATAGACATTGTCATTTTCACTTAGAGAACACGAAGGCCATAGGTGCCCCATCTGCTGACTAGTAAGGAGGGAGCCAACAGGTCTTTTGCTTTCCCAGAGCTGTCCTTATCTTTATATATGACTAGTCCCACCCACTGGGGAGAGTGATATGAGGTTCAGATTTACAGAGAATGCCTTCCAGTCAGCCACGTGGAAGGTGGACTCGTACTTGACCATAGCTCTCAGGCTGCCTTCTCTTCATGGCCTTTATCAACACTCAACACAGGATTGTTTATTGTCTCTTCTCTACCTGGCTGAGCTCCCGGTGCCTGCTGTGGGCTGTTAAATATTTACTGAACCAGTGACCACTAGTTCCCACTTCTTACCACGCATCCTCACTCTGCATGCCCAGCGCATCCTCACTGAATTTGACCGAAACTTAACATTCCAGCCCCGCTCTGTGTATCAGTCCAAGCTGACCTTGTTGTTGTCTTTTTTTTTTAAACTAGCTGTTGAGTGTGTGGAGCTATTGCAGAAGTATCACCCACCCCTGAATTCTTTGATAGCTGAACTGTTACCAGTTTGAATAGGAAGTTCTCTCTCAGCCACAGAGGAACTTGAACATTTTCCAGTCGCTTTCAGAAAAGACAGAGCTCAGTAGAGAAGCTAGCAGAGGAGGAAGGGATGGAAAATGGAAACTTGTCTGCCCCCTGACCCTGCGTATCAGGAGCACCTAGCAAGGCTGCCTCTGAAAGCTGTGGGTTAGTTGGCATGATGGAAGATTCTGGGTCCTTGGACTTGCTAGGCCTGGATGGCATGGCTGGATACAGGATCCATGCTTTACTTCCCCAGACTCAGTTTTCATATCTATAAATGGGGTCTAATTTGTTACTCAGGAAGGCTATGTTGTGCTGTAGTAACAAACACTCCCATGTGTCATGAGTGGGAAACTGCTGTTTCTTTCTATCTCATGTTTCATGTCCTTCATGGATATCAGGGCCTGTGATCAATGGTTTTCACTCTCCTTGACCCAGACCCTGGCTGGAATGGAGAAAGAAACAAGAGATAAGCCTTGCAGTCTCTCAAAACTTCCACCCAGAAATGACAGATGTCATCTCTCTCTTATTTCATTAATAAAGCAAGCCTTCTGGCACATCTGACTGTGGGAGACCTAGAAGAGAGGGCAGAGTTACTAAGGAGTATTCCAGGGGCCCCACAAGTGGTGTATGCCTCCTAAGGTGAATCCAGTTAGATTCATTGCAAAGTGCTCGGTTCCTAGGCACTGACTGGGCCACGGTGCTAGTGGCAATGGGAATGATTCATACTAGGGAATTAAGGCTTGTTTTGGGCCATTGTTGACAAAAACTTTATTGATATGCCTGTGCACATGAGCTGAATCTCTCAGGTGTCTGCATAGTAGGTCCTGAGCTTGGAAGTGGAATTAGAGTCAAGGCTGATGTGGTCTGTGTTCACAATCACAGAAAGCGTTCACAATCTCCCCTTGGAAGAAGGATCAGTTTCCTTGGGTTTTCATTTTCAGGCCTTGGTCTTGCTATGAAAACTTACAGACTAAAGTAAAATAGAATGTAGAAGCTAGGGGGAATCTTGGGGTTTGTGATGTCAGTGTCTTTTAGGATGCTTGCGGTGAAAGACCCAGAGAAAACAGCCATCTGTGCTGCTTTAGAGAAGTACAAACCGTGGAGTCCACATCACGGAATAGCCTGCTTGTACATCCTTCTGTCCTCACTGTCCCCTGCCACGTCTGTCCTGTCCTTTTGTGGAAGCAGTGGCTGCTGCAGGGATAGCATGGTGCATCATCAAGGAAAGGGTGACTCTCAGAGACCCTAGGACCACTGTGGCAGAGCTGGCTTAGTTCACTGCACCATCTGGAACCAATCCCTATGGCCAGAGCAAGCCACGCCGGTTGGCTTGAGTTATTTGGTGTGCACTCATGGGTTAAATCAGCCAGTGGGATGATTTCCCAGGAAACAAGCGGATGCCAAGCAGCAGCGAGCTGTCTGCCCCTTTCTCCTGCACCTTCCTCTGGTCGGGAAGTAGGAGTGCCAAACGGCTGTGCCTGCTGTTGCTCAGCCTGGTAGACAAGGGTGGAGACAGGTGGCTGTCTAGCAGAGCACCTTCTCACTGCTTTGACGTGTCTCCAGAGACACCTTGTATAGCAACAACCAAGTTCAGAGTGGGGGTGTGTCACCCCGGGGAGGTGTGTGTCGAAGGGCTGTTAAACATCACCATGCCCGACATCTTTAGCAGTACTCACTTGCTGTTTATTGACAAAAGAGATTGAAAATTAGGCCAGTTTCTTCCTGGTGAGGACATTACTTGTTACATTGTTTTTACACAAAAGGTTGCTGAGGTTATGAGGTTTCTGATATAGATATATTCTTTTGGGGGCCAACATTCAACCCCCTGTAGTTGCTATTACAGAAAAATAACCATTTAGAGTATATAGTACATAAATATATTCTCAATGCACACCATCAGACTTTAAGTTAAAAATCTTCTTGGCCACCACTCTTGATTCCATTCAGAATAACTGTCACTGTGTGCTTTATGCTTCTCCTTCTAGGCCTTTCAGTCATGATAGAAGGGCACTTGATATTATGGAGCATCATCCTGCAGGCAGATGCCACTGGCAGACAGTGAGGACAGTGTCTCAGTGTCTACCTGAGCATCAGCTGTCCTCTTCCTCCTCTCCCTCTTGCATTTTTCTTACAGATGGTCTTGGAACTCTGGGTGAAAAGGAAGATAGTCAGAGGCACTGGCAGATTAGCTCATGTGTAGAGAAGATGCCTGCCTACCTCCTTTCTGCTCTCCACGGTGTGGGCAGAAGTCTTTCAGGGGTCTGCCACTGTGAGAGCAAGGGGTCCAGACCAAAATATCTTCCCTCTCCCTTCAGCCTATCCTGCAGCCACCTTCTGTCTCTCCCAGCTGGTGTGAGACCTTGTGTTTTGACCTCATGTCTTGCCATTAGTGGCGCAGATGGGTTGTGTGTGGTTACCCTTTCTGACTGAGGATCTGACTCCAGATCAGAACTTGATATAAAATTTTGGGATAAGTATATATAAAAGGAGAGTGTCTAGGTTTGGCTCTCAGAAGGGGTGGGGGCTGCTGAAGCCAGACCTCTGGGGCTTTAGCTAGGTTTCCAATGATCCATGATGCCACAGGTTACTGTCCACCCTGAGCTGTAGCCACTGGAAAGAAGAGCAACTGCTGTTGCTGAGACCAGCTCTGCCAGGCTCTGAGTAGGCAGCTCTCTTAATGCCCCACACCAGCCAGCCCTCCAAGGCAGCTTCTGTCACTCTGGTTCCGTGGAGGAAAGTGAAGCCTAGAGAAAAGCCATAGCTGGTCTTCATAAAAGCGAGACCAAAACAAACCTATGTAGACAAGGAAAGAAATCCAAACATTGTTACAGAGAGCTAATACATACCATAAATATTATAGAATTTAGAAACAATGCAAGAGCTTCATTGATAAACCACTTGACACACCTCAGCAATAGTTTTTCTCTTTTCCAGCCTGTTGTCTAGTATAGAAAATAGAAACACAATTCAGCTATTCTTCTAGTCCTCCTCATGGCAGTGAAAGTGCAGGTCAACATCCCGATCCCTTCCACAGCCAAGCCTCTGCCGGCAATGCCACCCCAGCAGGAAGAGAGGAGCTGTGTCCTGTTACACTTGGTTCCTCATTTTAAAATGAGGTGAGAGAGCAGGAGTGTCAGTGGGTTGAAAAATATTTCTCATTTTTGGCTGAGAAAAATGAGAGCTAATTGCTTTTGGGAAGGCTATTTGAAAACAGATGTGTGAGAGATGACTCTGGCACATACAGCTTACTGTACCATTTCATGGTTGGGACAAACGTTCACTGTGGTTGTCATGTTTCCTTCTTGTCTTGTCTTTTGAGCAATAAATGAGAGCTTTGTAATTAAAAGACAAATAAAATCCTTTTTCTTTGGTTCTTTATTTTTATCCCCAGAATAACTTATTCTAAACCACACATGAAGTTTTTAAATTGCTGCAAAACAGTTTAAAAATTGATTGATATTTCACTGTGGAAATGTAGCTTATATTATGACTCATTCCCTTAGTCAGTTCTTGTAGTGTGCCAGGTGCTAGACCAGGCTGCTGAGTGTCATGTGAACTGGTGGCTGTGGTGAGCAGAGAGATGCAGAGACTGCTCTCTGACTCACCGAGAGGGGTCCAGTCACAGAAAACCCATGTGGAGTGATAGTACTCTAGGACAGGTGGATGGTGGAGTGTAGCAGTGACTGTCCATTGCATTCTGATGCTCAGGGAAAGTACATTCTGGAGTGAAGAATCCTCTCAGACCTCTTCCCTCTGTGAAAACTGCTCCACAGCTGAAGTTCCGAACTTCTAGGCTCTGAGAGGCAGAATGGGAGCAATGAGGATTCTGTTGTGGGAGCAGAATACCTTTGTGGTATAAAGTGCCTGTTGTAAATCCAGGTACCTGAGCTCAAATCCTGCTCCTGGTATTTACTCGTTGTATTGCCTTGGCAGTTTTGTGGGCATGTAATGACTTAAAAAAGGACAACCAAGCTGGGCACGGTGCCTGTTATGCCCAGATCTTGGGGACCCCCCAGAAGACCACTATGGAGATTGAATCCCATATGTAAAAGCAAAGAGCCTTTATTTTAAGCTCCAGCTTGGACTCTCTTATATGTCCAATGCAGCAGTGAGAGCAGAGAGCCCCAAGCCTGGGTGGGGTGGGGTTTTTATCATAGCAGAGGTTGGGGTGAGAGGATTTCCAGGGTCCAGGACCCTGATTGACTGACACTTGTCTAGGGGTATCTGTAAAAGGGACCTAGGTGTGTGCTAGGCTCAGGGACATCTAGCAGTCTTATCTAATCTTACCTGATGGTTGGAATGTTTGGGATGTCAGGTTCTTCCCCTTAGATGCTGGTCTATCCCTGGGTGGTATCAGCTTATGAGTTTTCCTGGAACCAGGTGTTGCCTGCCAGTAAGCCTGTCATGGCAGCTGTGTCTGGGCCTCTAAGCCTGTCATGGCAGCTGTGTGATCAAGCTGTTTTGGCCCCCCCACAGTGGCAAATGCCTGTAATCCCAGCACTTAAGAGTCTGAGGCAGGAGGATTGCAAGTTGAAGGGCATCATGGGCTACATGATGAGACCCTGCCTCAAAGAATGGCAGTTGTTTTCTTATCTCAATGAACCTGTGCCTTGGCTGGTCTCCACTGGTGATTTATTCGCTCTGACGTGTGCTGGGCAAGGTGCCATGGTGTGGGCTCCACGGTGCCAGGCTCCCAAGGTGTCACTCATTCCTGTGGCCGTTGGTGCTGCTGTCCACTGTCATCTCAGGTGGAATTATTGACCAGAATGAATTGACACTGGCTAAGGGTGCAGGAACAGAGTTCATTTTCTCTGATTAAAGAATTTTTAAAATCCAGGCAGAGCCGGGCGGTGGTGGCGCATGCCTTTAATCCCAGCACTTGGGGGGCAGAGCCAGGCAGATCTCTGTGAGTTCAAGACCAGCCTAGTCTACAGAGTGAGTTCCAGGACAGGCGCAAAGCTACACAAGAGAAACCTTGTCTCAAAATAACAACAAAATTAAAAAAGGCGAAAAGGAAATGTTACTGGAAATCTTGGAGAGTTTGGCAGAACTACCATATGATACTGGGGAAACTGGCCTCCCCTTTTGGAGTTCTTAGTCTCATAACAGAATTTTTAAGAGTGAATGTTAGTATCCTGCTCTTGCTCTTCTGGGTGTAACGTCCTACGTCATCAGGGTGTTGCAGGCAATCTTAAAAAGCCGCACACGGAGCCCCACCCTCCCTTTTCTGTTTCCTCTCTGCTGTCTGCTCTGCCCCGCTCCCTCCCTCCGCCAGGCCTGGCGTCTCCATTCTGTCCCCTCTTATCTCTAATAAAGCCCCTTCTAACTGGTAGCCATGGCTGTGACTCTTCCACTGCCGACCAAACCAGCTCATATATCCTTTCAGTGAGCTCAAAAGGAAACTCAAGGACGATTTATTTGAGTTTAAAAAAAAACCCAACACCCTAGGGCAGGCTAGCTGTGCATCTTGAAGCTACCCATAGTGTAGGGTCCCTGCAAGCTCCGCTGCCAGCAGAGGAAGCATGAAGAAAAGCCAGTTCAGCAGGACTTACTTAGCCAGTGTTCAAACTTCTAGAGTCTGGCCCTGAGCAGTTTTTTTCCCCTCTTATTTGAATACTGTACAACTTTGTAAAAAATGTTTCCTTGTGACAGTTATAATAAAGCTTGAGGTGTGGCTACATCAGAAACTCCTTTGCAAAGTACATTCTTTTGTAAAGTACCTGTGTCTTCTTCCAAGGGTTCTGTTGACTAAGAAACAAGGCTCAGGAGTCTAAGGGAGCCTGGCTCCACAGAATAGCAAAGATTACCAAGTTATTAATGATGGTAAAATGGCGCTGGTTACTGGCGGAAAAGGCCATGGCAGAACCCAATGTTAGTTTTTAGAGCTTTATTGGGAGGGAAAGGGAAAGAGGGGAAAGCCAGACCTGGTAGGGGAGGGGGCAGAGATTGGAGAGAGAACACAGAAAGAGAAAGGTGGGGGTCCATGTCCAGCTTTTTAAGGCGGGGATTGGGTGACCATGTGGGCGCTGTATGCAGTCACCAGCACCCACTGATGATGTAAGACGCCAGACCCGGAAGAGTGAGGGCAGGATCCTAATAATTAGCACATCCATTCCCACATTCTGAATGGAAAACAGGTCTGTGCATCCCTTCCATTAAAGAGAAAAGCCTGCCTGTTTAACATCCTGGTTTCTATCTTGCTATGTGTAAGCATGTAGACCCTCGCGCCCTTTACACAGGAGGAGAACGGAGAAGAGAAGGGGGAAAAGCTGGCATGGAGGTCAGTCAAGTGACAGCAGACAGCAGGCAGCCGCGTGGCAGCAAGCTTTGGAGAATGAGTAAGGAAGCCCACAGTACCAGGGGCAGCGAACTCAGGCTCTGACAGCATCAGAAAGAGACGGACCAGGAGGGGACAGTGAGGTCTTTCCAGGTCGGAACTCTGAATGGCAGGCCGGCCTCGTGGCAGCTCCCAGGCACTGCACCAGGCACAGAAGTGATCTCACAGTGACCCTCTCCTCCGAGGCTGGTCTGCAAACCAGGTCCTTGACCTGCTTAACTGGATTAACTTTCAAGGGAGGAGACAAGGGCATGTCTCCACCTAGAGGTGGACTCTTGACTAGTGTCCTGTGCAAGACATGTCCATGGCAAGAGTTGAGTAAGTAACATCACTGGGGCCTGAGCAGGCTGGGGCTGGATTGGGCCCCTGTGTGCCTTCTGGTGCTTGTTCACGTGAGTCCTCATGTCTTCTCTGTGGCTAGAGGTGGCGCCTTGGCCCACGCACGGGCTGCTGACTGGAGGCACTGGGGTGGGCTGTTTGTGAAATGCTGTAGTACAGGAAGCCTTGGAGGACTCGTAGCTGCAGGTCAGGGTCTGCTCTTCTATTTCGAGGCAAGAGCTCACTAAGTTGCCTGGGCTGGCCTTGAACTTATGATCCTCGGTCTCAGCCTTCCCTATAGCTGGGTTTACAGCCTCTGGCATAGCTTCACCATCCTACTCTGTTTCCTGTCCACGTTTTCTATCTGTATCTGTGTCCTCCCCTCATTCTGCCCATGGGAGATGCTATGCTCTCCCCCTATTGTCCGAACAAGCTGGCTAATGCTCCCCTTTCTCTTTCCCTTTCTCTTCTGCTTTCCTGTCCTCCCTGGCTCTTTCTCTACTTCCCTTCCTCATCCCTTCCTTTCTGGTTTCAGAAGCATTTATGGAACAAGGAGTGGCCATTTTGGGCAGACTCTTCTGGTGTCTTCTTTAGACTGGGGAACTGACAAGTCAGAGGGACGGACTCTGGCCAGAGCTCCAGAGTGGCATTGAGGGCAGACTGTGGGGGCCAGTGAGAGCTATTGGCTTTGGCCTGTCCCCGTTCCCAGCCCCCAGGGAACCCTGAGCCAGAACAGGCAGTGAAGACCTCACTGATGTTGCCTGGGGTGGGCTCTGCCGTCTCTCTCACTGTCTATCCTGCTGTGCACAGCCCCAAAGACTTTTGCTCCAGAAAGACCCAAGAATCTGTCTGTCCTGTTTGTCCAGAGATGGGCTTTGCCTATCCTTGTGCCGCCCCATGACTGCCTAGACCACAGACCAGTAGGGAACAGCGTTTTTCTGGGGTCATGAGAAGCAGATATAGATACTGTCTGTGCTGGTCACTTCATTATGCCTGCATGGAGGGTAAGCCAAGGAGGAGGCCACAGTCCAGAGATGGGTCTTCTTGGATTTCTTAAGTTTCAGGAGGTCTAAGATATGTTTATGTTTAATATCAAAAGGAAGCTGATTTTTCTTATAAAATATCTCTGTTCCACCCATATTTATTGCCAGAATGTGCTATGGAATCAGCACTCTGGCCAGGCCTGGTAGTACACAGCTACATTTCAAACTATTTGGAGGCAAAGGCAGGAAGATTCCAAGTTCAAGGCCGGCCTGGATCTAGGTAACTTAGTAAGATCTGTCTCAAAATACAAAATAAAAAAGGGACAGGGGGTATCACTTAGTGGTAGAGTGTTGTGGTGTGGTGGATGGTATATCCAGCACTAAAAAAGAACAAGACATTGGTATGAGCCCCAGGGGAGATCTGGCATCACTTTGTACAGATAACAGGTGAACTTCAGATGTCCATTGACCTTGACCCTCCATCACCATGGTGTAGTTGGTACAGAGCCTGGCCTGGTCACAGCCTTTTTTTCCAAGCAGCCTTTCCAGTATTCAGGAAGACACAATAAATATCTCCTGGTTTCCTGATTCTGATAATGCCTCAGAATTAGAAGAAAAGCCTCTAAGCCAGCAGGACTTAACTACCTCTAAGCAAGTATATTTATTCTCTAGGATGTTCCCAGAAAACCAGCATCCCTGAGGGGACATTTACTGTCAGGAAAATGCCTGGTGCTTCCTCCTCCTCCTCCTCCTCCTCCTCCTCCTCCTCCTCCTCCTCCTCCTCCTCTCCGAGGGAGCATTTTGCTTTGTAATGGCAGTCGATGTCTGCCCTCTGTCTTTTCTTTTCTTTCCGTCTGATTTGCCCTTGATGTTGGTTTGAGGGACACACACATTTAGAGGCTCTTCTGAGGTAGACTCCCTGGGGACACTGCCTTTAAGATGGTGGCTCTAGTGCACTGCTAAGGAAGGAGCTGCTGTCCTTAAAACCTGTGAGTTCCTCCTTCAGTTAATCCTGAGCTGTCCTTGGCTTCAGGAGCTGAGGACAGATTCAGGGAGGAGCAGTGGCTGAGAGCTGTCCCTGTCACTGGAGTCCTGGACATGTCTGCACTCCACATGTTACCACAGAGGGGAGAGGAAGGGCATATGGCTTCAGAGCCCTGCCTCTGTCTGTCCTACTTGTACCAGTGACTCTAAAGGCAGTCTTTCCCATCTGACTTTCTGCAGCTTGCTAAGCTGCAAGGGCCCAGAGGAAGATGGAAAAAGAATATCTACTTTAATAAGATGTTACGCAGAGCTCTGTATGTGTATCAGTTGAACCATCATCATAGAATAGTGCAGAAAAGTTCCAAATAGTTCATTCAGACCATCTGACTTTGCTGTCATCTTGTAGTTGTTTTCTGTTGTTCTAACTGTAATGGCACACGGCACTGTCACACATAGGGAGCACACTGGCCATGTACAGTCTCTCACTGCTTTTATGTATGCTATCAAATTTTTTATCAAAAGTACACTTTGGGCATGTGGTGGTTTGAATGTCATTGGCCCCCATAAGCTCATAGGGAGAGGCACTAATTAGGGGGTGTGGCTTTGCTGGAGTGTATGGCCTTGTTGGAGGAAGTGTGTCACTGTGGGGGTGGGCTTTGAGGTTTCCTGTGCTCAGGATACCACCCAGTGTCTCAGACCATTTCCTGTTGTCTTCTGATCAAGATGTAGCCAGCACTATGTTTCCCTGCATGCCACCATGCTGCCCACCATGATGATAATAGGCTGAAACTCTGAAACTGTAAGCTGCCACCTCAGTTAAATGTTTCCGTATAAGACCATGTTTACCACGGTCATGGTGTCTCTTCACATCAGTAGAACCCCTAACCAGACAGGCTAGCTACCACACTTTTATTTAAGGTTTTAACTGGTAGTACTTTATTTCAAACTGCATACATGTAAGAGTGTTCACCATGGGGCTGGAGATGTAGCTCCGTTGATAGAGTGCTTGCTGAGCATGCACTAAGGCCTAGGTTCTAGTGCCAGAACTACATAAACCAGGAGTGGTGTGTGCCTGTAATCCCAGCATTGGGAAAATGGAGACAGGAGGATCAAAAGTTCATGGTCCCCCTCAGTTATATAGAGAGCTCAAGGTCAGCCTGGGCTACATAAGAACCTGTCTCGAAAGAAAAAAAAAGGAAAGAAAGGGAGAGAGAGAGGAAGAGAAAGAGGGAAGGGAAGGAAAGGGAAGGGAGGAAGGAAGGAAGGAAGGAAGGAAGGAAGGAAGGAAGGAAGGAAGGAAGGAAGGAAAGGGATAAAAGAAAGAAAGGAAAGAATGGGTATGATGATGAACAGCCAGTGGCCTAAGTTCCACCCCAGCACCCACATTGATGCCTGCCATCAATGGCTTGCATTTCCCACCTGCAGGTTTCGGATGCGGAGGCAGGCACAGGTAATATTAGGTAGGCCTCCCTCTCTATGCTGGTGCTGTAATTGTGTTAGGTCTACATCTGCACCAGGGTTTTCTTCATTTACAGATCTGTCTTGTAGATCTTTGCGTAATGGAGAGAAAGTCGACTCATTCTTCAGAAGCACCTATAGTTTTCAGAGCATCTCAGAAGATAGCTCCTATCACCATACAGAAAGATGGGTGATGAAAATCGAGGTTCTCCCCTCAATCTCTCGCTCCACCGTTGTCAGTGGTAACGACTGTAAACTACTTGTTGTGTATTATCCAGGATAGTGCTCCCTCTCTTTCTCTTTAAAACGTGTTTTAACAGGCCTCTGCATGGCCATGTCCTAATCTCTCCATTCTTCTGTAGTTAATATTGTTAAAAAGTTGAATAGTTTGTACACATTTTAAGAAAACTTGAGATTTTGTTTTAGTTTATGCTGGGTATGGAATCCAGGGCCTTGTCCATGCTGGCAAATGTTCACCACTGAACCATGTCTGCTGCCTGAGGTATGATCTTACAGACATTTTAATTGGTCCATGGGGCTGCTACTTCTAGGTCAACTTTGTCAAAAGGTTCCCTCTCAAAGGATGAAATGTTTTTATGGATCTTGGTACCTGCAGCCTCCTGCCTTCTGAATATGTTATATCAACTCTTTCCAGCCACCCACAAGAAAGTGATAGCCATCAAAGCAGCAGTGTGACACCAAAGCCCAGTCCCACAAGCCCTTGGACCAGTGAGGTGGGTGGAGTCTGTCCAGTGACAAGGCAGGTGGCTCCTTGTTGGGTCTGCAGGAGTCTCAGTAGTACTTCCATAGAGAAACTGTGGCCAGGGCCCAGTTTAATTCTCTAGTTGCAGACACCACAGAAGCTGCGCCTGGTCACCCTCCCTCCAGGATATTATGCCTGGGCTGAAAGGTACCCTCAGTGTGGCTGGGCAGATTCTTCATGAGTCATCAAGGATAACAATGTGCAACTCTTACTTCTCACTGGTTACCATGCTACATCTGAGCATGCAGCCAGTGACTGTGGTCTTCCTATTCCGTGTCTTCCACAGACAGGGGCACATTTTATCCTCAGAACAACCCTGGGAGTATCAGTGTTACCACTATTAACCTGTTGTGAAGTTGAGGGCAGCACATGTATTAGCTGCTTTACCATCACTGTGACCACATCCCTGATGTAAACACCCGAAGGTTGCAGGGGCTTCAGTCCACCCTGGTGAGGAGGAATGGCAGAGTAACTTAGGTGAGAAGCAGTAAGAAGGAATGTTGGCACTGGCTGCCTTTCTCCTTTCCTCCTGTTCCGCTGGGCTCCCAGTTGCAGGGATGGCTCTATCTCCATTGAGGGCGGGCCTTCCTCTTTGTTGTGTGACTTGACTTGGGAAGATAGGAACAGAGATGTCTGTTCCCCCCAGATGGGGACAAAGAAATGATTCCACCCGTCTCGGTGATCTAGTGAATTTATTGGGGCTACTTGCAGGGGCATGGGTGACTCAAAGGCAGCTGACCAAGAAGTCTACCCTGGCATGGGTGATGGCTCACAGAAGTCACATCCCTGGAGCTCCCTTAGAGTTCCCTGGCAGCTCAGCTGGTCAGAAGGTCTATGTGCTTTCATAACTTTGGAGCAGGGCCTGAAGACTGGTGCCATCCATTCTTCCTGAGTCTTCTGAACACAGAACTCTCTTGGTTAATTGCCTTCAGAAAAGTCCTCACAAACACTGGTTTGCCTTACCAGCCTTCTAGATGATTCTGAATCCACCCAACACAGTGTCTCATGGTTTGCTCATGGCCGTGGAGCCAAGAAGAAGGGAGGCACTAAGTTGGTACTAAGCCACTTAGGTCAGGCCCCACCCACCCTCCATGGGCCCACCTCCACAGCTGAGCCCCACCCACCCTCCATGGGCCCACCTCCACAGCTGAGCCCCACCCACCCTCCATGGGCCCGCCTCCACAGCTGAGCCCCGCCCACCCTCCATGGGCCCGCCTCCACAGCTGAGCCCCACCCACCCTCCATGGGCCCGCCTCCACAGCTGAGCCCCACCCACCCTCCATGGGCCCACCTCCACAGCTGAGCCCCACCCACCCTCCATGGGCCCGCCTCCACAGCTGAGCCCCACCCACCCTCCATGGGCCCGCCTCCACAGCTGGGCTGCTTTCTTCAACCTTGTAGTCTCTTCCAGCCCTCCTTACACGGGACCCTCAAGACTTCTTTTGTCTTAGCTGGTTTCTTCATTTTCATTGCAGAAGACTGAACTGCACAGACCTGGCTTGTGCCTGCTTCCTAGATGGAAACTCACAAGTCTTGATTTCACTTGTTAGGAGAGGGAAACATCACCTGCCCCTCAGTTGTCATGGAAATTGAAGGATATTGTTGATAATTTCCCCTTGCTTCCTCATACTCTTCTCTGTTCCAGCTGTTTTCCCTTTCTTTGTCTACATTCCTAAAATCCTAGTCAACTTCAATCAGATGGCCAGAGGAAGTCCATCCCCTGGCTGGCACGAGGATCGAGTGGTCAAGTGTTGTGCCAGCCCTGAGGATTGATTCCCATCTCAGGCCAGGGTCGGGGCTAGGGGTCACTGGAGGTCACATGCTGTTGGTGCCTCCTGGCCATCTTACTTGGCTTTGTGGCATGTGGTAAGGACCCCAAGCAGCATTGGTAGGGGCCATTGTGACACTGTTTGGTTCTGCCACCAATCATGGTTTCACATAGCTCTGTCAGCCAGGAGCATCCATGTTCTTTCCGCCTGTAGTTGTACATACATTATGGGACAACAGGACAGCCATTTTGAGGGAGTAGTGGCCTTTTGTGCTCACATACTGGGCGTAACATTTGTGATACTCTTCATGGTGACAGTAGTTTTTTTTTTTTTTTTTTAACTGCACAGATGATATCTTCTGTCTCCAATCCTAATTAGTCCTTATGGCTCCAAAATTACATGCTTTTATATGCCTGTGATTATCTCAATAGGATTAACAGTGCTTTTTTCTGTAAAGATAATTGAGATCGTGCATGGCAGCATGTTTTTATGACTGTAGCATCATCCCCGGCCAGCTCTCCATGAAATCTTCTTGTTTCCAGTAGCCGCTTTCCCCTCATCCTGAGAGGGAGTGTTTGGAGACAGGAGAGACAAGTTTTCCGTGAGTATGCAAACTGTGCTAACCCGTGCTTTCTGCCTTTCTTAACTGCAGGTGCCTGGAGATTTGAGCCAAACATCTGAAGACCAGAGCTTGTCCGATTTTGAAATGTAAGTTCATGCACGTGCTCTTGAGGGGCCCTTGGAGAGTGAACCCTGTTGCTAGCTGTGTCCTGGAGGGGATGGTAGAAAAGTTCATGAGGTCAGCGCCGAGCCTGTTTGGTTGTCGAGTTGGGGAAGTTTGCTGAGTGCCAGACCATCTAATGTGCTTTATTCTCCCCTGGGCATTCAAAGTCATTTTGGTTTTTACTTGACATTTAAAATTGGGAAGGCGTCACATAGAGTTTTAACTCGTCGCTCCTGCAAGGCCACAGTCAGCTAAACAGGGCTGAGGGTCCTTTTGCACAGGGCCGGCGCTCTCTTCTTCACCTTGCTGCTGCCCCATGTCGCTCCCCTGCTGCTGTGTGGCCCACCCATAGTAGTGGCATTGCTCTGGTTTGACTGCTCAGACTCTGTCCGAGGGCTCTGCTCTAACTCTGAGGGGGCAGGTGTTCTTCAGACACGTTCTGTTTGGGGGATCCATAGTCCCCTCAGACTCCCAAGAACATGGGGCTCAGGGCCAGAGAGAGCCTCCTTTTTCTCATGTGGTTGTGGGCAGTGGATGAAGGTCCAGCCTCTTTAGCTTTACACCCAGGAATTCAAGACCAGCCACATACACAGTGAGCCTTTGTCTCAACAACGAGAAGGGTCATTCAGAAAGGCTACTTTAGAGCATGGGGGAGGCAGGACATTGGAAAGAACATTTTCCCTAGAACCAGGAGACCTGTGTTGAAATCTTAGGTACTGCGCTTACAACACCGTGGCCTCAGATAAGCCATGTCACCTCACTGCACCTTAGTGTCCCCTTTTCATAGGGTGAAAGTCCTGGAACCAGTTTTTCAGAATGTTATGTATGTTAGCAACTGGTGTGAGACTGTGGATGGCACAGGACATTGAAAGCCCCATCTGTCTTGGGCACTTCCATGAGGTGGATATGGTAGATAAGAAAGCAAGGATGGGGAGAAAAATGATCTAAGTTGAAGATGACTTTGACGCCCCAATGTCTATCCCCAACAATGGGGCCTTAAAACACATGGTATAAAGACAGACTAAAACAAAACCAGTTCTATGATAACAGTTGGAGACTATACACTCCATTACCAGAAAGAAGATCAGTAAGTAACTGAACTCAAACAACACTATAAAGCAATTAAGCATAACATAGACAAAGATACAGCTACAAATAGAATCCACACTTGGTTAGCGTTTTATTACTATACAAAGTAACTAAGGTAATCAGCTTATAGAATTAAAGAGTTGTTTTTGTTTTATAGGTTTCAATCAATGCTAAGGCAGACATAGTTCTGGGGCCTGTGTTGAGACAGCATGTCATGGCTGGCAGGAAGCTGCCTACCTCATGGTGCTTGGAAGCAAAGAGAATTAGGGAAAGACTGTGGCCCCATAGTTTCCTTCCACTGGACCTCCTCTTAGGATCACAAACAGAGACCATGGATTCTATAGATCCAAGATAGAATACACATGAGGTATTCTCCAGATTAGACCATGCCTCATTAAAATTTTAAAACTGAAGTCACTGTTTTCTTTGGTCATGGCAGAATAATGTGTGTAATTTGTTCCCCTTTCATGGTGAACAGAATAATTCATGAAATAGGGGCTGCATCTGTTTTCTCTGTTCCTCCATCTCTCGTACTTAGCGTTGTGTCTGCCACATAGTAGGTTCTAACTAGACACTCGGTTCATGAACAGATGAGTGATAAATAGGAGGAGGCGAGAGGACCTATGGAGCTAATGTGCAGGAGGGAGTCACATGGATGGTCACTTCCAACACAATGTAGTAAATGGCTTAGAACAAGAACATGTGACCCAGTCTGGGGTCACCTGCTTTGGCCCTGCAGGGTCATCTGCCTTGGCAGTTGGGAAAAGGAATGGAATCAAGGCATTGCTCTTCTGTACCCCTGTCTAGGTGGCAGAAATGTCCTGGGGTGCTCTAGGTACAGGCACAGCTGTGGGGCCTTTGCCTGTGGAGTGCCATTGGATACACAGACCAATTTGGTGGCTCCAGGTTGTTGATTGTACTTTGATCTTTGAACACGTGATCATTCATGGCTTATTGTCCCCTGGAAGGAGGTCACCACCTTGAGCCAGAGCTTAGAAGTGCCAGGGTCACAGGGCTGCTCGCCTGAGGGTTATTCTCTTTGTTAGGATAGATTGCTTTTTCTCTTTGGAGATTGTGAGATCATGAAGGTCATGGAGTCTTCAGCAAATCACTGGCATCTTGGATTATGCTACAAGCCCAAGAAGCTGTTGAGTTCTGAGCAGGAATGCCCAGGATGAGCCCCTCTCCCTGGATAGCTCTGGGTGAAAGCAAGACAGGGTTTTCCAGAAAGGGCACCATGCCTAGACAGCTGCCAGGATGCTCCTGAAGATCTCAGCCATAGCCCCCTTTTCAGGTTGGTGGAGCTGGGGTGGGGTGTGCATTGTGTACCTCAAGTCACCCTATAAGGCAGAGCTTTCATATAACCAAAATACCCTCAAATATGTTAAATAGTTCTCATGGGGATTGAGTGAGGAAAAGCACGGGGCTGTGCAGTTGATGTCCTCAGGGAATGGTTTTGTACTTGAAGTTTCCTTTTCTAGGTGCTACAAATGGAACCCAGGCACTGGCTTGTGTTGGGCAAGTGCTTTATCATTGACCCATGCTCCATGTAGTTTAGCTTAAATCTTGCTTGTCTTAGACTGTTTGTCTTAGTTAGACAAACTGTGCTGTGATAAGCACCATGACCAAAAGCAACATGGGGAGGAAAGGGCTCTTAGGCTTGTGTGTGACTGTCTATCATCCAGGGAAGTCAAGGCAGCAGCTTGCAGCAGAAACCACAGAGGAGCGCTGCTCATTAGCTTGCTTCCTCTCCCTCACTTACTACCTTCCTTACACAGCCCAGGCCTAGCCACCCAGGGATGGCACTGCTAAGGGAGCCTGGGCCTCTTACTCCAGTTAGCAATTAAGAACATGCTCACAGGCTCGTCAGATGGAAGCCGTTCCTCGGTTAGATTCCCTCTTACAGGTGTGTACACTGCATTATACAGTGTTCAGAGGAGTCACAAGAGGGTGTTTGTACCTGGCATCTGAGTTTCTCTAATTTGTTATTTTCCATTGTCCTTTTCTCCCCCAAGCCCAAGCAGCTATCACCCCTAAACCATAGGTATTGCTTTCCTGAGCTCTTGTGTGAAAATGGAGATCACAGTCAGAAATCAGGGTAGTGGAAGGCAGGTTGCTCCATGGGGTGCTGTAGAAACTGGGTGTGCCTGTGTATGACATCCCTCGGCTCCCTATTACTGTTCCTCTATCAGATGTGTGACTGAGCTTTAGATGCACCCTGCCAAGGTCACTTAGCTAGTTAGAACTCAAGACCAAGCTCTTTCTCATTCCAGAGTATATATTGCATATGTACATTTAAAATATATATGATATATATACCATACATACATATATTTAAATGATACACACATATCATTTATGTCTCTCTATATCTCCATCCTTTAAACCAAGTTCCTTAGAGAAAATCTTCTGGGTCTAGTGATAAGTATTAAACATGTCCTTATCTCACTGTTAAGTATGATGTCTCTTGTATATGTGACTTGTTTAAAATGCCTTTTAGAGGAGAAAATGGTGTCTTGGCCTGCTTTGTTTTTTTTGTAAGTAAAAATGGCCGCTCTCATCTCTTTATTCTGGTCAGATCAAATCGGGCGCTAATCAATGTCTGGATCCCGTCCGTGTTTCTCCGAGGCAAAGCAGCCAACGCGTTCCACGTGTATCAGGTAAGTGTCTGGGTTTCAATGTGACATCATGCTTGTGCCATGTGCTTTGCATGTTGGCACCACTTGTCTATCTGTAGGATCTGCCCTGGTGAAGTGGGGTGTGGCCTTTGGTCAGGTGGGAGGATGTGCATGGGGCTTCCTGCCTTGCCTTGTGTTGTTGTTGCTCTGTGACTTTGCTAGCTGTCTGTGACTTTGCCAGCTGTCTGTGACTTTGCCAGCTGTCCCCCAGCAGCACCACACACCTGGTCTGCCTGCCTGGCTTCAGCCAAGACTTGGGCTGTGGCTTATAGTCCATCTTGGGTCTCAGGTCTATGGCTGACTCTTGGCGTTAGGGGAAGGATTTTGATTTTCATGGCTAGCTCAGCTTGGCTCCTGTCACCATTGCTGGTACCAGGGATGGCAGTGATCTTACATGTCTGAGAGTAGGAAGATGACCCTAATGAAAATCAGACTATGCTTTTGTTGCTGTTTTGAGACAGGATCTTGGTACATAGCCTAGGCTGGCCTTAAACTTGCAAGTGTGTGGATTACAGGTGTGTGCCGTCATGACCAGTCATGTTACACATTGCAAAAGAAAGGGCCATTTTTCTGCAAACAAGCAAAGACTGCAAATATCTTCCCTCAGTGCCTCAGGAATGTCCAAGCCCTTTGTGCATGAGTGCTTCAGGATCCAGTTCTGCAGGATCTGTGTGCTCTGAAGATGGCTTTGCAACGAGATTTGTGGGGATTTCAGTGTTTATGTTTTCAGTTCCATGTATAGCATATGCATTAGCCCTTGTCTGACAGTACTTCTGGTTGGTATTTGGAAACATTTTAGGAAGCTTTGTGCAGTGTTTTCCATGTCACTGATAATGGATAGAAGTGACTTATTTAAATAATGGAACCACCAGGCATTGTTTATAAGATTTTTTTAAATGCATGTTATTTAAAATTGAGGCAATTTCTAGAGAAGCATATATAAAAGAATGATAAAAGAGAAGAGAAAACTATACCAGGGTCGGATAAAATGTAAACTCAGGGTTTTAAAGGAAAGAGCAGAGACTGTATTTATTCTGAGGTCCAACATAGTCTTTCCCAGTGATTTGAGCTTCCCAAGGGCTTCCTGGCAGCCATTGTGAAATGGAAATGCAGTTGGTTATTTTGAGTAATTCCATTGCTAACAACAAGAAAAGCTGTTAATTCCTCACAAAGAGCTAAAAGGAAACCTCCACATGGGGCTTCAGAGTGAGGAAGGCTGGGACAGATGATCCTCGGCTATATCCCGTGGTAACTTACTGTCTGCTTTCGAAGGATGTCCTTTGCAGGCAGCTGAGGGCACAACCACAGATGACCCCAGGCCTGTGAGGAGCCTGTGCAGCTTTCTCAGTAAACTGTCCTGTCTCCCACCACAGCCACGAGCCACACATGCTTGTTTAGATTGAAACTAGTTAAAACCAAATAAACTGAACACCTCTTCCATGGTCATGCTAGTCATGTTTCAGGTGCTTACTAGCTGGGCCTGTGGTGGCCATGTTGTTGCATGGCAAGGGTGATGTCTCTGTTGGAGTGGAAGCTTCTATGAGGCCATGCAGCTTGGGCCATGGCTGTTCCAGGGAGGGGGAAGTTTAGAAGACAGTAACTGAAGTTCAGATGGCAGAGCTTTGGGGAGAACCCTTCCCCCACAGTGCTTCTACTGCTTCTAGTACAGGGTGCCCCACTATCTGGCACTGCAGTATGCCCTTGTCATAACTGTTTTGGAACACCTGTGGGCTGCAGGTTAGACATGCCCACCTCTCTCTGGAGGATGCCCCAGATTTAGGCCCTCCCACCTCCTACTTGCATAACACAGGAAGCTGGTGATTGACACCTGGGGCCAACAACAGGTGTCATTTGTTTTCACTGTTTATTTTTACGTTTGCCTCTCAGTTATGACACAATTCTACTTTCCCATGTCTGAGGTACAATTTCTTTAAAAATAAAATCTTAAGTAAATAGGAAGTGAGTCAGCTTAAAAATAATACTAAACTCACAATAGTGAAAAGAGCATCAAGCCACGGGTGACACCAGGTGGGAACACTGGCATAAAGCATGACGAGGCTAAGTTAGTAATGTAAGTAATAATTACCAGCCCCAGGCCCCCACCTCCACACTGATTTCCATGCTGTGAGAATTAGCTCTGTCAGTGCTCATAGCAACTTTGTGAGGTAAGACCCTCTTATACCGGTCTCATGATAAGGAAACAAAGACACGGAGAAACACACATTTAGTGACGTGGCTTTTTAGCTCATGCTGCCACTGCAGACAGACGTTAGATCTAGTCTCACTGCCTTAGCTGCTCTCCTGATAAAATACCCTGAGAAAGCAACCTAAGGAGGAAGTGTAGTTGGATCTTTTCTGACCCACCAGCCCACTCCCAAATAACCATATGGAGACTTCTTATTAATTACCAAAGCTCAGCCCTAGCTTAGGCTTGTTCCTAACTAGTTCTTATACCTTAAATTAACCCAGATCTTTTAGTCTATGTTCTTTTAAGTGGCCTGGTCATCTTTACTCTGTGCTCCCATCCTGCTTTCTCTCCATCTGGCTGGTGTCTCTCTGTGTCTCTGCCCTTCTTCCCAGCATCCTCTCTGCCCCCAGAATCC
Organism: Peromyscus maniculatus bairdii; assembly: GCF_049852395.1. Taxonomy (NCBI): domain Eukaryota; kingdom Metazoa; phylum Chordata; class Mammalia; order Rodentia; family Cricetidae; genus Peromyscus; species Peromyscus maniculatus. Next base: position 3,591,000 of record NC_134859.1, on the reverse strand, counting down.
TACCTAGCTATTGGCCACTCAGCTTTTTATTAAACCAGTCCCAGTGACAGAGCTTCATAGTGCACAAAAATATTACCCCACAACAGGGAAGGGTTCCTTTTGTCTCACAGTTGCAGAAGGACACAGTCCATCAAGGCAGGGAAGACCTGGTGGCAGGGACAAGAGGCTGGCTGGTCACAGTGCATCTGCACTCAGGGTGCAGGGAAGTGCTGCTGTTCTTTAAAACTTCAAGGCCTGCTGGGCGGTGGTGGCGCACGCCTTTAATCCCAGCACTCAGGAGGCAGAGGCAGGTGGATCTCATGAGTTCGAGGCCAGCCTGGCCTACAGAGTGAGTTCCAGGACAGCCAGGACTGTTGCACAAAGAAATCCTGTCTCCAAAAACAAACAAAAACAAAACAAAACAAAGCTCAAGGCCCACCCTCAGTAACCCACTTCCTTCATCAGGAGTCTGCCTCCTAAAGACTCCACAGCCTTCCCAAACAACTACCAGTCAGGGACCAGGTGTTCAAATGTGTGAGCCTATGGGATACCGTTTGTATTTAAATCACAATGCCAGCTGTGGATAGAATCAAGTTTTTTAGAAACTCCTAGAAAAATGGCTGGGACAGCTGTCCTGATTCCAAAGGGAGGGGCCCAGCCTGGCTCAGATTTGCTGCCAAGTGAGCCACCTGAATCCTGAGAAGATGGGAGACATCTGGACCTCTGCAGTCTGCACTATGCACACAAGCATGAATGCACACTCATGTTCTCTCTTCCAGCCTGGTAGGCACAAAAACCAGACAGAAACAGTTTGCTGTCTCACAGTGACCACTCCAGTCATAGCAGGACGTCAGAGTTGCTTCCTCAGGACATATGGCTGGTGTAATGTCAGGTCCCCAACGCCTACCTGGAGGAGTGGCTCAGAGACTGTATTCTCTAGTTCCAAAGACTGGAAGGCAGTTGTCCACATTGCAGATAGTAACTCAGTGCCTGTGCCTGTGTAAATGCAGAAAAGGATTCTAGCAGGAACTGTTGTGGGTCCTCAGGAGTGCAGTGGGGCCCCTGATCCTCTGCCCAAAGGGGGCCCGAACTGAGAAGTGGCATTCTGGCAAATTTCAGAACAAAACCAATGCTGGCTTCCAGTGTCGTCCCAGTTTAATGCTTTTCATCCTGAGAACTTCTCTTACTGTGGGGCCGCTGATGTCTGGCTGCCAACAGGCAGTGGCCAGAGACAAACCAGTGAATCGGTGATGAGTCAGGTGTGAAGCAAACCTACCCTTGGCCGGCCACTTCAGCCTGCCGACAGCGTGCCCACCTGCCCGCCCACCTGCCCGCCCACCTGCCCGCCCACCTGCCATGTTTTCTTGTCCTCCCTCCTGTTCTTTCTTAGTACCCAGTTGTGTTTGTGGTTTGATTTCTCGTCAATTCCACATGGTGTAATTAAGTTTGCTATTGATCAATACATTTCTGTCTTGTCTCTGCAAATATTTAATCTGGTTCTCCAGGTGATAGCCCAATTTCCAAACAAGTTGAAGATCTGTGCTAATAGCCAACTGAAATATTTAGAGAGTGATCTTGGATATTAAAAACAATCCACCATTCCTCTCTCCTCCCTTGGCAAATGTTACCTCTACTAAATTGACAGGAAATAGCACATCAGCACATGTGTTTCTGGGTCCTCAAATCCTTCCTTTAAAGAATGCCTTTCCTCCAAGGACACCTGCATCTGTTGTCTACATGAGATTAATTTCAGCCTTTGAATCCACTCACCAGAAGCAACTAGGTTTCCATTATACATTGTTGCTTTGTTTCAGTGAGGTCTTTTTTTTTCTAGAAGAGCCCTTTTCCCTAGACGCCCCAGGTGTTGTTATGGCTGAAAGGAAAGATGGTGCCCTCGGAAGACTCTCAGCATTTGAGCACCAGTTCCCTGCTCTCCCAGCCCTGCCAAAGAAATGCATGAAGCATGTGTGTGTGGAGGATGCTGGGAAATTCCATTTTTTACCCTATCAATAATAGATCATAGGCACTCAGTAGGCTATATGGGACCCAGGTGGTTTGGAGCAGGCAATGTTTTTAGACTCCAGGCCTTGGGTTTTTTGACTCTTCTTTCATCCTTTTTCCTGAGATGGTTTACTTGTGTGCCTCAAGTGTCTTTTATCTCAGGGTCCATCTCCATGCAACTTGTGGCTCTGCAGAGAGAGGGCATCCGCTAAGTAAGAAACATAGCTGAGCTGCATTTAGAAATGGGGGCTGCAGTGCAGAAGCATGGGCTGGGAGGAGCCTCAGCCCTAGAATGTGACATTTCACATTTGGGGACGCACTAACCAGTTCCAAGGCTGAAGCGCCTTCCTCCCACTCATACCTGGTTCCACCTGTTGCATCTGCTGTGAATGTGGTGTCCTGGAGAGCCTACTGTGGGCTTGCCATATGGTGAGTGTGATTTCTTCAGCTAGTACCTGCTAACTGCTGTAGGCCATGGGAAACCCAGTGCAGTCTCTTTTCTAGAACATTCCATCCCACAGCACCATGTGTCTGGGGATTGCAGTCCTTAGCTGTTCTTGGAGCACTCAGCCTCTTGGAAGTCTCTTTTGGCCTCAGGTGTCTCTCGCTGTTCTTCTCTGTTCCTGGTTTTGTCTTTACAAATAGGAGAGATTTTTTTCCTTTGTTGGTATAATTTATTTGCCCCTAAGCTGATGACCAAGGACCTGCTATATTCCATGCCTGTGCTTACCATCTGCAGAACCAGTGGTACGCCAAACTTGCCACTGAGCTTTCCTTCAGTGGCCCTTCGTGTTAGTCAGTCGGGGCAGGGGTGCGGGGAGGAGCTCTGAGTAAAGCAGCTCTGCTCTGCAGGGGGGGGGATGGCAACAACAGGACACACCCACCTTGTGCCTTGGAGTGTGGGCCTTGCCACATGTGACAACATGTAAATGCTGAGCACATGTGATTTGTGTAGATGTGGCCCTTTAAGGGTCCTCACTTAACCAAATGGCTTTGGGCACGATCCCCTGTTGAAAAACCTTGATTGGCATCCAGCTGTCAAGCCGTCCATATGACCTGCCCAGAGGCCTGCAGGGGACAAGACTCTCTTATTTCTGAGGGACCTAGGGTCTTGAGGGTGGGTGGACACACGGGACCTACGTCTGGGTAGCTGCAGGGCAAGGGAGGTTCCCAGGATGCCAGGAGCTTTGTGGGAGGTGAGAGCTGATGTGGCACCTTGATGCTCACTATCATTTCATGCATCTGACTCATGAACTGGACACTGCTGTCCTCAGGCCCTTGTGTCAGATGAAGTGATGGTCAGTATCAAGATCTGACCCTGTCACCCTCAGTGTCCTTCCCATGGAACTCCCTGCCCACTCACCCACCCACCCACCCATCTAAACTCGTAGGGAGAGGCCATGGATTTGTTTTGGTGCAGCAGTCTCAGTAAATTCAGTCCTCTGCAGCAGTGCTTCTCAGCCTTCCCAGTGCTGCGACCCTTCAGTACAGTTCCTCATGTTGTGTGACCCCAACCATAAAATTATTTTGTTGCTACTTCATAACTATAATTTTGCTACTGTTACGAATCATAATATAAATATCTGTGTTTTCTTGTGGTCTTAGGTGACCCTGTGAAATGTTTGTTTGACCCCCAGAGGGGTTTTGAACCACAGGTTGAGAAGCACTACTCTAGAGGCTCCGTCCACTGTTCCATCCCCCATTACTCACTGTCTTTGCTAACATAGCAGCTGGTACTGCAAGACTGGGATGTGGACTTGCTGAGTCCCCAGGGCCATGAGAAACCCAGTAAGGGAGGACTTCCTTGGCCATCAAGTGGTAGAGTTTTCAACATATTCATGTTTAGAAAGATGTAATCAGTGCTCCAGTTCATATTTAGAAGCTTGAGGAGATGCCCTTGTAAGCAGCTACAGAGAAGTGGACACACCTCATGGGTAGGTATCAGGCTTAACTCCCTTTTGATGTTTGCTTTTTCTTGGGGAAATCAAATGCAGTAGATTATATAAGATCATATCCCCAGTAACAGGGAGCAGAAGGAGGAAGTGTCAGGCTACCAGAGTCCTCTGCTATTCCTGATTGCCTCTGCACCCCTACATAGCCTTTTTTCCTCTGTGGAGGTATGGGCACAGTTGTCAGGTCAGTGACCTGGCAGATAGGGCATGGAGTTGACACAGTGGTTTGTCATGGGGATCCCCTGCCTGCCCTGCTCTTTCTTTTGTGCTCATGGCTGAGACATCCCAGTTCTGTGATCATTTGGTAAGTATACAGTTTGGGTTGGGAAAGCTGGGCTTGGGCAAGGTACAACTGTGTAACTGTTGAATAATAGATATTAGAGGAATGTCTTCAGGAGAGTAAAAGGCATAACCAATCACTACTGGGGATATAGTGGTAGGAATGGGCAGCAGGAGCTTGAATGAGGAGGGGGTGGGAAGCAGAGCTGTAGTCATTAGCTTTTCTTACTGCTGTGACCAAATACCTGACAGAGTCAACTTAAGGGGAGAAGGGCTTATCTGGGTTCCTGGTTTAGATGGTATAGTCTATCATAGAAGGGAAGGCATGTGCCTCAGTTAAGGTTTCTATTGCTGTGCAGAGACACCATGATCACAGCAACTCTTATAAAGGAAAACTTAATTGTGGTGACTTGCTTACAGTTCAGAGGTTCAGTCCATTATTGTCATGGTGGCATGTAAGCAGACATGGTGCTGGAGAAGTAGCTGAGAGTCCTACATCTTACAGACAACAGGAAGTGGTCTCAGACATTGGGAGTAGCTTGAGCATAGGAGAACTCAAAGCTCACCTCCACAGTGACACACTTCCACCAACAAGGCCACACTGACTCCAACAAGGCCACACCTCCTAATAGTGCCACTCCTTTTGGGGGCCATTTTCTTTCAAATCATCACATTCTACTCCCTGTCCTCCATAAGCTTGTAGCCATATCATAATGCAAAAAGTGTGTTCAGTCCAACTTCAAAAGTCCCCATTGTCTATAGCAGTCTCAAACTTATTTAAAAGTCTAAAGTTCCATGTCTCTTCTGAGATTCATGTGATCTCTTTGTAATCACCTGTAAAATCAAAATTAAAAGACAGATCACATACTTCCAACATATAATGGCACAGGATATACATACATTACCATTCCAAGACATAGGGAAGAGAGAACAGTGAGGAAATACTGGACCAAAGCAAGACCAACAACCAGCTGGGCAAAACTCCAAACTCTGCATCTTCATGTCTGATGTCAAAATGCTCTTCAGATCTCCAACTTCTTTCAGCTCTGTTGACTGCAACACACTTCTTTCTCTAAGGCTGGTTCCACTCCCTGTTAACACCTTTCCTCAGCAGGTATCCCATGGCTCTGGCATCTCCAACATCTTGGGGTCTTGAAGGCAATCCAGGCTTCACCTTCATAGCTTCATGAAATGGCCTCTCTACTAGGCCTCTCTACTAGGGTCACCCTGACACATGCCTGGCCTCAGCAGCTTTCTTTAGATGTGGAGGCAAATTCCATAGCTCCTATCTTCTTTCTTTAACACTAGAACCATGTGGCTGAAGCTGCCAAGTTCTGCTGCTTACTGGGACTGGAACATGGCCCCCTCGTTCAATAACATCTTCACATAAAAAACATCCAGTTTTCTGTTTTCTGCCTAAGCTTGGCTGTCTTTGAACTAGCTCTGTAGACTAGGCTGGCCTCAAACTCAGAGATCCACCAGCCTCTGTCTTCTGAGTGCTGGGATTAAAGGCATGCACTACCATGCTCAGCTCTAAACTTTTCTTTAATTCCTTTTCACAAGTCAGAAACTTAGCAGGGTGGGATCTTGCCCTGAGGTCACCACTGTAAGCGAGTGTTACATTTCTGGAGGGAAAGGTATCCTGACTTTGTTGGGAAGCCAGACTGTACCTCGAGCCTCAGTAGGATAGTTCTGGAGACTGGAGCCACAATAGGACAGCTCAGCCCTGGAAGGAAAGGTATCTCGACTTGTCGGGAAGCCAGGCTGTACTTAGAGCTGCGGTCGGACAGCTCTGGAGGGTGGGGCAGCAATACAACAGTTCAGCTTTGGAGGGAACGGTATTCTGACTTGTGGGGAAGTCGGGTGATCCCTGAAGCTGGGGTGTGGTGGAAGATAATCTCCCCACAGGATATAGCAGCCCTGATCCTCTCCTAGGAGAGAGCCATTACAGCTGAGCTTTGCTCTGCCCCCGGCCCCGCCCCCCCTTAAGGGGGCTTCCCATTAGAGCTCCGCATCTTCTTTCTGGCCCAAGATGTTGCTTCTTCAGCTTCACTCTGCTGAAGGGGAAACCCCTGCAAACATGTAGCAATCTCCTCTGGCTCCTGTTAAAAGTTGTTACTTTTTTTCTGCTCTGAGCCCAGCTAAGGGACATCTTAGTAGGTTCTTCTGTTCTGCACCTGTGAACTAAGATCTTCACCTAAGACTCTTTTGAGAAAGACATTTATTTGGGAAGGAGGAGTCCAGGAGAGTGGCTGCCTCTTCCCGAGTGGGAAAGCACAGTCAACAACTGAACAGGCGGAGGGGCTTATATAGGGCTTCTTAGGGGTGGAGTTTCTCCAGGGAGAAGATTTTCTGCTCAAGGATTGGTTAGTTTTCCTGCTCAGGGATTGGTTAGTTTCCTTGGTCAGGAGTAGATTTGCCTCTGATTTCAGGGCCGTATTGTGTTTCTTTCACTGGTCCTTTTTAGCCATTTGGCTCTAATTTTAGGGCCAGGGCATATTTCTTTCACTGGTTCTTATTATAGGGACAAAGTGTGTTTCTTTGGCTCTGGTTTCAGGGCCAAAGTGTTTCTTTCACTGGCTCTGGATTCAGGTCCAAGGTGGGTTTCCTTCACTGGCTCATGTTTCAGGGCCAGGGTGGGTTTCCTTCACTGGCTCTTGTTTCAGGGCCAGGGTGGGTTTCTTTGGCTGCCCCTTTCCCTATAACACTCCCTTTATGCCATTCCTTCATCAGTGTATCTCCTTAAACACATGATTTAGCTCTATTCTACTTTCTGATGCCCCTTTTCTCTTTTTTCATTTTATATTTTTATTTGCTAAGTTTGCTCCTTTTCATTATAAGTCTTCACCAGAGTTAACACTAATAACCACACAACAGAGTCTATGCTAGGCTGTTTTGAGATCTCCTCTGCCGACGGAATTAATCCAAATGTTTCACTTTAGCCTCAGGCAGACCTTTCTGACAAGAGCAAAAAGCAGCCACATCCTTCAAAATATCACAAGACCAGTCTCTAGGCCACATATTAATATTCTTCTCCTCTGAAACCTCCTGAGCCCCACAGTGCAGATCACCCTCAGCACCATGGTCTTCCATGCTCCCACTAGCATGGCCCGTTAAGCAGTGCTTAAAGCATTCCACTGCTTTCCTAACCCAAACTTACAAAGTCCAAATTCCTTCAAACAAAAGCATGTTCAGGCCTATCACAGCAGTACCCCAGTCCCTGGGACCAACTTCTGTCTTAGATAGGGTTTCTATTGCTGTGAAGAGACACAATGACCACAGCAGGAAAACATTTCATTACGGTGGCTCCCTACAGTTCAGAGGTTTTGTCCATTATCATCATGGTGGGACATGGAGGCGTGCATAGGAGAACTGAAAGCCCAACCCCACAGTGACACACTTCCTCCAACAAGGCCACACCTCCTAAATGGGGACCATTTTCTATCAAACTACCACAGAATGGCAGCTGAGGCAGCTGGAACTGCCTAGTGTATGGTGGAGGGAGCTGGCAGTAGCTCATCTCAGCTGTGGCGGACAGGAAGCGAGGGCACGGACCTGAAGGTGGGCCAGGCTGTCACTCGCAGAGCCTCACTCCTGGTGACTCACCGCCCCTGCTATGCCTTCCGTCCCAAAGGTCCCATATGTCTACCCCACCCCAAACCTAGCATGATCCCAGATGCAAGGTAGCAGGCAGTGCTGCTGTATCCAGGGCTCCCTAAATGTCTAAACATATAGCCCAGGAGTCATTTTCCATTTGCTGATATATCACAGCTGAAATAAAGCCTCCTTAAAGGGACCTCCCTGAAGCTAACGTAGTCACGACGGGATGTGGTCTGTAGTCGTGTCCAGCACACTTTAGTTTCAGACCCAGATGCACTGTGGCATTTGCTGGAATGAGGCCCTGTAATCATAGGAGGTGTGTGTCCTGACCCTCTCCCCTACTTCCTGCTCATACAGAGCACAACAGTTATCACGGCCTCTCCCAGAGGAGTTAATGCAGTCATAGTGGCCTCCTGGCAGGAAGGGTGACATTTGGTCTAGGGTGCTGTGTAGTATGAGGCCCAACACCTATGGCTGGTAGGCCTTCCCTGTCGCTTGGGTCTCCTCACATGCTGCTGATTAGGTCCAGCATCTGGATCCCTGGTTCCACTGTGAGCTTCCATTGGAGTCACTCCTTTCCAGGATGTCCTGGTTCCACTGTGAGCTTCCACTGGAGTCCCTCCTTTCCAGGATGTCCTGATTCCGCTGTGAGCTTCCATTGGAGTCCCTCCTTTCCAGGATGTTCTGGTTCCTCTGTGAGCTTCCATTGGGGTCACTCCTTTCCAGGATGTCCTGGTTCCACTGTGAGCTTCCACTGGAGTCACTCCTTTCCAGGATGTCCTGGTTCCTCACCCCTGCTTGAGGGCCGGGACAAGGAAGAAGCACGAGACTGTCAGGTCTGGAGACCCGAGTCACTTCCTCTTCTTTTTCTCCCTCCCCCTTCCGTCTGATCTCCATTCCCTCTTGCCTGTTCTGTTGTCTTCCTCCCTCCCGGCCTTGCTCTGCCTCATCTTCCATTATCCCCCTCCCAGCGCCTCGGCCTCCTTCCCCCACTCCTTGGTGTTCTCTCCCACCCTTCGTCCTTGACACAGAGGACTCCTAACTCTTGAAGTACCCCGGGCAGAGAAGTCCAGCGGGTCAGTCGGTAGAGTGGCTTCTTGGTGTGCCTCCCTCTCCCCATGTGACTTCAGGCTTCCTCCACACAGCTCTTGGCAGGGCAGGACCTAGGGAGAGCTGCAGGCCCCTGTTTCTCCTGAACTGCATTTGAACGCTGCAGCACACACATCCTGCCTGCTTGTGAAGGTTACTTTAAATTATTGGGTCGCCCTGTGGTGGGGATCTTTTCTTGTGTTTACCTAGTTGCTCCTGTTAGTACTCACTGACTTTTTAATGGAGTACTCTTGTTCCTGTGCAGATTTTAACCTGTGTTTGTTTGGTTGGCGATGAGACAGAAGTTCCTGTCAGTGTTACTGTGGACCACCACCGCAAACATGTCAAGGTTCCTCAGACTGACCTAGACAGGAAAGCAAACGCCTCTCAAGCCACAGTACACAGGAGATGGCATTTGTCAGCTCCAGGGTTGTTGGTGCTGTTGCTGTTGCTGTTGTATTGGTGGTGGTGGTGGTGGTGGTGGTGGTGGTGGTGGTGGTGGTGGTGGTGGTTGGTGATAGAAAGTTGTTTTGAGGGTAGAGTGGGAAGGGGGGATCTGTTCTGTTTGGTTGTGGTCTTGGAGTATCAGGATGTGACACCTGCATGACTTCTGTCCTCAGTGTTTCAGGGGCTTCCTCCTGTGCTTGCTGTCATTTCTGTTCCTGAGACTGGGGCCTCCTGTGCAATCAGCTCAGAAGTCCCCCTGCCCAGTAGCAGTACTTTAAAAACCTGCCTAACCTGCCTGTCTTCTTCCTCACTAGATTGGAGTTGGGGTGGGGGCAGGAAGAGTGAGAGGCAGGGACAGATGCTGCTCACAGCCCTGCAGCTGCAGGACAGCACTCCTGTCCAAGTAGCATCCTCAGAGTCCCTGCAATTGCAGCCTGGGAGCTGGGGCTTACTGCAAGCAGGTGTGTGTCCGTTAGTTCATTGTCTGTGCTTGCTCCCGTGTAGAGGCTTCCTTAGTGTGGTGGCTTGAAAGAAAATGGCCCCCAAAGGAAGTGGCACTCTTAGGAGGTGTGGCTTTGTTATAGTGGGTGTGGCCTTGTTGGAGGAAGTGTGTCACTGTGGAGGTGGCTTTGAGGTCTCATACATGTGCAAGCCACATCTAGTGTCTCAGTTTACTTCCTGTTGTCTTTGGGTCAAGATGTAGAATTCTCAGCTCCAGCACCATGTCTACCTGCATGCCACCATGTCCCACTGTGATGATAATGAACTAAACCTCTGAAACTATAAACTGACACCCCAATTAAATGCTTTCCTTTATAAGAGTTGTCATGGTCATGGTGTCTCTTCACAGCAATAGAAACCCTAAGTAAGACACTTAGGGAGCTGTGACTTGGAATGAGGGTTGGTGGTGTGAAGAGGAAATGCTTTTAAATGATACTCACGGTTTGCCCAGTGGGGAAGATCTAGGCAGCAGGGTACTTTTTAAGGATTCAGTGTCATCAAGACGCCTATCCTCTGTGGAGCTGCTTTGGACTCTCAGTTTGCCCACTGCACAGCCATACTGTAGTAGGTCTTAATGGGCAGCTGCAGGCCAATGTCACCTCACCTCAGATGCCCCAGTAGAAAAGGCCCCTGTCCCATGACTGACACTGACTCAGTGCAGGTGTGGTACTTGCAGGGCACATGTCCCCTGTAGCCACAGCTCCGTGGAGAATGGGGAGCTCTTTCTGGGCTCTCTGTAGCTGGCAGAATCAAGACTAGAGAGTAAAGACTTGCTCCCGCACCAGGGTGCTGAGAACAGTAGGGATGTCGTCCACAGCCTTTCGGCCTGTGCGGAGGTGGCCGACCTACAGTGGGCACAGCCGCTAAGTTTAGGCTTCTTGTCTGGCGTTTCTAGGACCCTAGACTCAGGCACTGAGTGTGTAGTCATAAGTGGGCTGGGACCTGCAGCCTCCAAGGATATTACTCACTTAGATGGTCAGAGTTCAGGTTCAGCTGTTTCCTGCTGACTCCAGGGCCCAGAACAGGCTAGATTGATGGATGGATGAGGCATTAAAACAAGGCCCATAACCTGGGTTATGCTTCTCTCATCCTTGTATGCCTGATGCACCAACCCCATCAGAGTTCTGCCTTTCGGCTTTTTATCAAGTTCTTCAACTCCCAGTTCCCCACCTGTTCTCTCTGGGGCCCACTCTTTTCACTGATTTAGACTTTGTTGAGTGCTTGTCACAGGACCTGCCCTGACCGGAATGGCTTTCTTGTCCTGAGTATTTTCCTACTAAATGTTACCAAAGTGGTGTGGTTTCCATGGAGCCCACAACAGGGAGGCTTACATATCAGCTGCCATGACCAGACTTTCCCAAGATCATCTTTGCAGACTCAGCACCTTAGATAAGTGGGCATGAGAGTTTGGACTAAGCTGGGTTTTTAGGCATGTCAGAAAATAAAGCTTGGGAAACTCCTTCTGTTCCTTAGGCTTGTCTTGGGTCCTGGAGACATGCAGTGACATCCTAAATGTGGACTCACAGTGTTGTCCTCTTTAACATCATGCCAGGTCTTCTTAGGGTTGTTGGGAGCAACTAACATAGTTACCTGAGGGCCTTCTACATGGATGGAGGTAACCCAGTGAGTAGAGCTGCTACACCATGTCCCTCTGAGGCACCCACAAGTAGATGCAGTTGCTATTTGGGTCACTCTCCACCCACAAGGTTGTCTGTAGACACACCATAAAAGTCTTAGAAATATCTTTTCCTGGGGCTGAGGAGATGCTCAGTTGGTAATGAGAATGTTGGTAATGGGGGTGTTGAAGTTCTATTCTCAGAACCCATATAAAAATGCTGGTGTGTAGTGTGTGCTGTAGTCCCAGTCCTAAGGAGGTGGAGACAGATACATCGCTGGGGCTTCTGGAAAACCAGCCTAGCCAGCTTGATGTGTTCTACACCTGTGAGAGACTCTACATGGGAGGGGGTGATAGAACAACAGCTGAGGTATTGGTTATCCTCTGTCCTATACATACACATTTATACACACATACATATGAGTGTGTAAATACATACATACACACAGACACAGACACAGACACAGACACAGACACACACACACACACACACACACACACACACACACACACACACACACACACACACAACCTCCCTCTCCAGTCCAGAATTAAGAACCAGGCTGCCCTAGCCTCAACCCAGATAAATTTGCATTAGGATTCAAGTACTTGCCTGTCCCTTTCCTTGCTGTAAGGCCTAAATCGAGCTGCATCCTGAAGTTCCCCAAACAGGTGCCATCATACTACAGCTTTTCATCTGCTAGTGCTGCCGCTGCTCAGCCCAGTGTTGATCCTAAAGTTGCAGGAGGCAGTGTGTAGGAACTGTCTCGAGACAGCCTGTGGCAGCTCAGATGTCAACTCTTAGGGTTTGTGTTTATGTGATGAATGCTTCCCTGAGGCCTATGGCACAGGGGTAATGATTATTTTGTTTCTGGGTTTGAAGCAATAGACATATGTGGTGGTGAATAAATGCCTTCTGGCTTGGGGGAGCTTCTCCATGATCCATCTTTAGACTCTGAATTGTGCCAGCCTCAGGAGGCCTTCACATCATGTTAATCTCGGAGCCATTGCATTATACCATGAGGGCTGGGAGCTTTTAGGTTTTGTTTTTTGAAGCTGGGCTTCAAGAAGTCTTGGGTTCCTCTGAGGTAGAGAAGGTGGAACTATTGCTCTGAGCTTTGCATCTCTGTCGCACCCTCTCCCAGATACAGAAAAGCATTTCAAGTCTAACCTTGAGAGGTTATCTCCTTGTGCTGGCAGCAACTTCCTCCCCAGAGACTGTGAATCCCAAGCTCTGTGCCAGGCTCTCAGCCATGTGCGACTGTCAGACTGCTGCACTGTCTAGACCTAGGAAAGGCAGCTCGACTTGGCGGCTGTGTAGAAGCTGTTTTCCAGGGGCAGAGAGACAAGGCTGTGGAAAATGTGGCCTGTGCTGATTGGGGTCCCAAAGGACAGTATGATGGTTACAGTGCAGGACTGGTGGAGGAGATGGGCACACGGGATCTCAGCTCTAGGATCTGAATGCTACTGGCCCAGCCAATGGGACAGGTGCAGACCAGGGAAGGTGTGGAGAGAAACAGGCTTTGAATACCTCAATTAGAAGAAGCCAAATGGAAAGTAGGCATGTGAGTTAGCAAAAGGAAGGGTCACAGAGTTGTGTCACCAAAGCCACCTCGTCTACACCCACTTTTGCAGTAATCTATTTATGAAGAAAGGACAGGGGAAATATGAATAAAGCCAATGCTTTTTATTAAGCCTTTCATATATACAAGTCCCATTCTTCACTATCAGTCCACAAGAGCAAGTATTTTTGTGTATGAGAAGGTTGAAATTAGGTGTATTTCCCAGGTCCCACAGCAGTGAGTAGCAGAGCTGAGCTGAGGATCTGGGTGTAGCTGCCTACTAAGTCTATGCTCTCTAGGAGAAAAACCCTGCCTCTTTCTATGTGTGTGTGTGTGGGGGGGGGGAGTTCACATATGTGTCCACATATGTCATGTGCATGTGGAGGTAAGAAGACAGCCTTAGGGGTTACTCCTCAGGTACCTTCCACTTTGTGTGTGTGTGTGTGTGTGTGTGTGTGTGTGTGTGTGTGTGTGTGTGTGTGTTTAAGGCAGAGTCTATCATTGACCTGCAGCATCACCAAGCTGTCCAGCAAACTTGGATCTGCCAATCTCTACCTCCCATCTCACTGCTTGAATTACAGTTGCACAATGCCATGACTGGCTTTTTGTATGGGTTATGAAGATCCAAACTCAGGGTCTCACACTTGGAAGAAGAGCACTTTATCAACTGAACCATCTCCTCAGCCTGCCATTTCTTTCTTAACTGAGCTCCCAAACAAAGGAACAGTAATATGATAATGATGATGATGATGATGATGGCATTAATGATATATGATTGTTGATAATGATAATGATGGTTGGTGATGATAATAATGCTTGATGATGATGATAATGATTGTTGATGATGGTGATCATAGTTGATATCAGTGGTTGATGATGGTGATGGTTGATGATAATTGTGATTGATGATAGTGATAGTTAATGGTGATGGCTGATAATGATTGTAATATCGATGATTGATAACGATTGATGATAGTGATGGTTGATGATGATAATGGTGGTTGATGATAGGAATTGATGGTAGTGATGGTTATGATGGTTGATAATGGATGATCATGGTGATGATAGTTGACAATGGTGATGGTTTATGATGGTGGTTGATGGTTGATGATGGTTGGTGGTGATAATGATGGTGATACTGATAATGGTTGATGATAGTGGATGATAATGATGACCATGGCAGTAACTGCAGCTGTAGTGTTTTCTAAGTGCTTCTTGTGCACCAAATATGCCAAATCATCTTTGTCCTTCATTTAATTGAACTTTGGGGAGACTGAGAAGAAAGTCTTTTTTGTTTGTTTTTATTATTTCTTATGTGTGTATGAAGTGTGTGTAAGAGGATATACTGGGACACACCTGTGGAAGGCAGAGGACAGCTGTATAGACTCTACCCTTTACTACCATGGGTCAGGTCTTCAGGCTTGAGGAATGAACACTTTTAAGTACTGGGTCATCTTCTAATTACAGCTTCAGAAATGGAAGGAGGCCACACACCTAGACTCTGTTAAAGAAAAGTATATCATGAAAAGTTTGGGAAACTTCACTATTTTGAGAAAATTTTGTGTAAATCCCAGCTATTCCTCTAGGGTCTGGCAGAGCCTAGGGCACTAACAATCCTATTTAGTTTGCAGACTTCTTTTGGAATCTTAGTGTTTATTCTCTCCTTGACTCTCTTCTAGTCCTCCTTCTTTGATTTTGTATTCCCAAACATTTCCAGATTTGAAAAGTTGTCCTCATCACCTCCACCTGAAGTTATCTCCTCTCCCCTTGCTTTCAATTGTGCATTCTTTTTTTTTTTAAGCATAAAAGGAGGTTTATTTTGGGGTAACTTACAGACAGTAAAGGGGTTGGTTACAGGATCTGGGGGAGGTGAAGTGCAGTCCAGCGGGGGTTCTCTGGAGAACTCTGATTCAGTCTTTTTTTTTTTTTTAATGCCAAATGCTGTTTATTGAAGGAGGGAGGAGGTCTTAAATACAGGCTTACAGCACAGTGGGAGAACCCTGGAGAGCAGAAGTTCACTATGGATGTTTTACAATCTTGCATCTAAGCTGTTAACACCCATTATGCAGGATACACAGACAAGGAACTTCCCTTAAGCATTCCGGAGGGTGGAACCCAGCAGGGAATTAGCATAGGGAGGATATCAAGGTCAAGGTCAGCAAACAAGGCAACAGTTACCCAAAACGGGCGCCAGGGCCCTACAGGTTCCCCTTTTACTAAAAAATGAGCTTCTGACTTAGGTTTCGTGGGACGTTAGCAGATCACCTTACCCATCATGGAGATGCCTGCTCAGGCCACACAGGTGCTCTGTCTTAGGTTGGTGAGCACCTCCCAGGCATTACCCATCTCTGAATACTCATTATCATACAGGCTCAATCGTGTGTGAGCTGCAGAGTTAACTGCTGCCAAAGATCTCAAAGTGGCACTGGGCTTACAATCTGTGTGTTCGACACAGAAAAGACCAACAGAGGTCCTATCCCACCCATAGCCAGTAGGCTAAAGGCAACTGAGCCATTCCCTTCCTTAACAAGCCTTACTGCAAATTGGAGTCCTTGTAAGATGGTATCCCAAAAGCAAATGGAACTTGAGTTTATAAATTTATAATTTTTCAGAGCCAATCAAAATGTATATAACTACTGAATTAAATTTATCATGCCTAATAGAATGAAAGATTAACTAACTGTGGTAGCTACTTTTGTTACCAGGGTCTCCACTGTGCTAGCTGTAGTAAGCAATTATGAAATGGTAATCCCAGAAACAGTAGCTGCGGTGGCCGCCATTGCTATAACAGCAACAGCAGCAGCAGCAATGTCAAATTCTCTTCTGGATTGTGTGGACATCCACTGGCATGGATATAACTCCAGTAACACAAACCGCCAAGGCCCATTTTTCTTGATCCCAGCACGACTTAAGCTGGCAGCTCTTCTGGAGAATCCAACCTCATGGCTACAGTTCCTAGGCTTACATTAATGCTTGCCAAAGCTGGCCATATTGGGCTCTCAATCCCCATTGGCATCAGAAGGGTAGAGTTTTTCATGAAGACCCAATAGGTCTCTGTCATGTTTCGATTGTGCATTCTTGTTTTGTGTTCTTTATGGTGCTTGTCACTTTTTGACCAGTTTAATTTGATTGTGTGATTGATAACTGTGACTGTCTCTGGCTGATCTGTAAGCACTGCCCCACCCCCACCCCTGGGGCCTTGATCAGTTCATGTAACTAAATATTTATTATTAAATCAATAACTAGGCAGACATGCACAGGTGAAACTTGGGATGCACATGTCCAAGTTACAGCTTAGCTGCATGAGGAGTAAGATTCAGTCAGCAGCCACCTCTGCTCCCATGTTGCAGTAGTGCCCATTTCCTTCAGATGCCAAGGGTGGAATGTGGGGCTATCTGTTCTGGTAGCACTGGGCTATGAGGCCTCCCAGGATCAGTTTTTCTACTCTGTTTTGCATAAGACTTTGGTTTTTGTTGTAGTTGTTTTTCTTATTCTCTTCAAGTATATATTTTACAAAGAAATTAAATAGAAAAGTTTTATCTCTTGAATGTGGTGATAACACAAAAATCACAACCTTCTGACTTGGAAAGCAGGGATTTCCCCAGGCACAAGAATCTTAGTAGGCAGCTTCCTGTGATGGACCCAGAGACTTCAGGTATCTGCACATATGACTAATAACATCTAAATATCTAAATTGGCATTATGAGGCAGGAATTGTTTAAGGACCTAGGGGCTGGGTTAAAGGTTAAATATACAGGGAAACTTGTAGATTACAGCATGAAGGGGTTTGGAAGTGCTTTTACTTGTTCATGAAACAGACTTCGGGCCATGTTGCAATGTCTTCTCCTCTCTGTTCAGGATCAGACACTGTGCCAAGGATTGCACTTCAACAAGGAGAAAGGTAGACTAGGTTCTTGTTACTAAAGAGTTAGATTTAGTGAACGGAAAACTGTATCAAACCACATAGTAAGGCGAAATAGCAATGGTGACAAGCATGTCCATAGAAGAAGAGATGTGTAAGTTGTCAACTCATCCATGGAGCGCAGGTCTGTATCTATGGATGGGGCTTCTGAACAGTACTGACAGAGGCAGTCAGAGATAAAGATCAAACAAACTAAATCCCACCCAGGTGCTTGTATCCATCTAAAACCCAGTTTCTCAAACTGTAGATCATGACCCCATCTGGAAGGGTCACAGAGCTGAGTCTGGGAGCCCTGAGAAACTTGGCAGCTGGAATGTGTTTGTGAATAGCACAGTGACTGAAAATCAACCCAAACTGGTAGTGAGTCCAGTGTGTTTCTGGCAGCACTGCCTGCTGCACGCACAACTTCATGTGTCTTGGCTCTGAACACACAGCTGCATATTTGCACTGTGTTTATCATGAAGTCGCACAGCACCAGCTGCTGCCTGGAACACTGCTCAGATTCAAGACTGTTTTATATTCTGAAGAACAGTGTTTTCATGGCACATGGAAGGTTTTCTGTGCTCATAGAAGCATAAGGGCTTATGCTAAGCAGAAGCAGAAGCAGAAAGACAGAAGGACCCTCCCGAAGTCCTCAGGAAGTATCAATTATGTCTTTGAATTGTATTATGTTAGAACATTTAATTTCAAACGCTGCCTTTTGGGTTGCTGCTGTGAATTTCACGAAGAACCCTCATTAATTTTGACTTGGGATTCTAACAATTTCTGGAATGGCTCTAATCTACTTCTGCCATTCTATATGGCATATTTATGCAATGGTGTTGTCAGTGTTGATAATTATAATATCTAGATACTCTGAAAACTGTTGAGGATGTTCTAGGTCTCGCTTTGTTGACCAATTCCGCTAAGATTTCATGCTTTATGTAAGTGTAGACAGCACATCCTTCTCATTAGCATGCAGGTTGAATTCATCTTTCACAAACGGGGAAATTTCATGTATACTGAAGAATAAATGTTTTAAATAGTTTTTTAAATTATTTCTTGCCAGTAAATGTTTAATTTGTAAGCCTAAGTTATGTATCTTTATGTTTGGGCCCATGTAGAAAATTCTTGGGCAAATAAGTGCTGCAAATAGAGAGTTTGAGAAGCCCACCTTTAACCAAGCTGAGCTTTCTCTGCAGCTAGTGCAGTAGGCTGGTAAGGCTTAGCGAAGGGGCCAACACCTCAGGGCCATTCTTTGGCACAAGCCAGAGACAAGTTTTTAGCTTCCCATTTTAATACTTGAGTAATCGGTTCCTATGGGCTAGGTCTTGCTGTTATGACAAGCAACCCCCAGATCCTCCTAGCTTACAATGGTTTTGTTATGTGTCTGTTTCTTACTTTGACTCTAACCTCAAGGGTCCCCTATGTGTGTCACATGATCTCTTGGCCAGCATTTTAGAGCTAAGAGGAAGTCCTCAGCTAGGGCATGCTACTGTCGTGGTGAAGGGAGAAGAGAGCTTGGCAAGCCATGCTTTGGCATTGGAAGCCTCTGCTCAGAATGACAATGTGGCATGGGCCACCTTTCATGGAACTCATCAGACTTGTCATAATGAGCCAGGAGGCCTGACCCTCCCTAGGGATGGGTCTGCAGAAGAGAATCTGAGCCACCCATAGAATCTGATCTAATCTACCTCAGCAAACACTGCTTACTCTAGAAACATCACAGAAGACTGAAAGTGTTATATAGCCACAGAACACAGTTGTAGATCTCACACACTAGCTTGCAAAGTTATTTAATATAGATGCCAAAATAGAAAAAAAAATCAGCTGGAGAATTTATAACCTATTCCCATTTTTTCAAAAGATTAAAAAAATGTGTATAGTAGCATAGGAAATTAAATGGAAAAATCTAACTGTCTGTATAGCTCAGGCGGAAGGGGAGTCGGTTTGGCTTCTCAGGGCAGCCAGCTGTCACCACACAGGACTTCAGACTGCCTGAATCAATCATCTTAATAATAGCCTGGATTTGAATGTTAAAACCTCTTTCTGTTAAACATTAGAAGCCAAACAGGCCTTTTAAAAAGCTGTGTGATTTTAAGTTTATAGTTGATAAGAACTGAAAGATTTCCTTTGATTGGTGAGATTTTGTGTGTGGGGGTCCCCTACTTTTTTTTCTTCTTACTCAACTGTATTTTCGTACTTTATCCTCAGACCAGATACTTTTTTTTCTTCAAAAAGTAGTAAAGAATTTATATTATTATATTATAATTACTTTAATATTGTTTTATATTATAATATATTCTACAATAATGTATTATATATTATAATATAAATATTAGTTTTTCAAAGAATAATTAAGAAAATGAAATAAGAAGAAGCTCAGAATGGTAGCCCATGGCTATATCCCAGCACTAAGGTGGAAACTCACACAGGAGGATGGCCATGAGTTTAAGACCAGTCAGAACTACATAGTAAATTTCAGACCAGCATGGGCTAAGGAGTTAGACTTTGTCTCAAAATCAATTAATTAATTTGATAACTTTAATTATTTAATAAAAGTTGAGAATGCCTTTGCTGCAAGAGTTGCCCTTCCTTCACCATGCGACTCTCTGCTCAGTTGAGCATGGTGATAAATTAAGCAGGAAGTGTGACCTTGGCAAAGCTTGCCTATACTTGCATCTGCTCCATTATGAATGGGAATGCAAGGACCAACCCATGCCCACCAATGACAATGAAGGAAAGTGAGGAGGCCTTGAACGCTTGCTGATTTTCAACATCAAGAGACTCTACTCTGGCTTCTATCATACAGCCCCATGTGCCCTCCTGAAAGTGACTTCATGGTTGGGGAGACCCTGGAAGAAGCCCGCTAATTCCATCATCTGAGGGCAAGTCCCATATCAGTGGCTTAGTAAATCAGGCATGTGGCAGCGTGGCAGCTCTAGTCCAGCACTTAATCACACTGTGGCTCCTGCAGCAGCTCCCCTAGCCACATGGGCCTTCTGCTTGTCAAGACACAGGCATGCATATGGGTAGGGTTTGAATGTGAGTGGAGGAGTAGCCCCAGATTCAATACGCACTGTTGAATATTCAGGTTCTTTTCTCTCTCTCCCACAAGTCTAACTCCCTTTCTCATCAGCTATCACGCAAATGTAATTCCTAGACATTTGTAGTATTAATACTGCACCAAACAATTAATCAAAACAAGGTTTTGAGCTGCAAATAAGTTTAATATAAAATGAAGTTATTTACCTAAAAAAAAATCAATAGAGACAATTTGGACATTTAACAGTCTCGGATTAACCTTAATCAGCCCACAGCAGTGCCCATCCCCAGTGTGGAAATCAGCTGGGGTGTAGTCCACAGCAGTGCCCCTCTCCAGTGTGGAAATCAGCTGGGGTGCAGCCTTTGCTGCAACAGACAATTTCTAAAGAAGAAAAGAAAGGGAAAAAACATTAAAAATGTAAAAACTAGTATGTGCTTGTCATATAGGAGTTGGAAGATAAAGGAAAGTTAGAAGAAAGGAAACAACTAAGCTTCCTACAAAGGCATAGTTGCAATGAGTATCTACAATGAGTATATTCAATGAATATCTACAATGAGTATCTACAATGAGTATATTCAATGAATATCTACAATGAGTATCTACAATGAGTACCTACAAAGAGTATATACAATGAGTATCTACAATGAATATCTACAATGAGTATCTACATTGAGTATCTACAATGAATATATACAATGAGTATCAACAATGAGTATATACAATGAGTATCTCCCACAGTTCTCTGCATTTTCCTCCTTAAATTGTCTCCCCTCATTTGTGAAAATCTGCACCCTTCTTCTTAACATAGAAATCGTCTCATCACTCTGTACCTCATGTCCAAGTCACCATTTCCAGTGTGTGTATAACACACTGGAGTGATGAAGTAGAATTCTTTCTTGTTCATTTTATTCAGCATGCAGATTTTCCTTAATTAGTTATTGTCATGAACACTTCTGGGAGCCACAATGGCTTTCATGCCCTCTTCCTCCCTCCCTCCCCCCCCCCGCCCCCCTCTTTCTCTCTCTCATAAATAGATTTGTAGTTGGAGACTGGGCCACCATGTGATATTTTAGAAAGTGCAAAGACTTCTGGAGAAGAAAAACACAAATTTCCATCCTGTCACAATTGGCAATTTATTTTAAAAATTATTACACACATTATTCCTGTGGTGTACAGTGTGTAGCATGATATGTCTATGGAGGTCAGAGGAGTGAGTCAGCTCTCTCCTTCCACTCTGTGGGTCCTAGAGCTTGAACTAGGAACCTTAGATTTGGCAGCAAACACCTTTACCTTTATTGAGCTTGTGCCTCAGTTTCTTCTTTTGCACAATTGGAGCAATGCCACTCATCTTTCAGGGTCACTGTGACATGTGGAATAATAACTGTGAGCCTGATACAGAGGCCCTTGCCTATCACAGTACCCAGGAGACCAAGGCAGGAAGTCTGTAAGTTCAGGGCCCCCAAGTCAGCCAGCTACATAGTGAGATCTGTCTCAAGAAAACAAAATTATACTAATTGATTATAATAGTAGTAGCGACTGCATGCTTCTGGCCTCTGGAAGGCACATAAGCTGATATGCCCTGTGCTGTTAAGAACACAGGGACTGAGCTGCAGTGGCCCTGGAATCAGACACACCTGATTTGGAATCAGTCACTTTTTCACATCTCAGATTGTCCTAGTCAGTAATTTGCTCTCTGATAGGTTAACATTCTAAGCCATAGTTTGTTTCTGTGGAATGGGGCACAAAATTTATGGAGGATTATGGTTATGAGGCTTGAAGAAATTAACAAAATTATGCCACATGGTATTCAATTACCTGTGTACCTGTTTGTGTTCCATACTTCATGTAGCCAGTACTGTTGTGACCACCGTTCTCAATCACTTTGTGTGTGAGTGTATGCACATGTGTGTACAGACACACATTTTTGTATGTGAACATGTCACTTTCCAACCTTGTATGTCGAAACAAGGTCTCTTCCTGAACCCAGAGCTCACTTATTTGGTGAGATTGGCTTGTCAGTGGGCCCTGGGGTTCATGTGTCTCCCCTTCATTGCTACATGCGTCACCCCTCTTTTACGTGAGTGCTGGAGAGCAGAACTCAGGCCCTCATGCTTGTGCAGCATTGACTGAGCCACACCCTGGTTACTTTTATCAGTCCACAATGGAGCTGTGCAGAAGCTCTTGTGGGAGGATGGGGGTGCCTTGCCTTTGGAGAGTAGTGAAGTGATTTTAGAAGGTCCTGGGGGAAGTATTCTGTGCACTGTCTGTAATGCTGAATTGGGACCAGTTAGGTACAGAAGTGAGGATGCAGTGCTGTCCTGGCCAGGGAAGAGGGCGGGGCTAGAACGATGGGAGGAGCTGGGGGAGTGGCCAGGACCATGATACAGGTGTCCAGGCTGTGTGGCCAAGAACAGTACCCAGCTCCCTAAGCCCTGGGACCTATGAGGAGGAGGGGGGTGTATTATTAGATTGCTGTTTCCTTGGGGGCTGGAACTTTTATTGTTTAATGTTGAAGATATTGATCCACAAGGTGGGAGTGATGATCCAAGCTCTGTGAAATAATGAAAAACTGTAACTTTGATAGAACCCATAAAAAAGTGAAATAGACTCATTCCT
The DNA here is from genome assembly GCF_049852395.1 of Peromyscus maniculatus bairdii. Lineage (NCBI taxonomy): Eukaryota > Metazoa > Chordata > Mammalia > Rodentia > Cricetidae > Peromyscus > Peromyscus maniculatus. The sequence goes on along the minus strand of NC_134859.1, from coordinate 3,568,412 downwards.
CCAAAAAGAAAAAAGAAAAAGCTTGACTTTTTGTACAAACTTCCAGAAAGTTGGTCTGTCCATGTTATATAAAGGGTAAGCTTTCTCCCCTGAACTGAGGTCAACCAAAACCTCTGCTTTCTCAGTGTTAGCTGCTGCTGTCCTCAATATATAGCTGTTGCCCAAACCCTTGGGTGGTACCACAAGGCCAGACAATGCTTGTGGCAGAGGGACAGCTCATGGGCTTCTTTCTGAAAGTTCCTTCCTTCATCTGTTCATCCCATTTTCAAACCAGCTGCTGAGCCCGCTAACTTGTATATGGAAGCCCCTTGAGCCTGGTGTATGCTAATGAGGCTGGGCAGCTCCTCAGGAATGTGTATATGCCAGTGCCAGGGCCAAATAAGCGAGTGACTGTCTGGCATGGCAGAGCTATTCAGCACTCATTGCTGGAAAGGAAGTGGCATAGGATGGGGTATGAGGGGGCAGAGCATTGTAGGAAAGGGTGTTTTAGATGGTCAGGGAAGCCTCTCTTCACTGGTTAGGGGAAGAATAAGTCATAGAACTGGGTGGGTAAGCCTTCACCATTCCCCAGGTCTGCAGGAGCAGGGTTACTATAGTTTGTGCATCCACATCTTCTAAGAGTTGCTCATGTCTTCCAAGCATCTGAGAGCTGGTGATGCTTGGGGTAGTTGCCATCATCATAAACACCTGCGGTGAGTGGGAGCACACACCAGGCCTGTAACAGTGCAGGGTCTCAGACCTTAGCTCAGGCTCAGGTGAGGGTGGTCAAGATACACCTGAAGAGGTTGCTTAGATAGCTGGAAGGGTGATCAGGAAGGAAGAGTAGGCAGGGTCTCTTTTCAGAGGGCCCATCACCACATGGGTACAGCATTCACAGCCATTCACTTCTGACAGGCCAGTAGTCGGCCTCTTACTGTGAAGTTCAAATCCAAGACCTGCTCAGTCTAATTTCTCACTTGGCAATGACAGAACCCTGGCTAGTTTAATGAGGGTTGCATGGGGTGGGGTTGGGGGTGGGCTGAGAGGTAAGGGGAAGCTGGCGTCTCACACAGCTAAGAATACCATGGAAACTCAGGGCAAGGAGTATGGGGTCTGGCCTGGGACTTGGGAAGCAGGGCTGTCTGTCACCATTCTTGCGTTTTTCTCCTCATGTTTCTCATGGGATCTGCATTTCCCCTGTGGAAGAAGGCTGTGGGCAGAACAGTAGTACTTCTGAGTACTTTTGACTGTGTTGCCTTGGCAAAGATCGGTGATGAACTCCTTTTGTATGGACTGGATTGTTCTGTGACATGGTAGTGAGATGCCCTAGGCCTCAGGAGTGGGTAGGTAGAGGTAGAATGGGTGAGATGTTCCTAAGTGTTAGTCAGTTTTCCACCCTATAACAAAATAACTGGAGATAGTCACCTTGTGGAGGAAAAGTCATCTGGGCTCGTGATTTTGGAGGTTTCACTACATGGTCAGTTGGAATGCATGAAAGAAGAAAAAAGAGTTTAGGTCAGTGGTTCTCAACCTTCCTAGTGCTGCGACCCTCTTGTTGTGGTGACCCCAACCATAAAATTATTTTATTGCTACTTCATAACTGTGGTTTTGCTACTATTATGAGTTGTGATGTAAATATCTGATATGCAGGTTGGTCTTAGGTGGCCTCAAAGAGGTTGACCCATAGGTTGAGAACCACTGGTCTAGGCCCCACCTCCTTGTAGAGGTCATGCCTGGATGACCTTAAATGTCAGCTGCACATTTTCAGAGCTCTACCAGTAGGGACCAAGTCTTTAACATCTGGGGCTTGGGGATATTCCAGATCTGAGCTACAGCGCATGAATGCCTCTGTGTTCTTCTGGGTAGTTGTTTCTGGCAGCACCTCCTGGGCAGACAGAGCAGAGCTCTGCTCCGGGATGAGCAATTGGTTGTATTGACCCCTTTTGGTCTCTGCAACTCTCAAAACTTTTTGAAATTTAAAAAAAAAGGAAGAAAAAGGAGGGGCTGGCTGGATGATGCAAGGGTTAAACACTGGCTGCTATTGCAGAGGACCCAGGTTCAGGCCCGACATCCACTTAGTGACACAGTCATCTCCAGGATGCCTCCCTCTTCTGACCTTCACAGGTATCAGACATGCATGTGCTGTACACACATACATGCAGGCAAAACACTGACACATAAAATAAAATAAACAAATCTTTTTTAAAAGTAAAAAGAGAACAACTATCTGGAGTGGGCACTGGAAGTCTTCACAGAGGAGTCTCCCGCCTCAGGGTTCATGCTCATTAATTGGAGTTCCACATCCTTTAGGAAGTCTTCAGATAGGAAGAATGGTCAGCGCAGCGGTCCCCTCGGCTTCCTTGTCTTCAGATAGGAAGAATGGTCAGCGCAGGGTCCCCCTCGGCTTCCTTGTCTTTTATGCAACAGTTCGGACCCCAGAGCTGACCAATGGGAGTTGATCAGCTCCCCACACCTGCCCCAGTTTGGGGTTGTGCCTAAGGGCCTCTGCTTCCTGCTCATCTTTCTAACCAGGGCTGTTCCCTCTGCCTCTTTACTGGGACCCTGGCTTTGGCTGTCCTTGCAGTCACCTCCCATACTGGTTAGTCCCTGTGCCCTACACCACTTGCCCAGGGCTGATAGGAAAGTTCTCCAGATGGTGTTTATTTTGTGCTCTTTGACATGCTAGAGAGCAAGAGTTTGGGTTTTGGACTCAAATAATTTGATTTCCAGCCCATCCTATCAACTTCTGCATGACCTTGGGTAACCTTTTTGAAGTCTCTGAGCCTCAGTTTCCTTTTCCAAATGGAGGCGATAATGGAAGTAAGGTCAGAAGATAATAGGGTTGCTGACCAGAATACCGTAGCGTAGTAAACATTAGGCGGCTTTTTTTTTTTTGTTTGACTCAAGTAGGAAATAGAGAGACCTAGGTTTGAGGACAGCCCCATACCCTAAGAACTTCAGAGCAGGGTGTCTGGTGACCTGGAATTAAGAGTGTTCCAGGCCTAGGAGAGAGATTCATCTTTTCTCTTCATTATGCGTCAGGGTCGGTGAAACATGCCAAGAGATGATCCTACCCCAATAGGACCTTCCGGTGATGCCCACAATGCCTGCTCCTCCTAAAACAGCCCATGGGAGCAGTTAGTGCTTTCTTGGATGCCTGCATCTGATACCATGGCCTTGTTGACCAGCACTATTACAGAAGGGCCAGGTAGGCTCCCCTGCTGCAGTGTGCTGTGAGGCCTTCATGTCCCTGCTGCAGTATGCTTTGGGGCCTTCGTTCTTGTTTATGGGCTAAAGAGAGTTCAGATGTCTCTCTCCCCCATTTGGAGGTAAGTGCAGGTAGTGCCTACAAAGACCCAGCTGGCACTCTCCAGGGTATAGAATAAAAGCTCTTGGCAGGAGCACACTTTAGCCAGGCATCTGTACCTTAAAATCCCAAACTGTTGTCTTTCCAGTTTAGATAATGACCCCACTTATTAAATGGGCAGTGACGAGATAGTCCAGCCATTAGATTGGGCCAGCATACTAGACTCCACGCCTTCTTGAAGCACCTTTAGGAGCCTTCTGGAGCAGAGTTTATATTTAGAGGCCCCAGGGACATGGCAGAGGGACCTTGCCATTTCTCTAGACACCACATCCGCACCAGCACTGTCAGCCTCTTTTGGAGCATGTTGGTTCAGAACCCAGCATAGAAGCATGCATGTTTCTCCCTTTACTGACAAGATACCTCTCCATTTGGGAGGAGCCAGCTCTGGGCAGTGGGTCTAGTGGCACCAGCTGGTATGATGGTGTGCCTTAGAGCCTCTGCCGTTGTCCACAGTCTGCAGCTCCCTGCACAGGGCATGCCGCCTGCAGTGAAGATGCTCCCTATCAGTCTCCCTGCCCCGAGCATGGGGCAAGTTGGACTGACTGTCTATACCCAGGCCTACTGCCTGTCTGGTCACTGGGTTGGAGTTAGGATTGACCTTGCTCATGGGGTGGCTGCTATAACCAATTGGGAGATGTGAGGAGGTAGTGTACTCAGCTATAGTCCCTCATGGTGCCCAGAGTTTTATTTCAGTGAAACAGATGTGACTCAATTGACCTTCCAAAGAAGCTCAACTGTCTCCTTGGCACTGCCCAGCGTGCTGCCATACTGTACTGGGAGCTGCGTTGGCACAGGCTTTCACGGAGAGGCAGCGGGTTAAAGACTCACAGACAGTGTTTCTATTCTAGGAGAGAGAAACAAACAGAGGAACACAGCACCGTTTTTAGTACAGGAGATGGCAACAGCTTGGCGAGAGCATGATGCGTGACATTTCCGTGTGCAAGGTGTGCTGCTGCCTGGTGGAGGGGGGTGTGAACACCTGGCTGCTTCCCTTGCCAGATGCCGTTTCAGAAGTCGTCACTGTTGCTCAGACAGGCCTTCGTCTTCCTGACTGCTCATACGACAAGCCAGGCTCAGGACTCACAGTGGCCATGGGCTTCTCTGAGCCCTGTTTTTCCTTGGAAGGACTGTCGACAGCTCTCAACCCCTGGCCTGCAGGGATGTGGTCATCCCGATGCTCTGTCTCCTGACCTTAGCCCAGCCTCTTGCTTCTCTGGCCTTGCTTTCTCTGTCTTTGAATTTGAGGGATAGGACAAGATATATCGGCGGTCCAACTCAGGTCTGACATCTGAGTACATTAGAGGGAACTTTCAGCCTTGAGAGTCTGTGGGTGTCATAAGTCTAGCCTAGAATGCAGGTGGGCAGATAAGTCCAGAAAGACTGCGTATGTTAGATGTGGTGGTGCAGGCCTTTAACCCCAGCACTTGGGAGACAGAGGCAGGCAGATCTCTGTGAGTTTGAGACCATCCTGGTCTACATAGTGAATTCCAGGCCAGGCACACAAAATAAGACAATGTCTCAAACAAAATAAAAGTCCAACAAATAAACAAGACCATGTGTTTATTAAAATCCTGTATTGCTTCAACATAACCGGAACAAGTACTTCTTCCCCCTTTCTTACTATTTTTCTTTCTTACTTTCTTGCTTTGCATGTCTGTCTCCACTCACTCACACACATTTTTCTCTTTTACCTCATCAGAGTGCCCATTGGGTGCCACATCTGTGCTCAGTGCCAGGAGGGAGCAGATGGGGCTGAGTCCCAGGATTCTTCTTCTTCCTTTCTGGTGGGGAGAGGATCTGTGCTCAGGCCATTGACAAGCAGGGCATTGTCAGTGTGTGAGGGGAACCTTGGGACCTGCCTGGTCTCTGGAGGGAAGACAGTCCCCAGCCACATATCTGAACTAATACATGAAGCAAGCAAGGGTCAGGAGAGGCTGGCCGTCAGTGTGCAGACACTGCATTGTTGGTCAGCTGACCCTGGTGCCTTACAGAGACAGAGCTTTGGCTGCCACCATCCATAACCCCAACCCAAAGCACCCCGATCTCCTTCTACCCTCTTCCCCTGGCGGGAGCAAGCTCCAAAACACACTTGTTACCAGCACTTACACCGTGGTATAATCGATAGGCCTTCACCCGTCTGGGGCACACCTTCCGTGGCTCAGGACAGTACCTGGCACATCCACACTGGGCTTCCTTGGCTGCACACAGCTCAGAGCCCTGAGGCCAGTCCACCCACTGTCAGGTCCAGCACTGCCTGTGTGTGTTCCTCATGCCTTGGTGGGGGCAGCTACACTTATCCGACCCTGCCAGAGACAGGTCAGAGAGCCTAGGAGCTCAGGTCTGCTGGTTCTTTCTCTCCTTCATTGTGCATAGGTGGCATCAGGACAGTTGCTGTTGATGTGTTTTACAACATGTCCCCCGCAGTTCCCTACAGACCTTTGTATCCCACCCTCTCCTCCATGTGCTCATCTGTTTTAAAGCTGGCAGGACCTCTTACTCTCTACTTGGTTTTTTTCTTTCTTGGTCCCAATCCTTACCTCCTTCTGTGTTGGTCTCTCTGCTCCCTTCCTATAGGCCCCTCTCATTCTGGTAGACCCTCTCTTCTCAGGGGTCATTTGATGCTCTGTACCTATGTGATGGGTTGATAACCTAGCAAACAAAGGAGTGAATGGACAATGAAATGGAGAGAAAGGGATGGGGAGGAAGGAGGAATTACCTACTGTATTAAAAAGGAGCTTCAACTGGTGAATTTAAGTGAAAACATTTCACCTGATGAAAAGTGGTCTCAGTATGTGTCTTCTGCAGCCCCTTAGCTTCTTACCCAGCCCTTGTACCATGTTTATATATTATCCACCGTGTGCTATATGGAAATAAACCCCCTCAAGCTTGGGGAGCCTTACAGGAATGCCTGATGCTTCCGTTATGTAGATAAGGATTGGAGCCTGGAGGTGAGTGTATGGGGAGTGGGCTGTCTGCTAGCCATATAGACAGGCAGACTCCCTACTCCCCCACCACACACCCTGCCTTCTATAACTCCTGAGCATGCAGCTGAAGCAGTGGCTTCTCTTTGCAATTATATGCCACTTGGTTTGTTTGTTCACTCTTTCATTGATTGGTTCATTCATTCATGGTGCTGAGGATGGAACTCAGGAAATTGGACATGCTAGGCAAGTGCCCTACCCACCCTCAGCTGTACCCAGTCCTTTCTCCTTCTATTTATTTTGAGACAAGAAAACACCTTTCAGCATCTGCACTTCACATCTTGAATGCATAGCACAGTCAGTAATTGTTGCTTATCATCAGGTGGCGTATTTAACGTATTAACCTCCTTTAATTGAACAGGTAATTCAGAATTGATCCAGGCCTCTAAGGGCGCCATTGTGTGCTCACTGAGCAGAGATGAGAGTCAGAAGAGAGCACCAAGAACATTCCTCACAGCAATGCTAGTGGGACCATTCCAGTTTAGAATACTCATGCGTGTGGAGGATTCATTGCAGGTTTCCATGGGTGTAGGGGACTTTTGTGGGGTGGGAGGCTCCTGGAGACATTCTCTTGATTCCCCTTTCTGGAAATTACGGTGTTTTGCTGAAGCTGACGCATGGGACCCAGAAATGGAAGTCAGAATGCTATGGTCAGTAGACATGGAAGAAGAACAAAGCACAAAATTAAACTGCTCTTGCAGTCAGCACCACAGAAACCTAAACACAGCCACTTAGTGCACCCAGGAGCCCATGTGTGCTTTGTTCCATCATCTAGTGAGTCACTATGCTAATTGCTAGGGTGTGTGCTGAGTGGGTACTAAGGAACACAGCATTCCCACCCCTGGCCTTGGTAGGAGATGCCCAAGTCATGGGACTTCACATCACAACAAATGGATGCTCTATGCATGAGAATCAGGTAAAATGCACACCATTGGCACCAGGTGAGGCTACCATAAGAGCCAGGGGAAGCAGGACTTCTCAGAGGCTCTCTCTACCCGAGAATGTGCTGGGATGGTCCACACTGCTGGGGGCTTCCTTCAGGCCAACTCAGCACACCTGAGATAAGTATTAGGTCAAACCATGTGATAGTTTTGCTATGCATAGGGCAAAATCAGCCATGTGCAGCAATTGCATGTGTCCTGCCTCTTACTAAGGGGGAGTCAACACCTTTGTTCTCTTGTGTTCCATCATGAATGTTCCATCATGCGTGGGCTTGCAGTGCTCACCCATCCTCTGTGTGCAGGTGTGCACTTATACACCTTGAGCACAGTATGTTCTCTGACTCCCTAGTTCAGTGACAACCAGATGATGTTTGGTCACTGATAGGTGTTCATGGTTGCCCTACATACTAATATGAACCTCAGGCTGGCAGTATTGGTGGTGGTTCTTGTGTTCACCACCCTGTTCTCTACACCTGGCTCTGTGATCATGTTAGAATTTAGAGGTTTATCCACCCGGATTCTCTCTCCCTCCTGCTCCCTGCCCCAAACCAGCTCTTAAGTCCCAGCTGGTAGAGTGTCTCCTCTTCCCTGTCCCCATGGCTCTGCTTGTTGGTTCCCATGTCATAAAGGGGCTTTAACTTGGACATGTTCAGGGTCAGAGTGTGGTCTCAGGCCATTTATGGCCTTAGCCACTTGCTGATGGTTTAAGCGCAGACAAACAAGGTCTCTGTCTGTGCCTTGGTGCTGAATATCAAGTAGGTAACCCAGAGACACTTAGAGCTGGCCCTGGTTGAACTAGGCTCTCAACATGAAGGAAATATTGTATACTTTGCCAGCTTTATTCCAAGGGGCCTGTGGATTTCTGTGAATCTCTTTTTAACAGAGATTCACAGAATGTTTAAATGAACACTAGAAACCAGCACCAGTCTGTCAAATTAACCCTGACTTCCAAAGTGTTGGGGGAGGGTAAGTCCAGCTACAGAGACGTCAGTGTGATCTTTGGATGTGTCTCCACCTGCAGAGACATCAGTGTGATCTTTGGGTGTATCTCCACCTGCAGAGACAACAGTGTGATCTTTGGGTGTGTCTGCACCTGCAGAGACATCAGTGTGATCTTTGGGTGTGTCTCCACCTGCAGAGACATCAGTGTGATCTTTGGGTGTGTCTCCACCTTGCTTTCTCTCATCAATCCACACAGCACACATTAGTAGGAACATATTCATAGAATTCTGAGACTATAAAATACACACTTTGCTGGCATCTAGCAGGGAACCCTAAAGATGGAATCAGAACATCACAGACCGATTCTCACCTGTTCTCAAACCTCCATTTTTTAACTATGGAAATGAAAGTTCAGAGAAATCACTTGATAAAGTTGGGATTTCACGATTGGGAGGAAGTGGTGTTCACCGGCAGCCAGCTTACATGGCTCAGAAAGTAAATCAATTTCACCTTGTTAGTGCAGAGGCCAGTGGCCCTGGGCTCTAATTGGATGCGTTTTGAAATCTCCCTGTCTGAACTGAGGTACAGCTTTATGTGTAAGACATTCAGGTCATGCTCCGTTTTCCCAGGAGATTCCCTGAGGTTGCTTTTGTGATATAATTCTTTAGGGAGCATCATTTTACTCAGCAAAAGCTAAAACAGCGGCCCCACCTGAGGAAGCCTGCTGTTCTTCCCCTCTTGACCCTGTCCGAGGGCCCCAGCACCGGCAGGCTTGTCTGGAGGGGAACAGGGAGGGACTCTGGCTCAAGATTCGAGGTTACTCCATTACTCTTCTCATGCCATGACAAAATACTTCACAAAAGCAACTTAAGGGAGGGGCATTTGGGCTCAGAGTTTGGGGTCAGCCAGAGTGGCAGGAGTGTGTAACAGCTGGTCACCTTGCATCTTGCCTTCTGGAAGCAGAGAGAAAACTTGTGCTCAGCTTGCTTCTTGTTTTCTGCAGTCTTGGACCCCAGCCCATGGGATGGTGCCACCTGCATTTAAGATAAATCTCCCCAAGTCAGTTAGTTAACTTAGTCAGTGAAATCCCTCACAGACATTCTGATAGATTTGTTTCCTGAGTAGTTTTAGATCCTGTTAAGCTGACAGCATTAACTATCAGGGTATGAGAAAACCTCCCCAAATCAAGTGAGAGAAGCTGAGACCACCCTCATGGAGGCTAGCATCCTGGGCACAGTGAACACAAGACAGCAGCAGTGATGTCTTAGCTCATGTTGTAGAGAGATGGATGTTCAGAGATGTTACACAAGCCCTCTGAGCACAGCTCACACCTTATAAAACAACACTCCTGTGCATGTGACCTCCCTTCAGAGCCTCTGGGTCTGTGCAGCCTTTCTCTTGTCCCCAGCCCCAGCCTACTGTCCTCATTTCCACTACTGACACCCCTGAGGAGGGCCGCCTTGTGGCCACAGAGGAGTCATTGTAACTGGTCATTCAAGTGGTGGCCCATTCCTCCAATTGATCCTTTGATGATCTGGGGGCTGCCGAGTGTGACTATGTCCTGCTCAGTGGTATTTGCTGCTGAGGATGTCCTACACCATAGCCTTTGAGCCCTGGAAGGACACCACAGAGTGATTGTATCATTGCATCCAGCAGACGCTCACAGCCAATCTGGTTTTGCTGGCTGCCTTCTGCCCTTCTTTAAATAAGAGTATGATGTGTCTCTGTGGACAGCTGCATGACCTTTCTGGGTTTGCTTCTAGAATGGGCCAGTCTGCGGGTATTGAGCAGCTCATGAAGAGCCCCCCTCTTTTGTCATCTATAAGGTGGGTTAGCTATGCCCACCCCATGAAATGGTTGAAAAGCTTAAGTAAGATACAACATCAGTTAGGTACTTCCTGGGCAAGTGGCTGACCCTCTCGGAAGCAGATTCCTTCAGTGATTCTCAAGCAAGGATAATTTTGCTCCTCAGGAGATGTCTGAAAACAGTTTTGGTTGTTGTGGTGGGTGTCAGTGCTACCAGGACCCAGTGAATCCACAGGAGGGATGCTGTAAATATCGTACAATGCACAGGAAGTCAGCACCATGAACTCCCCTGTCCAAAACATCAAGAGTTGCTGAGTATCTCCAAAGAGAAGGATGGTGCCAAGCCGAGCTGTATTCAGAAAGGCAGTGGCCATGGGTAGATGCCCTCCAGTGGTGGCAATGAAGGGCTCCTCAGAGCATCCCACACCCTGCCTGGGAGGTGGGCAAATGATGACAGAGGTGGCCTGGACTGCCTGGCCGAGCTTTGAGGTGCCAGCTGCTTCACCTCCCTGTCCCACAAGTGACATCGAGAGGAGAGGCGCCCTCCCTAGGGACTAGCTCCTCTATCTCTCCTCACTGTAGCTATGCAGGCCCCAAGGTGGTGGTGAGGCTGTGGTCAGTGTGGTTACAGTGGGCACTGCCACCCCTGCTCCCATAGGTGCTCTCAGGGTGTCCTCCAAAGTTGAGTTTTTAAATAAAATAATGCCTTATTCTAACATTGGCTATCATTTCTTTTGTTGTTTCTGTGGCCATTTGTTAGTAAGAGCACTGCCTTGACCTTGGAGGTGGCCTTCATTTTGGCAAGTGGCTTAAGTTTCTATTTTCCTAAGGCCCTGGGGGACATAGACACAGAAGAGATCCTCAGAAGTAAAACCCAGATCACAAGACCGAAGGGCAGTATGTGCTCCCCCATTCAGGTGCAGACCCCAGGGCACAAACAGAATTCTACAGACGATCTGACCCCAGAAAGCCTCTAACACAGAGGCTTATACCAGAGCCCTGCACTGCTTTGTCCCCAGGCCCTGCCGCCTTCTGATGTCACTAGGAAAGGAAATGAGAGTTGGTGTCATTCCTTGGGACCAGGATTCCCTCTGCCCTCTGGAAGACCTGGTCCATTTGCTAACTTAGCCGTTCCTTTCCTGTACCAAGGCAGCCAGCTTGTGGGGACCTGCTGTCTCACTGGAGCTAGCAACCAGCTCAGAGGCCAGAGCTGAGTCTTTACAGTGTCTGGTGAGGTTTAGTCTACATCTGAAATTTTCTTTTTAATATTTTTTCTTGTTATATGTGTGTTTGCATGTGTACATTTTCAGACATTCTTGTGGGGTCTGAGCATAACCTTGGGTGTATGTCCTTGTCTTCAACTTGGTTTGAAACAGGGTCTTGTTGTTTTTCTACTGTATGCAGACTAGCAAGCTTCTGGGGATTATCCTATATCTGCCCCCCATCTCCTGTGGAAGTGCTGGGTCTATAACGACTGTACTATACATGTCTGGCTTTTACATAGCTTTTGGGGATTTGAACTTGTGTCCTCAACTTGTGCAACAAGTGCTTTTACTCACTGAGTCATTCCACCAGCTCTATATCTGAAATTTACTAAAGCACCCACTGCTTTTGACCTTGTGGGCTATGCCTTTCAGACTCAGGCCTGCCCTAGCCAAGGCCAATGCCAATGCCACTCCTGCTTCCCTCATGTCCAGTGGACACCAGCATCAGTTGTGGCTGTGACTAACCTCTAGGTGGCAATGGCTGCCTGCTCTATAGGTTCCCAGACCATCCCAGAAGGAACTTATCTTTCTTCCTACACCATAGTAGCCAGAATCCTGAGTTATTCCTCTGTAGATTTGGATGCTGGTTACCACTCTTTACTCCCCGGTCTCAATGACAGCTTTCTAACCTCGAATCTTTACCATGTGAGTAGCAGGTGACCCCATCTAATGATGTTTAAGTTCTATAAAGTCTGTGCAAAGGGCTGGAAGAGTCCCACAAGCTGTCTTCCCTGGCTGGCACCATCAGCATGGGCAGGCATGACTTTGGTGGGTAGGTACCAGCTGCAGAAGATACCTACCTCCTCTCCTTTAGTTGCTTGGAATCACGGGCATTGAGGTAGGGCATTTGAAGTTTTCTGAAGCTAAAGGTAGCTATTAAATGTGTGGTATTGTGCTGTCAGAGTTGGCTCTCTCTCTAGACCTTAGTTTATTTTTCTGCAATATGGGGATAACAATTGTTCCTTGGCGTGTGTATGTGTGTGCGCGTGCGTGCGTGCGTGCGTGCGTGCGTGCGTGCGTGCGTGCGTGTGTGTGTGTGTGTGTGTGTACTCTTGGAAATCAGAGCACAACAAGTCCATTCTTGCCATCACTTGTTTTGAGGCAGGGTCTCTCCTGTCTGTTGCTGTGCTGTTTTCTCCAGCCAGTTGGCCCTGGGAACTTCCAGGTGACCCTCCTACTTCCACCTCCGTCTCTGCAGGAGCACTGGGGTTACAGATGTATCCCCACTGTATTTAGCATTTATGCGGTGCTGGGGATCCAGACTCATGTAGCTGGGCAAGTGCTTTCACCCACTGAACTGTCTCCTGGTCTTGGACTTTGGGGTGTATGTGGCCTCAATGCCAGTCACAGTCCTCAGTAAGTGGTGGTGAGGTACAGTCAGCATTTGTTCCCCCCATGCCCTTAGTGTTTCCTCTGCTTTAATGTATGTCACAGTCCTAGGTACACAGTTCGGGGAACTGCATGTGACTTGCATTTCTCATCCTTCCATCCCAGGACCCCACAGAGAGAAATGTAGCTCATTCAACAGATGGAGGCTGGGAGGGAGGCAGAATAACACAGTAGATACAAGCCTTGTACTCTGAGATCCACAGAACTGAGTAGAGTCATTGCTCTTGTGTGAGTGTGAGCAAGTCTGGAAGCCTCTCTGAGCCCTGGTCTCCCCTGCATCTTCTGTGAGGATTAAATGAGACAAGGGAAACAGTAGCATGGCAAATAAGGAGCACACCCTAAGCTTCTAGGCACACTTGGACTTTATATGCTTCTGCCTAGTAAGCCAGTGTATCAGTCAGCTACTGCCACGGTAATGTGGTATAACAAACAAGCCACCAGAGTTACTGAAGTGTTTTTGTTCAGATATATGTGTGTTCGTTGGGGCTTGGCTGGTCTAGGCTGAGCTTGTCTCCAGGCTGTGGTAGGCTAAGGTCTTCCACACCTCTTATCTATTGGGTCTTAGACTAGGAGCTTGTCCTTTCTGGCAGCAGAGATGCTTTCCAACCCTCTGACATTCCATGGCCCAAAGCAGATGACATGGACAAGGTCAAAGGCACATTCTGCTTCTACTAGAAACCCCAGAGTTACGTGCAAGCAGCAGTTGTATGTGAGTTGGTCAGGAACCTGGCTGCTAATTTATACATCATAGCAGACAGGGAGGGAGAGTCAGTTTACCAAGCATAGCCAGCTGGTCTTATTGTTGAGAAGCCTACGAGGGAAGATGCGACTCGCATTTTTTTCTTTTGGGATGATGTTTTAAGATTGATCTTTTTTGTATCATTAAAGCCTTACTAAGTTATAATTCCTAGTCCTTATGCATTATATAATTCTGTGCATGTTTATGTAGACAAATTCCTGTTTGGGATTGTGTATCAAACCATGTGCACTGTCCCTGTAGAGCAGCATAAGAATATCCCAAGGGTGATTTTGGCCAGCCTTGCGTCTCACCCTCCAGGCTGCAAAGAACATAAAATTCAGCTTCATCTAAATGGCCTGTTAGCACAGTCAGAATCCTGCAGTCAGAACTGTGACAGTCAACACTCTCCAGATGTGCATCCTCACCTTTCTTTTCTCCTGGGTTTTAGAAAGGACTAACTCATAGTAAGTGGGTCTAAGGCAGCACCTAGCCATCCCACATGAGTGTCTCTGCAGAGACAGCAGCACAGTCATGAAGTGAGGTATGACCTGTTCATGACATCCCCATTTGAGTTCATGACACCCCCATTCAAGTTAAGCTGCCACATGAGTTGGTGCAAAACTTGCTAAGAGCCTTTGGTTTTTAGAACTTTGGGATTTTTTTTAAGACAGTGTCTCAGTGAGTAGACCAGATTGGGCTCAAACCCCAGAGTGCTGGGACTACAGATATGTACCACCATACTTGGCTTGCTTACTGGACTTTGAGTTGGGATGTTGTAAAGAAATTAGGTTTCTAGTGGCTTTGCTCTTTCTTGGTGATGTCATCCAGGGTTAGACAGGCCATTTGTCCCTGCACCTTCAGCACAGGCCCCATCTCTAGGAACAGTCATCCACTGCAGTTGGTCCATGGCCATGAGGTTTGCAGAAAAAGCTAGTCCATTAGCTGCTGTACCTGGGCTCACACATGGGCTTCGGCCAGGCCATCAGGAGGCCTTGGAAGGATGTTCAGGAAGTCTGTACTGGACATCCATGGTGTTTGAGCAGTAGGTCCCCCTAGGGCTGCTTGGTCATCTTCAGGGCTTCTGGCCTCTGTATCTTTTCTGGGTTTTCAGAACACAGGGAATTCTTTTGGGGCTCTTTTGGAGTCAGAAAGGCCCACGCTAGATCTCCAATTTCTCCTTTCAGAGACCCTGGGTCCCGATCTCTGACATGGAGTTGTGATGTCAGCCCACAGGGTTGCCGCAAGGAGTCAAAGAAAGGTTGAGTCCATCATGGAAAGGGCTGTAACTTGGGTCTGTAGGTTGGATGCTCAGAAACTCTGTGTGTGGTCCTGGCTAGAGAGGGCTTCCTCATTGAAGTGGTTCCAAGGTAATCTGTCAGTGTGTGTTCCTGAGGGCTGTGTGTGTGTGTGTGTGTGTGTGTGTGTGTGTGTGTGTGTGTGTGTGTGTGTGGAGACCCAGCAAGAAATATTCATGTGTGTTTTTGCACACCTGCCTGGTGGGGTGGGTAGGTGTTGTGTTTTCCCTTTTTTCCTGGAGAAGATCCATGGGCTTATTGAGATTTTCTAGAAGGTCTTTGGTCCAAGAAGAGACCAAAGTTTCTAAACTCTCAACCAAGGGAGGCACACCTGGCTGGATGAAGGCTCTTTCTTTGGCATTTCACCTGCCAGGTCCTTTCAGAGAAAGTGCCTTGCATCTCAACTTCAAAGGAATGCTATAATTCACTTGCTGAAGTCAACTCTGACTCTTGAGGTCCCCTCAGCCATCAGGTCATCCTTTGCAGTGGACACTGAGCTGTGCCAACAAGGTTGTTTCCTTTTCCTTCCCCTCATGAAGTGGTCCATCCCATTCTTTAGTGGGACTTTATACTCTGTGGAATTGCCAATGGCAGTATGAGCCATCAGAACTGCCCTGCAAGGTAGGTGCTAGTAGTGTCCCATCGTGCAGACGCTGGTGGCTTGTTTCAGGCCCCTGGGCAGGTGATGGAACCAGCGCGTAACTGAGACAGAGATTTCCGTAGCTGGGATTTCCACCTTAGCTCTCCTGGCCTCCCTACTCCTGGGGTGCCAAGTCAGCATCCTGGGCATCTCAAGGCTCAAAAGGTCTAGAGGATGGTCCATTAGAACCTGGGCTCCTTCTCTGCCCCTTGAGGACAGGGGGGCATAGAGAGAAAACAAAACAAATTGGGGCTGGAAAAGACAGAGTTCAAATTACATCTCCACTGCCTACTGATCCTAGGCCTTGGGGAGAACCCCTGTCCACGCCTCATTTGCTCACCATTCAAAGATAGAGCTGACAGATGTGATACCCAGTGAGTGCCCTCCATGGAGCTTTGCAAGCCTGGGAGGCAGGAAAATGTTCTTCTCAGCCCCATGTTGGGCATTAGGGACTTGAAGAAAAAAAATGCTTCTTTTTTATGGGATCATTTTGAGGAAGGAATGAGTGCCCAGGGTCCCCAGTGTTCTGGCATCTGTGGTGTACATGCAAGGGAAATTTTGTCTCTTGGGTGATGAACGAGGCCATGACTAATGTCTCTTTAAACACTCATCAGACAGAGGTGCACACACATCATGGTAGATCCTCTTATTTTTCTGTTGAATTTTCATGATCTGAAACACTTAGTGCAAAAACCCTTAAACTGGGTGCTTCTCAGAGAGGAAGAGTAAAGACCACAGGCCCATCCTTGCAGCTGTGTGAAAGGAGCCCACACCTGCATTTCTCTGGCTGCTTTGGCTGAGAGCAGTAGCAGTGTCACTGTGGGCATCTGAGGAGGTCTTAGGTCCCTTCTCATCTCTGAGGCTGGATGTGCTGAGCTGGCATTCTGTAGCATAGCGGCCCTTATTCAATAATCCTATTGATATCCTTTCACTGGAGCCTCCAGAGCGTGTGTCGGTGAGAACAGTTCTCTGACATGCCCAGGTGAGGCTGGTGTGTGTGTGTGTGTGTGTGTGTGTGTGTGTGTGTGTGTGTGTGTGTGTGTGTGCGTGTGACTTGTTTGACATTTAGAGGGAGTCAGAGGGCAATGTTGACTGTCTCCAACTTTCACTTTCCACCTTTTGAAGCACAGCCTCTTACTGAATGATCACCGGTCCTGACTGTCCAGTCAGCTCTGAGGATCTGCCTTCTGTCTCCCCACCACTAGTGCTAAGGTCACAGACATGTATGCTCACACTCAACATTGACGTGTGCTAAGGTCACACCCAGTGTTGGGGATCCTGGGTCCTCGTGCTTGCATGGTGGCAGGCCCTTCTCCACTGAGCCATCTTCCTAGCCCCTTGCTTCTTCACCACAGAAAAGCAGCTGCTTTGTGACTGCAGACCAGTCCAAATGGGCCAGCCACGTATTTACTGCCACTTAGATTTGATTGACAGGACCTCAGTCTCATGCTCAGAGCTGGACAGGATTCAGAGTTCTTGGACAATAGAGGTCAGACTGAGTCTGTGTTCATGGCAGCCCTTCTGGAACTTGGGGAAATGACTTTGAGTAATGTCCATGTGCATTGTGTGCTCAAAAAATAGAGAGAGCCAGGCTGCAAAAGACATACACACAGCACGTGGGTCTATGAAGATGGCTGAACACAGGCCCTGGGCCAGATGCTGGAGCTCTGGGTAGCTTTCTGTTTCCCCACATAGCCCATGGCAATGTTCAGCAGTATGCCAGCCCTGGCTTCTCTGAGATGCCCCCAAATGCCCCCCATAATTCGCCTTTCCTCCTCCAAAGCCACAGGTATTCTCCATGGTAGTCAGTGTGGGGCAGAGAGGAGTAGGTCCAGGGACCCCAGCACCACCAAGCCGGAACAGTGTGTTTCTCTCCCAGAGAGACTCTAGAACCATCTGCATGGATTGAAGGCCCTGGCCAGGTGTGTGGTGAGAAGAGAGCATGCTGGGAAGGCCTCATGCCACGCAGGACAGTCAGTGGGGAGGAAGGAAAGGGCCACGCTTGTTGCCCATGCTGTGCTTGCAGAGACATTGCCTTGCAGCCCAGTGGGTCTGCTTGGAGGCTACCTCAGCCCACATCTGGGAGACATGCAGCCCCATGGAGTCCTGAAACTGTTCAGGAAGGTAGCCATTTCTCTGTCTTTAGCATCAGTGTCGCTGTCCAGGTGCCAGACTCTCATAAGTGCAAGTCTTACTTCCCGACCTCAAGAATATTTCATTCAGAGGGTATAATCTAGCAGGCAGCTGCCTATTGTTTCGGCCTGGCCCCTTGCCTAGCTTCTCTTCACCGTTCACAGCCTGACTCAGGTATCAACTCCTCCAGGAAGCCTTCCCTGATAGACCTTTGCACTGCAGTGCATGTGGTGTCTCCTGGTTGCCCACCTCCTGCTGTTCTGTGTTCTAACACTTCCACCACTGGACAGAGGGTTTGTCTGTCTGTCCCTAAAGTGGTGTGTGGACTGCTTTCGAACAGCTGTCCAGCTTTGCTGATAGCAGCAGACTTGTTATGTGCTGCATGCCAACTAGAGTGGTTGGCTCCAGACACAGTCTGCACAGGCAGCTGCCTTCATTTTATGTCATAAAATGACTTCATAAAGTAGTGAAGGTCGTGCAGCTAATAAAAATATCAAATCTCATAAGAATGTGCAATTGGGATTTTCCCCAGGCAGCTGCAGCCCCCAGATTGTACCCATAACCACTGTTCTGCCCCCTTGGGCCACCGGCTGTGTGTTTTCAAGGCCAGTATAAAGCTTGGTACCTAGCAGATGCTCGCTCACAAGCAGGAGGCAAACTATGATAGGTTAGATCCTGTGGCCTGCAGCTCGACCATAGGACACTGTCCTGGTAGCCTGGCCTCCTGTCACTGCGCTAAGGGACAGAGGGGTCTGGCTTCCTGCTCTTGTAGACCTAGAGTAGCCATTCACCATCGCCCTTAACTCTCTTCCCAAGGCTGAGAGAAACACACTGTGCTATCAAAGCTTGTCCCCCTCACCAGGACCCGCATCCAGTCTTTTGCTCTGTGGCTATAGTAGTTTACTGTCTGTTACAGTAGTTCTCTTTGGGCCCGAGACCGGTGGGGAATGCCAAACCTTCCAAGGGAAGCTTCCTTCCCATGTCTTCACATGGGAACACTGAGGCATTGTGCATGTCCTGGTGACAGATGGCCCAGGCTCCCACTTTCATAGGCTCTCAGCTTGCTCTTACCATGGGTAGGCTCGTTGGTCTCCAGTCTCCAGGAGCCCTTGTGCCAGCCTTGTGACTTGGGTTGGCTCTGCACTCTCCCACTCACTGTTGGACATTAGCTCTTTCTTCCTGAATGTTAGTGACAGTCTTTTCCTTCTGAGATGTGGTTGTGCCTTCTTAACGGCATGATGTTTTGATGTTCTTCATTCTGTGTGAAGAGAAGAGGGAGGAAGAGGTGTGTTGTCCTTAGGGTGCTGAGCAGACCCCATACCTACCTGATGAATAAAGTAACACTTTGTTTCTCTGTCACCAAAGTCCAACCAAAGGAGGGAATCTGGAAAACTTGAAAAACCATAAAGAAAATAAGAAGCTACCAGCACCCAGAACCATCTTGGTTAACGTTTGCCTTGTTTCCTGGTTTTATTTCAAACTGTGACTGTGCTCACACATGCGTCATTGAAATCACACCTGTCACGTATTGTAATAGTCTCTAATTTACTTAAAACAAAACAAAACAAAACAAAAACAAGGTCTGACTCTGTACCTCAGGCCAACCTGGAACTCGCTATCCAGTGTAGGCTGACCTTGAAATACTGACTTCCTGTCTCAGCCTCCTAAGTGCTAGGATTACAGGTGTGAATTCCCATGCCCAGCACTCTTTGCTCTTTAAGCTCGTATATGCCAGCCATGCCTCTTGTCCTCTCAGCACTACTGACACCAGGCTAAATCCCCCTCCCATCCCTCTTGTCCCTTTGTTGAGACAGGGTCTCACTCTGCAGCCAGAGCTGGATTCAGAATTAAGATCCTCCTGCCTCTACATCCAGAGTACTGAGCTCACAGGCAGGTACACCATGCCCAGCCTACCATCTCTTTTATTTTTGAAAACTTCTGCACTTAAAAAATACTTGATTGATAAAGAAAAAGTATGTATTTTCAAAGATGTCCAATATGACAATCTGCTGTGTGTATACATTATATGATGACTGCCACAATGGCATTGGCCCATTCTTCTTCACCTGAATTTAGTATGTGTGGTGGGGGTGAAGTTTCTAGGAGGCATTAGACATTAGCTACAGTCACTGTCACAGGGGGTCTCAGAGCTTACCTAGCCTGTGGTCTCTGCATGAGCCCCACTTGCCAACACAGCACAGCAGCCCTCTGTTGTCACAGATGGTAGGGGCTCTGTGTGTCTGTTTCCCATGCATGTCTGTGCCCGTGTCTGTTTCCCATGCATGTCTGTGCCCGTGTCTGTTTCCCATGCATGTCTATGCCTGTGTTTGTTTCCCATGCATGTCTGTGCCCGAGTCTGTTTCCCATGCATGTCTGTGCCCGAGTCTGTTTCCCATGCATGTCTGTGCCTGTGTCTGTTTCCCATGCATGTCTGTGCCTGTGTCTGTTTCTCATGCATGTCTGTGTGTCTGTTCCCCATGCATGTCTGTACCTGTGTGTCTGTTTCCCATGCATGCCTGTGCACATGAGCATGTGTGATGTGCTTGTGGAGGCTAGAAGCTACCCTGGGATATCATTCCTCAGCAGCCATTCACCTTGATTTTTTTAAGACAGTATATTAGTTTCTGTTCTACTGCTGTGAGGAGACACCATGACTAAGGCAACTTATAAAGGAAGATGCTTATTTAGGGGCTTGCTTACAGTTTCAGAGGGTTAATCTATGGTCATCATGGTGGGGAACATGGAGGCAGGCATGATGCCAGGGCAGTAGCTGAGAGCTTATATCTTAAGCACATGTAAGAGGCAGAAAGAGAGACTGGGTCTGGTGTGGTCTTTTGAAACCTCAAAGCTCGCCTAGTGACACACCTACTCCCACAAGGCCACACCTCCTTATCCTTCCCAAACAATTCCAAACAGTTCCACTAACTGGGGGCCAGGCATGTAAACATATAAGCCCAGAGTGGCCATTCTAATTTAAGGCACCACAGACAGCATCTGGCCTGGAATAAAGGTGTGAATCTCTGTTGCCGGCTTCCCTGAACAGATTCTATAGATGCACACCACCATACCCAGTTCTTTTGTTTTTGTTTTTTGACATTCTGGGTCTTTTCTTTCTGTACATCTTTCAAGGCATGGATTCACAGGGAATGGGCTTCTGCTGCTAGGGTCCTCTTGTTAGCTCTCACAGAGCATCTCCTGGCTGGAGCAGCTCATGCTTCTACTGAAACACTTTGCCCCCGACACGACCCTCCCCCGATAATTTTACTTCACCCATTTCAGGAAATGACCTTAGCTCTTTGAGTGCTCAACACACACATTGAGTCTCTTGACAAGAGTCCTGACCTTGACCTTGCTGGGTGACGTTGTAGACTCCCAGCTTTACCGTGGTAATAATCACAGGGCGTTTCCTTTCTGCACCCTGCCCATTTCCCTCATGCCTGTGACATCACTTAGCAAATGTGTGCCAGCCACCTTCCTCCCCTGCATGTCCACCGTTTGGGCACAGTGATGTCAGAGGGTACCTGTAGCTGTCAGCAATGCCTTGCCTCTTTACATGGGTTCTGGACTTGAATTCAGGTCCTTGAGGAGCAAGAGCTTTACCTACTGAGTCATCTCTTCAGCCCTCTGTTTTTTCTCTGTGCAATCCTCCTGCCTCAGCACAGGCATTCACCACCATAGCTAGACTCTCTTTTTCAGTTTGGTCTTTGTTCTAAATCAAACATCCCTCAGCTATTTCCTGCACCCATATTTGTGGCCCAGCTGGAGACACCATGTCCCTCTCCTCCAGCTCTTTTTGCATTTGAATTCATCAGAGTTCCTTGCACCTTCCTGGACAGGATGAGTAAGTTTCAGAAGGGCAGGGATCAAGCCTGGCTTTGTTCTCCTGGTATCCCCAGGGCCTTGTCTGGAGCAGGTGGCACCTAGTTCTGACTGGGGAAAGAGACCTGATGTGAGTAGGGTCTGGAAGGCAAGGCCCATGTCTCCAATCCAGTGTTTCCTTCAGAGGTAAGCCAGCAAGCTAGCAGGCAGGCCACTGGCCAAGTCACCCTGAGCAGCATATCAGATGCTGCCGAGTGTCAAGGGACAGCCGAGCTCGGCTGGAGTGTTGGGCCTAGAGCTGGACACTGCACTTCTCCCCGAGATGAAGGATCTGTGGGTCAGCCTTCCACTCAAGGTGGGCAGAGGCTGTGCTGGCCTATTCCACTTCCCAAGCCTTCTTCTGTGTGCTCTGGGCACAGGCCTGTGGGGTGGTGCTGGCAGTTCTCAGTAAATAACACCTCTTTTCCTCACCCGCCTCATTTGCATAACCCAGCGAACTGAAAAGTCGCTTTTCTTCAGTTAAGTTGTTCATCTTCTCAGCATTTGACTGCGATAATATCACTCCATCAGTGTGGTCCTGTGGTAATTTGGGCATTTTGTTCCAGCACTGAGGACATTTACAGCTAATAACACATGAAGCCATTTCATTAAAAGAAAAGTTGAGCGAGGGTACATTAACACGGGTTGTGAACCAAAACACAAATCATTGCACTCATTGGCCGCTAAGGAAGCAAATGAATTAGGAACCTCAAGCCATTTTGAAGAGCATATAATGTCATCTGACTAGTTTGCATGTGACAGTCCTCATGTTGGTGCTGGGCTGTCACTGTTTCCCTCTGGTGTGAAAACAATGTGGCTCTGGGCCCTTCCTCCATCAGAGGCTCTGAGCCTGGTCTCTACTGCCTTCCATGTCATGTAATGGTGCTTACACATTTTCTTTATTCCATGGCTGCATTTTAAGACAAAGAAAATCACCGAGCTTTAGAGAAACTTATGCAAAAAGTCTAGTCCATTTTGAAAGGCGTTGCTAAGCCTTCCACAAGTCCTGGAAATGAGAGTCAGACTTGTATTTTCTAAGAGAAATGAGACCTGTGTTTCTCTGGGCTTGTCCTCATGTTCTGGGTCTGGTAGTCTAGATCTCCCATCTCATATACTTGGGGGTGTTGAGGCCAACAAGTTTAGGGCCAGCCCGAACTATAGAGTGAGTTTAAGGTCAACCTGGGTGACTTAGTTAGACATCTGAAAAGAAGAAGTGAAAATGATTGCTGGGGTGTGGAGCATTGGTTCCTGCTTGCTTAGCATGTATGAGGCCCTAAATTCAATCCCAGTGAAGGAGAGAAGAGGACAGGGAGGTAAAGGAGAAAAGGGTGCAAGGAGGGAGGGAGGGAATGAGGGAGGGAGAACAAACGAATGAATGACACCATACATCAGGAAACCTTTGCTTCTGGGGTCAGGACTCCGTATGGTGCAGAAGTGGAGTGGAGAGGGAGGTGCTTAGTGACCATGCAGCAAGCAGAGGCAGCCTGGTGTTTTGCTTGCAAACCCACAATTTGTGAGTCTTTGCCCTGTATGGGCCAGCATCTCTCTGCAGTCTGCTCCTTGTCAAGGTTTACAGCAGCCATAATGTATCTCCTATGAGGTCTCTTCCTGAAATAGCTCTCTGGCTGGGGACTCTGGGTGTGTCTGTGACAGGGGTGTATGAATGCCTTGCTGGCCTGCAGCCAGCGCAGAGGGTGCCCAGCTCAGGCTGAGTCAGAGCCCAGTGTGCTTTCAGGATTTATCTTAGTGCTTGCAAATCCACCCAGGGGCTCAGGTTCTGACCTCTGCTGTTGCTGTTGAGCTTTCTGCAAGCAGAGGGCACTCGGAACTGCCCCATCCTCAGCCACATTTTCTGTTTGTGTTCCCTTGTCTGCCTAGCATTTGACAATTAATTAGGCATGGTAATTACCTGCTTTAATTTCGTGATTGCACATCCTATAATTACCCCTAATTCTGTAATAGGGAAGTTCATGTACACAAAGGCAGTGGATGATGGAGGTGACAGGGCTTGCCATATCTGCAGCTGCCATTGCTCAGTGTGCCTGCTAGGCATGGCTTCAGTGAGGCTGGCCTGGCCCATCCTGCAGGGGAAGGAGCTGAGTCTCAGAGTGAGGTACTGTCCTTAGTGTTGCAGTGTGCGTGTTGGGGGCAGCTAGGCTGGGGGCCCAGGCTTTTCCTGTGCACAGCCCCATGCCCTGTCCCTCTGCCAACCTGCTACTGAACTTGACATCCCACATGCTTGGGGCTAAAGAGGCTTGTGTTGTGCTTGGCAGGCTTTTGACCTGGAGCTTCACCTGCCCAAACAAACTTGCAAGTCTCTATTCTCTTTCCCTCCTCTCCCCCACTGTGCATGTGACCAGTTGCACATTGGAACAACTAATACTGACAGATGTGTTGATAACAGGTATACTAGACATGGTCCTAAAGTCACCCAGTTCTCCCCACAGCACCCTTCTTTACCATATGGAAGAGGTGACCTAAGTTACCAGAGGTGGCACTAGGGTTCAGGTCCAGTTTCCGGCCTCCCTTTCAGGGCTGGTCCAGCTGCACCGCTGGTGTGCATGAGCACTTACCACAGTACCTTGGGCACAGCTCCAGTCCTGCCCACAGTCGCATTAGACACCTAGGTCCCGAGGACAGGAAGAAGGCATGGCTCACACACACATCATGCAGACTGTCATCCCATGGACTTTTTCCTGTGTCTACGTGTGTAACCACTACTCTGGTGGAGATGCAGGGCACTTTAGCACTGTCCTTTGCACACAAGTTAGAGGCCTTGCTTCTCTCCTAGCTCATGACAATACTGGCAGTTTTTTTTTCAGTAGGAGCATAGTAGTTTTGCCTCACACATTTAGGTCGTGTGCCTAACAGAGACAGGTATAAGAGCTCCCAATCGGAAACACCCTCAATGCCCATCCTGCAGAGCAGGTAAACACTGGTGCATGTTCCACAGTGGGAGGCTGTGCAGCCATGTCAGGGCCCTAGTGAGAGGGCATATAGCAACATGGATTGATTTCACAAACACTGTCTGAGAAGGAACCAGACGTGGTGGGTTATATGAGCATGACTCCACTTATATGAGCCCAAGAAAGAAGAGAAATGCAGGGGAGAGTGTCCACCTTGCAAAGGAGGGTGCTGGTAGATGAGAGGTGTGAGGAGCCATGGGAATCCTCCAGAGTTAGCACGTCTTCATCGTCGAGGGTTGACAGGCTACCCTGGCCTTTCAGTGTATGTGTGTCATGTACTTTGATAGCATTGGCTTCCCTGTCCTCCTCTGTTGTCCGTCCTCCCACTATCCAGCTGGGCCCTACTCTTCATATACAGTTCCTTTTGTGTTTTCATGTCTTCTGTGCTCGTGTGTGTGTGTGTGTGTGTGTGTGTGTGTGTGTGTGTGTGTGTGTGATTTGTTAAAACTAGATGCCCATGTGAGAGAAAACATATAGCATTTTTCTTCCTTTAAAATGCTGGTCTTCAGTTCTATGTATATTCTTATAAATGGCATGATTTTATTCCTTACGCCTACATAAAACTGTCTGTATAGGCCATGCTTTCTTTATCCATTTAACTGTTGATAGGCATCTAGGCTGATTCCTCAAGCTGGCTATAGTAAATGGTATCCTGATAAACCTGAGTACACATGTGTCAGTGCTATGCCCTCAGCTGGGTCATACCTAGCTCTTGCTGGGCTTGTGAGGAACCTCCACACCAATCTCCTTTTGGCTGTAACAGTTTGTCCTCATTAGAAGTGTAGGAGGCTCCTCCTTGCCCCTGTCTTTGCCAATGTTTGTTGCCCCTCAAGGTCCTGTCCACACAGTGCATGTACTCAATGATGGACTGAGGCCCAAGCCCCAGGTCCCCAACTTCTCTTTGCCTCCCTGTGGTGCATAGGCCTTACCAGGTTGACTTCAATGAAGGGATCTCAGAATCTGAACTTTTTAGTTGGACCTTTTTGGGGGGGACTGCCAGCTTCCCAGTAATGACATGGAGATTTATTATTAATTATAAAAGCTCAGCCATAGCTTAGGCTTGTTATGCTAACTAGCTCTTACAACTTAAGTTAACCCATTTCTGTTAATCTACACATTGCCATGTGGCTTGTGGCTATACCTGTCCTCCAGCATGTCTTGTTTCCTCTGCATCTCCTGGCAACTCCACCTTTCTTCTTCCCAGTATCCTCTGGCTGTCCTTTCTATACTTCCTACCTAGCTAATGGCCATTTAACTTTTTATTAAACCAATAAGAAGGTGCCTTGGCAAAGACACATCTTCACAGTGTAGAAAAAGATTATTCCATAGCATTTCCCCCTTTTCATCTAAATAAAAAGAAAAGGGTTTAGCCCTAACACAGTAAAACTATGTATAATAAGAACAAATATCAGGTAAGAATTGCATTTGCAATGTCCAGTCCATTTTTATTTTGCAAATTTGCAAAAAATACTCCATTATTTATCCCATCTTTGTGATCCAAAGTTTTGTATATCTAGTCCTATCATAACTAAGGAAAACTATAACTACCTAGTCTTCAACTCCATCAAAGACTCCAAAAGGATAAAATATTACCCTTTTTTGAAATAAATTGGTGTTGCCAGGAGCAGATGTATCTCACTATCATGAAAAACCTCATGTTATTAAATGCCATATTCTGTAGGTCTTTGAGGTATTTGAAGACCATCTATTTAAAATATGTTTCTGATTGACCTTGAAAACATGCCTAATATGACTATAAGTTTGTTATAAATGACTATTAACCTGTATTTCTTTATTATCCTAAATAGCTTTCAAGGACTAAAACTTTACATTACATTTTTAAATGAGCTCATAGGTACAATACCTTAAACAAGAACTAGAAACGTGATACAGTATAACAAAAATAACCTTAAATTTGTATCAATATAAAAAAAATCCATACCAATGTAAAATATTTGAGACTAGTGCTTGTTCAAAAGTAAACTCAACAATCCACCCTTCTATCCCATCATTTCTATACTATATCCCCTCTTTGTCCCTTTGGAAAGAGATCCTTGAATCTAACCTCCTTTGTTTAGCTCTATCCTTGACTATGACCAATTAACAACTTGTAACCAACCCCCCTAAATGATGACAAACATCCATAACCTATCGAACAACTAAAAATAATCCAACCCACCTCTTGGGAATGTGAGAGTTGTGTTCTTTAGACTGCTTCCTGTTGACTGTAGGCTACAGCATTTTTAGGGACCCTGAGAATATTGAGATAATGGTCAAGTCCTGGGAAACTGCTATAACATTTGTTGCTTGGTCTCTGTGCAATGGGAAAGAAAGTGCAGGGCTTATGTGAAGTCCTGGCTGGAGTAGTCTGTGAGGCTGGACCATCTCAGCCAGCAGCCTTGAAGCTGTTCTGGATACAGAACTCTGAGGAAACTGCAACAGAGGCATTTTGAGAGGGTGGATGGATCACCTGGGCCACCTATTTTTATTGGTGTCTGGTCCCCTTGCTCTGAAAACACATAAACTTTTAAAGGTAACATTAACACAAGTATGGGCTGTGTGTTGTACATAAGCCAGCCAAAGGTGATTTTTTGTTTTATGTTTGAGCAGGTAAAATATACATCACCTGTCTTTTTTAGGTTTGTTTCTTTATGTCTGTTGCCAGGATTTTCAGGGGGTCTTCCTTAATCAAATATGATCTCTATCAACCTTAAATGAATCCACAGCCTTTCTTTTTCTGTGGAAACAAAAGCATAACCTCTTCCCAATGTTACATATTTTTGACTTCCATTTTGAAGTTAAGACATTTTAAAAATATATAGGTTGATTTAAATCAGCAGTTTCCATAATCCAGTCTCTCAGCAGCTATTGTTAGTTCACTAGCAATCAAAAAATTTAAAGTCAGCACAACACCATACAGGATCCAGATTCTGTGTATTTTCCATTTTTATGTGGCTTATCTTTTTTATATTATTTTTCTTTAAAGACTTTGTCTTATTATTTATAAACTGTTTTTTCTATGATTATCTATACTCATTTTCTTTTTTTTTTAAGCTTACAC
This sequence comes from Peromyscus maniculatus bairdii, assembly GCF_049852395.1. NCBI lineage: Eukaryota > Metazoa > Chordata > Mammalia > Rodentia > Cricetidae > Peromyscus > Peromyscus maniculatus. The sequence goes on along the minus strand of NC_134859.1, from coordinate 3,541,050 downwards.
ACATTTTGTAAACACACTGTAACCTGCTTAGAGGTTTGTTTGTTTTTTTTTCCTGTCTAGGTCTGCTTTACTGCATATTTGTAACCTTTTCTGTCTGCATGAGCAAATCTTTTTTTTAAATAAATGTTTTTATTTTATAATTAATTTAATTTTACATATCAGCCTCCCTCCTCTCACCCCCAACCTTCTCCCCCAATCCACCCACCATTCCCACCTCCTCCACGGCAAGGTCTCCCCTGGGGATTCAGCCCAGCCTGGTAGATTTAGTTGGTAGTTGAGGCAGGGCCCTCCTCCCTGCACCAAGGCTGAGAAAAGTGTCTCAGCATAGACCCTAGGTTCCAAAAAGCCATCTCATGCACCAAGGACAGGTCCCAGTCCCACTACCTGAGGGCCTCCTAAATAGTTCAAGCTCATCAGCTGCCTCACTTATCCAGAGGGCCTGGTCCAGTTCCATGGGGTCTCCTCAGCTATTGGTTCACAGTTTATGTGTTTCCACTAGCTTGGCTATTTGTCCCTGTGCTTTTTCCAATCATGGTCTCGATATCTCTTGCTCATATAATCCCCCCTCTCTCTCACTGGTTGGACTCTTGGAGCTCCACCTGGGGTTTGGCCGTGGATCTCTGCATCTGCTTCCACCAGTCACTAGATAAAAGTTCTATCATGACAGTTAGGGTGTTTGGCCATCTGATCACCAGAGTAGGTCAGCTCAGGCACTCTCTCGACCATTGCCACTAGTCTATAGTGGAGGTATCTTTGTGGATTTCTGAGGACCTCTCTAGCACTCTGCTTCTTCCTATTCCCATAGGGTCTTCATTTATCTCTTTCCTTGTTCTCCTACTTTGTTTCTGATCCAGTTGGGATTTCCTGCTCCCCTAAGCTTTCTTTCCCCCGACCCTTGCCCTCCATTACCCCCACCCCCAGTTTGCTCATGTAGATCTCCTCCATTTCTCTATCACTGAGCAATCCCCGTGTCTTACTTAAGGTCCTCTTTACTAGGTAGCCTCCCTGGAGTTGTGAGTTGCAGTCTGGTTATCCTTTGCTTTACATCTAGTATTCACTTATGAGTGAGTACATACCATGTTTGTCTTTCTGAGTCTGGGTTTCCTCACTCAGGATGATATTTTTCTAGTTTCATCCTGCAAACCTCATGATGTCATTGTTTTTCTCTGCTGAGTAGTATTCCATTGTGTATATATACCACATTTTATTTATCCATTCTTCAGTTGAAGGGCATCTAGGTTGTTTCCAGGTTCTGGCTATTACAAATAATGCTGCTATGAACATAGTTGAGCATATGTCCTTGTGGTATGATTGAGCATTCCTTGGGTATATGCCCAAGAGTGGTATAGCTGGATCTTGAGGGAAGTTGATTCCCAGTTTTCTAAGAAAGGGTCATATTGATTTCCAAAGTGGTCGTACAAGTTTGCATTCCCACTAACTGTGTAGGAGTGTTCCCCTTGCTCCACATCCTCTCAGACATAAGCTGTCTTCAGTGTTTTTTATCTTCGCCATTCTAATGGGTGTAAGATGGTATCTCAGAACTGTTTTGATTTGCATTTCCCTGATGACTAAGGATGTTGAGCAATTCCTTAAATGTCTTTCAGCCATTTGAGCTTCTTCTGTTGAGAATTCTCTGTTTAGCTCTATAGCCCATTTTTTAATTGGACTGTTGGGTATTTTGATGTCTAATTTCTTGAGTTCTTTACATGTTCTGGATATCAGCCCTCTGTCAGATGTGTAGTTGGTGAAGATCTTTTCCCAGTCTGTAGGCTGTTGTTTTGTCTTATTGACTGTGTCCTTTGCACTACAAAAGCTTCTCAGTTTCAAGAGGTCTCATTTATTAATTGTTGCTCTCAGTGTCTGTGCTACTGGTGTAATATTTAGGAAGTGATCTCCTGTGCCAATGTGTTCAAGACTACTTCCTACTTTCTCTTCTATCAGGTTCAGAGTAACTGGATTTATGTTGAGGTCTTTGATCCACTTGGACTTAAGTTTTGTGCAAGTTTTCTGTCTGCCTGATCAAAATCTTAAACCACAGCACAGCTTAGCTCATTGTTGCTTTGGTGGGTTATGCCCGTAGGCTGTGACCTGGATACACATTTCCGTACTGAGGCCTACATGAGAAACTGCAGGACCACAAAGCTGCATTTGACTCCATTTTTGTGTGTTTGGAACATTTTGTTAATCTTTTTTTATGTCTTATGTAGAAATATGTGCCCCCATGTTGGATGCCTTTTGTAACAAGTCTTTTTCTGCCCCGCCATCCAGCTCCCAAATCATGACACAGAGATATCTTATTAATTATGAAAGCTCTGCCAATAACTTAAGCTTGTTTCTAACTAGCTCTTATAACTTAAATTAACCCATTTCTATTTATCTACATCCTGCCACAAGGCTTGTAGCTCTTACCTCTCCTGTACATCCTCCTTCCTCTGTGTTCTTGACTCTATCCTTCTTCTTCCCAGCATCCGTTGTGCCTGGAAATCCTGCTAGCTATTGGCCGCTCAGTTCTTTATTAAGCCAACCAGAGTGACACATCTTTACAGTGTACAAAAAGATTATTCCACAACAGTACTTTCCCTTCAGGCAGAAAATAGTGAGCCCTAGTGCTGACCCCAGCAGCACCCACCAATTTTATTTCCTTCTGCTGGGTCAGGAGATGTGTGGCTTTATCCCTTATTTAAAAGGGTGCTTGGTTGTGTGGGAGAGATTGGCTTTGCATTCCTCCCAAGGAGTTATTGTTTTCATGGCTCAAGCTGAGAAAAGTGGGCTAGTCAGACTAATTTGGGTGGAGGATCACTTTAAAATAAGTGAATAAATTGTAGTTGTTTGTTTTGCTCCTTTGGAGGGCCTGCCACCCAGCTCCCAAATAAATTAGACATAGAGGCTTATTCTTAATTATAAACATCCGGCCTTAGCTTGGCTTGTTGCTTGCCAGCTTTCCTTAACTTAAATAATCCCAGCTGCCTTTTGCCTCTGGGATTTTTCCTTTTCTTCTCCTGTATGCCTTTCCCTCTTACTCCATGGCTTGCTATGTAGCTGGGTGGCTAGCCCCTGATGTCCTCCTCCTTCTGTGGCTCCTAGATATCTCCTCCCAGATTTCTCCCTCTATATATTCTCTCTGCCTGCCAGCCCCGCCCATCCTTTCTCCTGCCTTGCTATTGGCCATTCAGTTCTTTATTAGACCATCAGGTGTTTTGGACAGGCAAAATAGCACAGCTTCACAGAGTTAAACAAATGCAACATAAAGAAATGTAACACACCTTAAAATAATATTCTACAACAATAAAGGAAGGAAGCAAGGAAGCAAGGAAGCAAGGAAGGAAGGAAGGAAGGAAGGAAGGAAGGAAGGAAGGAAGGAAGGAAGGAAGGAAGGAAAGAAGGAAAGAAGGAAAGAAGGAAAGAAGGAAAGAAGGAAGGAAGGACGGACCCTAACAGTTTTCAGCTTAGTCTGGTGGTGTAGAATTCATGTGCAAATCATCTGCACCTCAGGTTTCCCAGGTTTGGATGCCAAGCGGGTTGTTGGGGACCGTTGTTAGTAATCTGGAGGATTGTGATTCTATCATATTAGATCTGAGGGGGAAGTGTAAGTGAGGAGGTGAAATCAGGGCTTTTCTGGCAAGGAGAGTACTTGGAGGTCATGTCTGGGGTCCCAGAGTCCCCTGTGACTTCATTTCAATGGAGCACTGGGGTAGAAAACATGGGACACTGGGGAGAAGACAGCTCTGGGCTCCAAGTCTTCATTTCCCCATTTTCCTGGGCAAGTGACATTGCCTCTGAGTCCATGTCTTCATCTCAGAGGATATGTTCCCACCACCTGCCTGGCAGCTTAGCCTGAGGACAAGAGGAGAAGTGTGTGTCTGGTGTAATGCTCAGCCCATGATAGGTGCTGAGTGCTGAAGGTCTTGTGTTTGGTTGGAGTTTGTCATTTCTGCTCAGCCTTAGGCCTCCCACTCACTGAGTTCAAGGGCTCATTTCCTTAGGTAGTGGAAGACAGAGCTGAGCGCTGTACCCACATCTGTGAGGTGCTGAGGTGAGCCTATCATGGGTGATCCATGGAGCCTTGGCACTCTTCCTGTTCCCCTGGCTATCGGTGGTCTCCAGGTATAGCAACAGTGGCTGCCTGAAATGCACTCTGGGCACCAGCAAAGGCAGGAGTGTGGATACAACAGGAGCCCCAGAGCCTACTCTGCCGTGCGACTCTCAGCCATCAAGCCCTCTGCTCCTGGAGACTGCTCCCGACTTGGCCTGGCAGCTTGCAGGCAACAAGAGACAAAGGCATCATGTTTTGCTGTTGTCTTTGCTCTTGAAGATGAATCAATAAAAGCCTAGGAGGACGGCCAGGCTTACTGCTTAGAGCCTGAGCCTGGCTTCAGATTTAAAGAATGCAAGCATGCACACCATGGCTGCAGCTCATATCTGAGGTCTGCACTACAGGCAGACTGGAGAGTCTTGGGCAGAAACAGGGCCTGTAGAACTGGGTGTGGCTGCCTGTAGGGAAGGCTCAGGAAAAGCAGAGGGAATAGTAAGCATACTTTTACTTCCACTAAGTAAAAAGAGAATTGGCTTCTAAAAATATGTTACAAAGAATGCAGTCAGACTGACTCATAACAAAGATATTTGTTGCCATTCGTATGTAAAGAGGTTTTGAAGATGGAGGGATCCTTGCTTTATATGAAGTACAGAAGTCATTATGCAGAGATTCTACCCTCTTTATGATTCTTAGGTCAAGGGATGTTTTAAAATACATCATCTGGGAGCAGTGGTATGCACCTTTAATACTAGCACTCAGCAGATAGAGAAGTAGGATCTTTGTGAGTTTGAGACTGGCCTGGTCTACACAGCAAGTTCTAGACCAACCAGATGTGCATGGGGAAACCTTTCTCAAACAAACAAACAAAAAGAGCCCCCATTTTTCAGGTTTCCTTACCAGATAGCTGTGCTGTGTCCTGGCAGGTGCCGAGCCCATAAACCACATCAGCATCTTGAGTGTTCTCTGGGAAGTGTCCCAACTTGGCTGAGATTAAGTTATGTCCCTGCATGTGCTTATGGCACCTGGGTGTGACCTTCTGTTCTGCTGGGCCCCTCAGCAGTCTAGAAAACCTTGACCTCACTCCCCTTTGTCCCAGATCAGTTCCTCTACAGTGTGCTGGCCTACTATGTTGTGGTCAGTGTGACTTCAGTCCTGTGGGTCTTGCAGAATTGGTGTCCATGGGCCAGCTTGTAAGCTGCAGATGTGAACAGGGAGATGCATCCGTGCTGTCACTCAGCTGGTGGGGACATACTATGTAGCTGGGCTCTCCTGTCACTTGGCTCACAGACTATTTCCTGTGCCCATTGGTGCCATCAGTGCCCATTTTGTGCTTGGTGCTCAGTGGTATGAGGCAGATGTGGCCCCTGTGTATACAGTGATGTAGCACCTGCCCTTGTGAGGATGACATTAGGGGCTTGAGTTCAGCCTGTCGTCCTTTCTCCCTTGGCAGGTTTACATCCGGATAAAGGATGATGAGTGGAATGTGTATCGGCGGTACACTGAGTTCCGGGCGTTGCATCACCAGCTGCAGAGCATGTTCCCGCAAGTAAGGGCCTACAACTTCCCTCCCAAAAAGGCCATCGGAAACAAGGTATGCATCCAGGGGCCAGGTCACTGCTGCCACTTTTGTCTGTCCTTGAAGACTGAACTCACCACAGAAAAGCTGCAATGTTAGGAAAAACAGAGGAGAAAGTAGCCGCCACCTGGTGGAAGGGCAGTCTTCCTGTGGGTGAGCCTCTCCTTATTTCACCAGGATAGCCTCCTGTGACGCACCAGAGAGCCAGTGTGCTTGGTTCCGTGGGCTGTGCCCTTCCAGTAGGGACACTCAGCACCACCTGTGTTGTGTGACGGCTTCAGAGACCTGCGGGTGCAGGCAGTCTCGGCTGTGGCCTTTAAATGGTATTTTTAAACACGGATCTGTAAGAGGGCTTGGGGGCAAATGAACTCAGTGCACAAGCCTACCACACTGAGTTTAGTTCCTGAACTCATGTGAAGGTGGAAGGAGGTCTTCTGGCTTCCACATGTGTGTACATACATGTGCACATGCACACACAGATAATTTACAAAATTTAAAAAAAAAACATTTTTGGAAGGCCTGGAGAGCTGGCTCAGTCATAATAGTGCTTGTCACACAAGCCTGTGGACCCAAGTTCAACTCCCCAGCACCTACATGGAAATGTGACATGTACCTGTGATCCCCACTAGGGAGATGGCTCGCTGGCCAGCCAGCCTAGCTTATTGGCTAGCTCCTGCTCCGTGAGAGACCATGTCTCAAAAACCAAGGTAGACTCAAGGTTGTGCTCTGGCCTCCACATGCACATGTACATGTGTGCACACAAAGCCACACACAGACACACTTACCACACACAAATGTGCACACATGCACACACACAGAATAAGGTGGCATCTGGGTTGGTTATACTTGCTGACTGCTGTTCTGGTCCAATATTTTCCTGGTTTCAATCATGGTGCTCACCAACATACATGACGGTGGACCAGACTTTCTCAGAGAGGTTTCTTGTATAATGTCTACTCTGTCATGAAAGTGGATGGCCTCTATTGAAAACGTGTCATTAGTCACCATGCAAAGGGCTAGTTGAGACTAAAGGAGGCAGACCTATGTCTGGATGCAGTGTGCTCAGTCAGCTATCCCAGCAGTTGGCCTCATGATTAATACCCTCCTGTTAGCGAGTGGAGACATTTCTCCTCCCTTGTGTTGGGCTGCTGAGGGAGCTTGAAAACCACTGTGCTCTCAGCCCATCACCAGGTCTCTTATCTTGGCCTGGTTTAGTTCACCTGGAGTACATCTGGGCACTAAGGGGTCACTAACTCCATGGATTATTCCAGGTCATCGCCATCTGGAACCATTCAGAATCAAATGAGAAGGAGGCACTTCTGCAGCTACAGGATATTAAACATCCAGTCAGATGTGGGCGTTCAGGACCCTTGAGGACCTGAGAGCAACTGGGGATGACCTTCTACAAGACTGGTTCTCAGCATGGTCTGCCAACCAGGACACTGTATTCTCAGCTCTTGGTCCTCATTAGGACAGTAGCCTCATTACTCTGGCCCTTCATCTGGCACATCCTCCTATCTTCTCTGATTTAGACCCCCCCTCCTCTTGTGATGCCAGTGGGCCATCCAGAAAACCTACAGTGGTCTCCCAACTCAAGATCCTTAAGTTAATCACATCTGCCAAGGCCAATTGTCACGTAAGGTCCTAGGAACTAGCTCAGCCTACCACACTCTTATATTGCTAAGAGCATTCTCTGAATTGAATCAGCTCCTTCTCCACCTCCTGCTTCCTCACCCCCCTTTTATAAGCTCCCACTGAGGCAAAGCCACCAAGAGCACCAGTCCCTGAAACAAGCTCGCCAACTGAGGCTCAGGACTGAGGAATGGTGGGGTTTCTGGAGTTCAGTCATTGTCTTAGTTAGGGTTTCTATCACTGTGAAGAGACACCATGGTAACTCTTATAAAGGAAAACTTTTAATGGGGTGGCTTACAGTTCAGAGATTCAGTCCATTATTGGTATGGTGGGAAGCATGGCAGTGTGCAGGTAGACACAGTGCTGGAGAAGGAGCTGAGAGTTCTACATCTTGATCCACAGGCAGCAGAAGGAGACTGTGTGCCACACTGGGCATAGCTTGAGCATATGAGACCTCAAAGCCCGCCCTCACAGTGACACACTTCCTCTAACAAGGCCGTATACCTCCTAGTAGTGCCACTCCCTATGGGCCAAGCATTCAAACATATGGGAGCTATTCCTAGTCAAACCACCACAGTCATTTAGAAAGAGCAGTGACAATCCTAGGTCTGTCCTGTCTGGAGCGGGGACTGGGAATAGGTTTCCTCTTTGCAGTAGGGCACATGTGACCCCTTCATGCAGGAGAAGCCCCCATCTGCAGTGGGGCACCCATGGTCTCTCCATGCAGAAGTACCACCCCTGCCAGTATGTGGAAGACTTTTCCCCTCCACACTAATGTCTGTAGAGCAGACTTTCTCTTGCTTATTTGTGCGTAAGTGAACATGGGGATGAAGGATACCACCTTGCATAGCCTGGCCCAGTGACCAGCTGGATGGTGGCCAGGTGCCCAGACCAGTTTCCTGTAGACACAGTGGACCTGACTCCCACCAGCCATAGCCTCATCTCTGACCTGCACCATGCCATTCCTCGATGGCTGCTTGGATAGTAATCTTGACCTTGCATGAGGCTGAGGCATATACACTTTCCCTTCATTACACTTTGGCTGAAGACCAAAGAATATTTGAGCAACTCTTTCATGTTTCCAAGAGAGGACTGAGTCAGGGTGTAGACTGTCAATGCCCACCAGGGCCTTCACTGAACTCAGTTAAAGACCAAACTTGTGCAGACTCACATGGGCCCAGTACCTTAGAATATGCTTTTGTGTCCGGATGGCAAGATTTCTAGAAAGCATCTTTTCTTTGATGGGTATATTTCAAAGGTGACCTTCTTGTCATTTTGGAACATGAAGAAGAATCCATACGTGACATCTTTAGGGTGACTGAGTCATGGACAGCCAGTCACTGTGAGCCTTGGCTGTTAACTGACTCACTTCTGAGTTGACTGGTGTGAGCACCATCAGGGACTGGGCTCTACAACCTGTTCTGCACCACGTGAGTGTCTGTGTACCTCCCACACATTGCTGTCACAGTGACCGTGGCAACTGTGAGGCAGTGGGTCTCAGCAGGAATTTCCCAACTGAATTCAAACAGCAGGAACCTTGCTGGGCAGCTAGAGGCAGCTCTCCTTCCTCCTCCTGCTGGGTGGGTTTTTCAGGATGTGCAAGAGGCAGGGCAGGCTAGGCCACTGACTTCCAGGAAGCCCCTGCAGACTCAGGGGCTTGGGCGGAGGCTCAGTGCTGATTCTCTCTGTTACAGTTCAGTGAATGGATGGGAACCAAGAACGCCAGGCCCTTCTGAACATTCACTTGTCACTGAGGCAAGGCAAATTCCTTTCAACTTGTTGGAGAAATTGTTCCTTCAAATGCTCATTAAAAACACATAGGAAGACAGTGTACTGAGCTGGGTTTGCTGTCCTGCTGAACTCACCCCCAAGCAGTCCCTAAGAGGGAGGTGTGGAAGCAGAACTGGTAGCCTCTCAAAGGACTTGAGGCTAAAGAATGCTTCACTGTTGCGTGTGCCCCGGATTCTGGGACATCGCACTAGGTGCAAGGAGATTAGATGAGCGAACTCGTGGCCTCTGTCAGCCGGCGGTGTTGCAGGGAGAGTGTCACTAGTCACTTCACACCAGGGCACTGTGTCTGGGGCAGTGAGGAAGGGAGAGGAGTTGGCTGCAGGAGGCCAGTGCTGGAGGAGCCCGCAGGACCTTCTGGTGACAGGTTTGTTAGAGAGGCCAGTGGGAGCCACTCGGGGGTTGTGTGTCTTCCATCCACCCTGCATCAGGCTGCTGTAGACTACACAGCAAAGGACCATGGGAGGAGCAAGAGGCCAGCCTAGGCTACAGAGTGCAACCTTGTCTGAGGAAAACAAGTACAACAAAAGGGAAAGCTTCAGAATCTTCAGAAGCAGTGACGACTCTTCAAGACATAGTCACGACATCAGTTGAGCAGTGATCCTGCTGTAGGCTCCAGGGTAGAGTCTGTCAGCCTGCCCGGTCAGGCTTCTGGAGGCACCTGACCCCTTGGTATGTGTTCCCACCCCCATGCTTAGTGTCTCTTCTATGGCCATTCACACACTCCCCTGCACCACATTCCCACTTGGGAGCCATCTGTGGAGCTGAGGTACCTTCCTCACAGTCCATCCTTGGGCCTGTGCAAACCTTCCCGGAGATCAGAAGCACATGGAGACAGCCACTGTTCATTCCTCCCTTTACCATGCCTGAGAGCCCTTGAGTGGGAGAGAGCGATAGGAATGGGACAGTGGGGTGGGGGAGGAGAGAGCAGGGGAGGAAGCCAGGGGATGCTTCCTTTGCTTTTCCTCGATGGGTAGCCTTGGGCAAGTTACCTGACCTCTCTGTGCCTGCCCCTCCAATACCAGGAACAGTCCTAGCACCCGAGTGCTGGTTTTTCTAAAGTACTTAGGGGAATATCTGGTAGTGCTCAGTGTCCATCTTTTAAAAATAAAGAGATGTGGGACGGTGCCTCAAGTAGGGCAAGCCAACGTTAGTACTCCTCCTTGCTGGTGACACCGAGACTCTGGGCCTATGCACGGGGCATCCTGTGCCAGGAGGCCCCGCCAGCACCCCGACCAGCCCTGGACCTCATACACACAGCCACATGCAGCCACACGCAGCCAGCCACACGCCGCTCTCATCGTGCACTTCTGTGGTGCCCTATATGAAATGCACGTAGACCAGGAAGCTGGGGCTCAGGGGCAGTGAGCATCCTGCTGAGGCCCAGGGGCACATAGGTGACAGAGGTAGGAACAGGTGACATTCTTCCAAAACCTCTGCACCAACTTCTCCCTCCACTCCACACCAGCCTCTGGAGCTATGACTCTCAGGTGTCTGTATGGAGCTGCAGTACCCAGGGACGCCCCTGTCACAAAATCCCCTGCTTGGAATGGAGAGATGTGGTGGTGAGACCCCCATGGCTAGTTTTCCAAAGAGAAATTGGGGAGTAAAAGGAGCTGTGTCCAAACAAAGCAGAAACAGAAGCTCTGCTCCTTTGCCCTGTGCTCTGCATGCAGGCCTGGTGCCTCATACTGAGCAAGGGCAGAGAGGAGCCCCGGTTTCTCTTGAGTCAGTAAATGGCACTGAAGGGACTTTTCTGTACATAGTCATTTTGCCCAGAAATCCATCTCAGAACAGTGACACACATGAGCTCAGCCTTGAAGTGGGGGAAAACAGAGCTTCTTGGGGAGACTTCAATATCAAATGTACTAAAGACTTTGCCGCCATTCTTGAAGAACTAGAAATGTGGGTGCCACTGCACCCCATGTCTGCTGCCTGTGGCACAGGGGGAGGTTGAACTCAGGGCTGCTCTGGCTTTCTCATGTTCTGGCGTGTGCCACCTCCTGGAAGCCTTGTCTAATGTCGTGTGTTTCTTTCCCACACTCCATACCAGCTGCCCGATGATACCATGGACAGAAGATGCTGTCTTTGGTAGGCAGAGTGAGCACAGAGCACGAACCTGTGACAAGTCCCAAGCTCAAGTGGCAGAAACTGGTGTGTGGCAGCTATTTTATTCATCCATTTCCTTTCTCTGTTTCCTCTTTCATTTGATTGACAGGCGCTGGTGTAGATGCACAGATAGTGTTTATTGAAAGAGATGGTTGATTCCCATGTGGTACCATCTGACTTGACCACTGTCCTCTAGACATTGGAAAGCTAATGTTAATAGGATGTTCAACATCTTCATCAGGTGTGATGCTCATACCTGTAGTCCCAGTATTCTGGAGGCTGAGTCTGGAGGAACCTGTGTTTGAGGTCAGCATTAGCTACATAGCAAGTTCCAGACCAGCCTGGGTTATATAAAGAGACCCTGTCTCAGACCTAACCAGTTATGCCTGATGACAAAAAGGAGCTGTGTGATACTTGGGGCAGCCTTCCCGGATAGCCAGCCACAAGTGGCTGCCTCCCCACTTCACCTCTGTCTGGCTGAGCTTGAGAGCCTTGTTTTCATGCCAAGCCCACTGCTTTCCTAATTGACACGAATTACAAGATGCTTGACTCTGCCTGGCATTTGATCTTTTCTACAGTGTTTCTGGGGCTGTTAGATTGCTTGTATATCATTATTTAATCTCCCCCTCCAGCTTAAAAGGCCTTCAGAATATATATAACCTGTGTTCCAGCTGCTGGTTTTGTGTGTGTGTTTGGACAGCTGATTAAAATGGCACCAGAGAAGAGTCCTTCTGGCTCTTATTCTCTTCTTGAGTAATAATTGAGAATAATTGCCACCTCCCCTCCAGTGTTTCCATTCATATGGAGGGCTGGGTATCACAAACTTTGGCATGCTGGGAAAAATATGTGTATTTCCAGTGTCTCTGATCCCTGGCATTTTAGTGATTGTCACTGGCCCCGATTTTCTGGGGTGCCCACTAGCTGTCTTCCTCTGTAGCCAAGGACTTCTTCAGAAGTCGTGAGATCTGGGGACAGAGTGTAGGCCTCCTTCAGGTCCTTCTCACTGAGGAACACTGGCTGGTAACCTTGGGCAAGTCGCACAGCTTCTGTCAATCAGTGCATGGCAGCTTGCTGACAGCTCCGATTCTTGTCACATACTGCACTGGCATAGCACACACACACACACACACACACACACACACACACACACACACACACACACGCCCCATGCTAGCTTTAAAAGTGCTCCAGGGGGAAGCCACCCTAACTTGGCTTCTGCTGTGGTCTGGCAGTGAAATGCCTCTCTCCCAAACACCTGAGGCTCATGTGTTAGAGCACTCGGCCCCCAGGTGGTGTTGCTACTCTAGAAGGTTGTGAAACCTTTAGGAAGAGGTCGGTCCCTAGGGGGTGGATGTGACACCTGAGCGCCTGGCCCTGCCTCCTGTTGATGCAGTGTGACAGCCCATCTCCTGCCCCACGGTCCCCAGCCTTTCCATGAAGGTGCCAGTGTGGTGGCTGTAGGTGGTTTATCCCAGTAGAGGAAAGTCACTGCTGTTTGCTCTTTCATCTCCTCACCTTGTTGAGGAATGGCTGCTGGTCCTCCTGCATAGTATAGCCTGGCCTGGAACTCCTCACTCTGTAGCCTAGGCTGGCCTGGAGTGGTCCATGAGCTTCCAGATCCTGACTGGGAGGATTCCAGGTGCACCACACTCCAAGCTCTGTTGTTCTGTTTTAAACTGGGTTTAAACCTGATTTTTAATAAACCTTCATATTCCAACCCGAAGGCACTGTTCAGTGTATTTCCCACAGTGAACACACCCCAGCACCCCTGCAAGCAACACTAGGCCAAGTCAGGCCCCAGCACCGGGGACATCTTGCTGTCACTCTCTACAAGGCACCATGGTCCTGGTTCTAATTTCTAATGCCATAGATTATCTGAGGCCTGAGAACCTCACGTGAAGGAATTCCAAACTTGAAATTCTCTTGCTTTTTCTCTCCACACCACAGCTGTCAGACTCCTGTGCTGCTGCGTGGGGTACCTACTGGTTCCACTTGATTGCTGCGTAGTAGTCCATGCGGTGAGGACACCACAGTTTAAGTGTCTCTTCTGTCTCTAGAAGCTTGAATGGCATTGGCTAATTATAAATCATGCTGTGTTTAACCTTCTACCCTTCTCTTCTGCTTTCTGGGGGCTGAACTCAGAGATGGAATCGCTAGTCAAATAGTGTGTAGATCTGCCTTGTTCATTTTTAGTTTTAAAAATAGGGTCTCCCTCTGTAGCCCAGGCTGGCCTGGGACTTGCGATTCTTCTGGCGCATGCCTGATTGCATTGGGATTACGGGCATGAGCCGCCACCCCAGCTAGTTTGGCTCCTTGAAAGAAGGGAAAAGGAAAGAACCCGTAGGATGAGAAAACTGTCCATCTTCCCACCACGTGGAATCAACAACCATGCACATTTTGTCCTTTCTACTTTTAAGCTCCTAAAAAAAAATGCAAAATTTTCTGATAGTCCCCAGAGTAACCAGAAAGCTGTAATGAGTACATTATATTATATATATTATATACATATTTATTATATATTATATATATATATATGTTATAAAAGTGTTTTCTTTGTATGGCTCTGCATAAATGATGCCACTCTTTATGTATCAGCCTCCTGATTTCTGGGATTATAGGTATTCACCACCATGCCTGCTTGGTCACTGTAGCAGAGGCATCCTGTGCCTGCCTACCACCTCATGTCTACTTGAGACTCAGTTTCCCTAGGCAGGCTTAGGTATGAGGCTGCTGGCTGATGAGACATTCATGTCTTCATTCCATTGTTGAACTCTTTTGCCAAATTGATCCCCAAGGCAGCCTCGCTTGTTCACTTCCCGTGGGTGGAGATGGACCTACCCTCTCCAAGTACCTGTTTCATTTCTGTTTTGCCAACACTGGGCCCAGCATAGTATTTTATCCCAGTTTTGAATTCATCCCAGATTCCAGATAACTGGTGACATTAGCGGTTCAAATGTCCTTTTCTTTGTTTTACCTTGTAAGCCTGTGAGCCCATGGTCACTTTTCTCCTGGATCTGGATCTGTGTCTTGCAGGTGTCACCCTTTGTCTCCACGGTGCTTTACTAAGACATGCCTTGTATCCTTGTGGGGGTGGCAGCTTGGACTCCTTATCCCTGGGACCCAGACTTCACCTCCTCCCTGTGTGTGCTCTGTCTTCCCCCACTTCCTACATTGCCCCCTTAATCTCGTCATGAACACTTATTTACATACATGCCTGCTTCTCTGCCTGCCAATCAGTCAGCCTAATTGAGGAGCCCTGCCTCTTGGAGGGAGCAGTGACTTCTCAGGAGTTCATCACCCCTGGAGACTTGCATATGACTCATGCAAGTAGAGGCTAGATTTGCACTTCTCTGCATGGAGGAGCATTAGGCCCCGAATTGTGTTCTTTGTGTGTACATTCCATGGACACCAGAGGCCAACTTTGGGTATCATTGCTCAGGTACCACCCACCTTGTTTTTTTGAGACAGGGTCTCTCACTGACCTGGTTCTCAGCAATCAGGTGGACTAACTGGCCAGTGAGTACCCCAGGATCTGCTTGTCTATACCCCTGGGATTATAAACACATGCCACCATGTCAGGATATTTTATATGGGTCCTGGGGATTGACCCAGGTCCTTGTACTATTGAGGCATTTCTGTCCACAGCCACAACCTTCTCTGCAAAACCAAAATCATGTTCTTTAGTGAACGTTATTCAAGGGAACATTTGTATTAGTCAGGTCTCTATGGAGCAATAGAACATATAGAATGCATATATATATACATGTGTGTATATGTATGTACATATATACATATACATATACATACACATATCACACACACACACACACACACACACACACACACACACACACCACACACACACACACATGGGGGGGGCGATTTATTAGAGTGGCTTACAGGCTGTGGTCCAGCTAGTTCAATAATGGTTGCCTACCAGTGGAAGGTCCAAGAATTCAGTAGTTGTTCAGTTCATGAGGCTGGATGTCTCAGCTGATATTCAATATCTGCTAGAATCCTGAAGAAGTAGGTTCTAAAGCCAGTGAAGGAATGGGCTTTGCCAGCGAGAGTGAGGGCAAGCAGACAGAGAACAAGAAATTCCTTCTTCCGTGTCCTTATATAGCAGTGGTTCTCAACCTGTGGGTCACAGCCACTGGAAAATACATATTTCTGATGGTCTTAGAAACTGAGACACCGCTCAGTAGCAAATTACAGTTATGAAGTAGCAATGGAAATAAATTTATAACTGGGGCAGGGGGGTAAAGGGAAGGGGGCAGGAGGGGGTAGGAACATGAGGAATCCAGATGGCCGAGTTGGAGGAAGGTTGGAGAGGGAGAGCAACAGAAGAGATATCTTGACAGAGAGAGCCATTATGGGGTTAGAGAGAAGTCTGGTGCCAGGGACATTCCCAGGAATCCACTGGATGACTCCAGCTAAGACAGTTGGCAATAGTGGAGAGGGTGCCTGAACTGGCCTTATCCTATAATCAGATTGGTGACTTCCCTAACTGTCAACAGGGAGCCTTCATCCAGTGACTGATGGGAGCAGATGCAGAGATCCACAGCTAAGCACTGGGCTGAGCTCTGAGAGTCCAGTTGAAGAGAGGGAGGAGGGATTGTATGAGCAAGGAGGGTCAAGATCATGAGGGGGAAACCCGCAGAGACAGCTGACCTGGGTCATGGGGGCTCATAGACTCTAGACGGACAGCTGGGGAGACTATATGGGACTGACCTAAGCTTTCTGCTTGTGGATGATAGTTGTGTAGCTTGATCTGTTTGTGGCCCCTAGCAGTGGGACCAAGATTTGTCCCTGGCACACGAGCTGGCTTTTTGGAACCTCCTCACTATGGTGGGAGGCCTCGCTCAGTCTTGATGCAGGGGGGAGGAGCGTGGTCCTGCCCCAACTTGGCATGTCATGCTTTGTTGACTCCTTTGGGAGGCCTTACCCTTTCTGAGGAGTGGATGAAGTGGGCATAAAGTAGGTGGGGGGAAAGGGAGGGGAAACTGTGGTTGGTATGTAAAATAAATAAAAAATGTAATAAAAAAAGAAATTTATGGTTGGGGGTTCCTAAAACCATCAGAAAACATATTTCCAATGGATGTGGCCCACAGATTGAGTACCAGTCATATAGGCTGCTACCACGTGTGGCCCAGATTAAAAGTGTCTTTCTGCCTCCAGATCCATATTAGAATCGGGTTTTCCCACTTCAAATGGTTTAAGGAAAAAAATCCCTCACAGGTGTACCCAACCACTTGAGTTTTAGTTAATTGCAGATGTCGTCAAGTTGTCTACCTAGAAGAGCCAGCACACCCCCTCCAGTCCTCTCCTGGAATGGCTGTGGGAGTGTGGCCTCTTGTGTAGCAGGGGCTTTTTCTGGAGAGCTGTTTCTCTCGACTGGGTCACAGAAGCATTAAATTCAGCCCCCAGAACATTCTCATCATTTAGTTTCCTGGGGCTTCTGCCTTCTGAGGGAAGGTGCAGTTCTTTTTTTATAATGAGTTTTGAAGCTTTTTTGAGCCAAGTGCCTGATCCTCATAAGCTGCTGAAAATGGAACTGTTTTGAGTCACAAAGGAGCCTTTGATCTTGCTTGTGGCTCTCCCCATGAACCAGGCAGCCTTCTTCCTATTAGCAGGAAATAAACAGAATCCTGTTCACATCAGCAGGGCTGTCCTAAAAGAATATAGCCCTGATTGCTATCTATGCACAGGCACTACTCACAAAGCATAGGCTGTGCCCATGTGCACACTCTCATTTAATCTCCGGGTGGTCACACCTTGTAGGATAACACCTGTCCCCCTTTACACATGAATCCTCAATCCCCATCTTGCCTCAGGACCTTAGTATGCACATTTGCTCTACTCCTGTCATAGTGGGTCTTTCTTCTCTGTAAAGGTTCATCTTGAGTCCTTCCTTCTCAGAGAAGTCACCCCCTTGAGGGTAGCTTTCTTGATTCCTTGTTTTTCTCCTCATAGCTTTAGTATGACTTCACATTTAGTGGTTTGTTTCTGTACATGAGGGTATCTGTGTACTAGGAGAGACACAGAAACTTCAGCTAAGGATGGCATGGTGTAGTTTGTAGTTTAGAGATGTCACTGCCAGGTGGAGGATGGGGAGACTGTAGGTGAAGGATGGGGAGACTGCAGGTGGAGGATAGGGAGACTGCAGGTGGAGGATGGGGAGACTGTAGGTGGAGTATGGGGAGACTGCAGGTGGAGGATGGGGAGACTGCAGGTGGAGGATGGGGAGACTGCAGGTGGAAGATGGGGAGACTGCAGGTGGAGGATGGGGAGACTGTAGGTGGAGGATGGGGAGACTGCAGGTGGAGGATGGAGAGACTGCAGGTGGAGGATGGGGAGACTGCAGGTGGAGGATGGGGAGACTGCAGGTGGAAGATGGGGAGACTGCAGGTGGAAGATGGGGAGACTGCAGGTGGAGGATGGGGAGACTGCAGGTGGAGGATGGGGAGACTGCAGGTGGAGGATGGGGAGACTGCAGGTGGGGGGTGGGGAGACTGCAGGTGGAGGATGGGAGACTGCAGGTGGAGGATGGGGAGACTGCAGGTGGGGGATGGGGAGACTGCAGGTGGAGGATGGGAGACTGCAGGTGGAGGATGGGGAGACTGCAGGTGGAGGATGGGGAGACTGCAGGTAGGGGATGGGGTTCCTGCTAGGTGAAAGATGGGGTTGTCATGCAGGAGACCTAGGAGAGCATGCCAGAGTAAGCTAGCAAAAGTCTTTGAAGGCTGAAAGGGGACTTAGAAGGCAGAGACAACCTGGTGGAACTGAGTCCCTCAGGAAAGTCAGGTCCACACTGATGATGTTGGTCTCCATGTAAGGTCTAGAATGATGCTGTGGTCAGAGCCCCAGAGCAGATCTTGTCAGCGGGTGACCCAAAGGCCACATTCCTCCTGAGATCTGGTTTGTGTCTCAAGTAAGGGCAGTGACAGTGATGAGACCCATAGTGGCAACTGAGGGGGCGGGGCTTCACAGTAACCAAGCAAGGGCTTCTTCTTGAACTCACATTCTCTATGGCAGCTGTTGGTCATCGCCCAGTGCCCTGGGTCCTTCCCTGTCTGTCCCCCTGCTTTCACAGGCTGCACCCTGCTGTGACAGCTTTTGAATTTTGTCACCCTGGAGGTTCAGGGCAGGCTTCTTGGAAGGAATACCTTCTTTTTTCATCTAAGTTTTGTTTGTTTGTTATTTGGAGATAGCATCTCACTGTGCAGCCCGAGGCAACTTAATGAGAATGTACTGGCTTGGGTAGGAGTCTGACTTCAGGAATGGCTGACCGAGGAGTCCAGGGTGGCCTCTTGCTTGGGTATTCACTGACTCCTGCTTGCTGTCTGATGGTTTCTTGCTCTGCCTGCTTCTTTTTAAGTTGGCTTTCTTGTCAGGTACAATCCTTCCTGGGCAAACATGCCCTCCCTTTCCAGCTCACTGTCTACCAGTAGAACTCCTCAGGCAGAAGGAGCAGTTGCTTTCATGGTAGATTCATGCTGGGGTCCTGTGCTATGCCAGGCTCAGTAACCAAGGTCAGCCAAGTCATGTTCATGAGTAAATCTTGCCTACACCACGTTCCTTCACCCTGTTGCCTGCCACCTCTGTCTTGAGAAGCTATTGTGTCAGCCTGTGTACAGCAGGGAACTAACTATACAAGAGCCTTGTTCTGGAAGACTGGCTCACACAGATGATCTTCAATTATTTCTGAATGACATAAGGTGGCTAAGAACTGTGTCTGAGCTGTGTTGGAAGGGTGGCCCAGGTCATAGTATTGTCAGAAATGGCATAGCGTAGAATTTCTTCAAAACACACACACACACACACACACACACACACACACACACACACACACACACACACGTCTTAGTCAGTGTTCTATTACTGTGAAGAGACACCATGACCATGGCAACTCTTAAAAAGGAAAACATTTAATTAGGGCTAGCATACAGTTTCAGAGGTTTTGTCCATTAACATCATGGCAGGAAACATGGCAGTATGTAGGCAGACACAGTGCTGGAGAAGGAGCTGAGAGTTCTACATCTTGATCCACAGGCAGCAGGCAGAGTCCACCTGAGTGACACACTTCCTCCAACAAGGCTACACTTCCTAATCCTCCTCAAGTAATGCCACACTTTGATGACTAAGCATTCAATATGTGAGCCTATGGGGGCCATTCATTTCAAACCACCACACACACACCCATGCATGCACAAATTTCCCATTGTTGCCAACCAGAGTGGTCTTACTCAGCTCTCCTTGAAAGACAAGAGTTGACATGGGGGTGGCAAGGCTATCAGATGCCAGCAATGAAGTGTCACTTGGGCCTGACCTTTAGTCACGTGCATCACGAGTGGCCCTGTACACTGGGGAATAAACCCAAACCTCATTTGGGATGGGCAGCTCAGTCTTTTGTTAAGCTGGACCCACAAGCTTGCCAGACAGCTTCCCGTTTGTTTCCCACCCCTGCCTTTTCTCCTCACCCTTCCCTGATCCTGCCTGCCTCTTGCAGTGGAGGAAGAGAGCCCAACTCAGAGCACTTGCTAAGGATTCTCACGGAAGGCCTCCCTTGGCAGCAGCAGTGGGCCGGGGTTCTTGGCCATTTCCTTTGGTGTCACAGCAACACCTCCCACCCCAATCAACTTGGCTTTGGGGTACAAATGAGGCCTTAAACACTTTGATTCTAGAGACAGTCAAGCCCAACAGCTGCCCCTTTCCAGTGGGTGGTGCTGAGCTCCAGAGACCCTACAGATGTGAGAGATCCTACAGATATGGGTGTTGATGAGGCAGTTCCCAAGCTGGGCAGTAGGGGGGCATGGCCTTCCCACACTCTCTTGTACCACCTCAGAATCCTGCTGGTGTCTATTGTACCAGGATGGGCTGTGTCCTGTATCCCTGCCCCAGGCTGAATCAGGCTGCTTTCCAGAGGCAGGCAGGGCTCAGGCTTGCACTTCCCATGTGCTGTTCACTGTGGTCATTCAGCAGAGGGACCTGAAACAGTGATGAAGATGATACTGACCTTACTTTATGGAGTGTTCAGCCCAGCAAGAGACAGGAGACTCTAAACAAGCCTATAATAAAGGTGCATCTCTATGGTGCCTGGTGCCCTACAGTGACCAGGTGGGGCTGTAGTAGAGGGTTTGAGCTGGTCAGGAGTCAGGTCAGGACTGCTAAACTGAGTGGCAGTTGGCCTGTCACCATTAACCTGGGATGCTGTAGTGGCTAGATACTAGTTCTATACTACACACTGGGTCCCCAGTCCTTTCCTGGGGAAAGGTGGAAAGATGCCCATCCCCTGTGGAGACTTGAGATGCTATGTCCAGGCTCAGGACACTTGTGACCCAAGCAGGCAGATGCCCAATACATACATGTAAGCTTTTCCTCCAAGACTAGAGCTGGACAAGATCAGATTATGCTGCACATAATGTCTTCTCCCTTGGGACTTTGGGGGGCGGGGCTCTAGGGTTAGAATGTGTAGTTCAAATCTCGATACCAGTGTTTAAACGAATCATCCTGCTATACCTCAATGACTTCAAGCAGAAAGATAACGGCATCTCATTCTTGAGGTTATTGGGAGGTCATGTAAAGATTGATTCCACAAGAAGCATTCAGAAACCTCTGGTACTAGTGTCTGCCAGGCCAAGGTAGAATGCAAAATGTCCTGGGTCTCCTGGCCCGAGTGCCTGTTAGTGCCACCCACTGCCCACTATTCTCATCAGCTCTCCCTAGTGGTCAGGGCACTGTGCATGGCATGGCTCCATTCTACAGATGGGCAAATTGAGGCTCAGAGGGGCCAGCCAAAGTTCAACCTGGTTATCTAGCCTAGTTCTTGTTTTGGGGTCTGAAACAGAACTACACTTCTGTTTGTTAGTCATTTTTGTCACTATAAATGTGGTGGTTTGAAAGAAAATGACCCCTCCAAAGGGAGTGGCACTATTAGGAGGTGTGGCCTTGAAGGAAGTGAGTCACTGTAGAGGCAGACTTTGAGGTCTCATATATGCTTAAGATACTGCCTAGTGTCGCAGACCACTTACTTCCTGTTGCCTGCAGATGTAGGGCTCTCAGCTCCTTCTCCAGCACCACATGTGCTTGTGCGCTGCCAAGTCCCACCATGATCAGGGAGTGAACCTCTGAACTGTAAGCCAGCCCCAGTTAAACGTTTTCCTTTATGAGAATTGCCATGGTCATGGCATCTATTAGGCAATAAAAACCCTAAGACAGAAGTTGGTACCAGGGACTGGGGTATTGCTGTGACAGGCTTGACCATGTTTTGGTTTGGAGGAATCTGGACTTTGGTACTTTGGGTTAGGAAAGTAGTAGAATGCTTTAAGTGCTGCTTAATAGGCCATACTAGTAGGAGCATGGAAGACAGTTAACATAACTGTGAGGACTGGACCCCAGTGATCTACTTCCTCAAGACAGATCCCACATCCTAAAGTTTCTACAACATCCCCAAACAGCACCCCCAGTTGGGAGCCAAGGGTCTAGATACATGAGCCTGTGAGGGACATCTCTATTTAAATCAAAGCACTTCCTCACTGCATAAAGTCCTTCACCCAAGGACTTGGGTGATGAAACCTAACAGCAGCTGTGGCTTCTGGGACTCAATCACCGCTGGAAGTCATAGGCCTTTGTCAGGTCACCGCACAGCTACAGTTACTGACTTGGAGTATCCTGAAGTTTATAATGAGTTTGCAGTTGCTGTAGCCATGAGACCCACCAACAGACCTTAGGATTGACGAGTCAGCACAGAGGCCCTTGTGGGTGCTATGTCATGGCTCCAGGGAGTATGTTCAATAGGAAGGGCTTTTCTTTTTGTTCTGTATATCTGTACCATGACTTGAGAATTGTCAGTCTGAAAAGGGCCACACAGTACTCCAGACCTCATCTTCACTGTCCTTGCCCCTCTGGGGACACCACCTACCACTGCAGCTTAGAGCTGCCTCTATCTTGCTTGTCTTTTCCCTGTTTTTTTTTTTTTCCTGAATTCCTTTTTGTGAAGCTGGTGCTAGATAAATAGTGGGACAGGAGGAACTTACTGGAAATGAACTGGCCTGTGCTTATTTTAAGCAACTGACTTACAGATTAGTGCCCAGGCACCACCAGGTGGGATAGTGGCTTTGGCTTCAATGTGGAACACTGGGAGGCTATGGAGCCTTGGAGGAGGTTCCACAGTGGGCAGTTCAGGTAAGGAGGTGTTCTATGACCTGCCTCAGAGGATCCAAATTGCCCCCTGCTTGGCAGAGCGTCAGCTCAGAATGATGTAGCAGGTGAAGATCAGGTTGTAGGCACGGCTGGCTCTGTGACCCCTGCAAATCCTCATCTCTGGTATCTCCCCCTTTTTGTCTGCTAGTTTCATTCCCAAAAGGAACAGTAGCCCAGGAAAAGGAGTAAACTCTACTGTGCTCTGTCATGCTCATGTGCCAATCCTGGTGGGTTTCTTTATTCAGTTGTTTCGGTTCTTTTGGGGTGTGTGTGTGTGTGTGTGTGTGTGTGTGTGTGTGTGTGTGTGTGTGTGTGTGTGTGTGTGTGTAGGGGATGTGCATACACATTTGCACACTCATGGAAGCTAGGGGTCCAACTTGGATGTCCTTCCTCAGGAGCATTCACACAGGATCTGTCATTGATCTGGAACTCTCCAAGTAGGCTAGGCTGGCTTGGCCAGTGAGCCCCAGGAATGCGGCTGCCTCAGTTTCCCCAGCCCTGGGATTAGCAGTGCTCCCCTCTATGCCCGCCTTTTCTCCATGGGCTCTGCAGCTCCAGCTCTGGCCTTCAGGCTTCCACAGGAAGCACTTTCCTGACCGCCATCTCCAGCCCATCTGTTAACTGGTTGTGGGCTCTAGCTCACTGTACACCAGGGTCCTCAGTACATTTACACTTGTGCAGCCATCGCCATGGCCCATTTTAGAGCATTTTCATCATCCCCGAAAGGAACTGCATCCATTAGAGTCATGCCCCATCGCCCCTTCCCCAGGAACCACTGCTGCCCTTTTTGCCAGTGCAAGTTACCACTCTGAAAGTTTCTTATCCATAGAATTATGTACTATGTGGCATTTGTGACTTACAGAACTGTTTCCAAAGTTCATTTGTGTTGTAGTAGGCAGCAGCATTTTCTTTTCATTGTCAGATAATATTCTAGTGTATGGATAGACTACATTTTGCCTGGCCATGCATATAGCAGTTGATGGATACTTGCATTATTTCTGCCTTTGACTGTTAAGAAGAACCCTGTTTGCTGGTGAATGCTTTCCCATTTCATTCGCTGCCATCTAGGAGTAGAATTGCTGGGCCATGTGGTATCTTAATCTATTCAGGCCACTATATCAAAGTACCATAGACTAATGTCTTTAGCTAGAAGAAATTACTTTTTCTACTTCTGGAGGTGAGAAGTTCAAGATCAAGTCACCAGTAGCCCTGATCAGTGTCTGGTAAGGGTCTGTTTCTTAGTTCATAAAGGCTTCGCCTAGCTGCAGCAGCGAGCCAGCTTCTTCGACAAGAATACTGATCCCATTACCGTTCAGGAGGGCTCCACCTGTACAACTTAGTCACCTTCCAAAGACTTCACCTAACACTGCCTCCATGGTTAGGCCTTCTGTGTTCTGTTTATCAGTCAGGATCTCCATAGAATCCAGGTGCACCTCCATCTCCTGTCTTCCTACGGCAGCCTCCATGTTCTGGGATTACAGGGCATGCATGGTCAGTGCTTGTGGGGGTGAGGGTTTAACATACTAATTTGGAAGGAGCACAAGCATTTGGACTGTTGCATATGTTAACAGAGTGTTTAGCATTTTGAGGAATGGTCTGTTTTCCAAGCTGGCTACTTCATTTTTGACCCTGTCTGCTTTGCATGAGTGTGTTTGTTGACATGTGTGTGTACTTTTTCCATATTCTCACCAGCACCTAATATTGCCTGTGTGCTGATTGCTCACACTCCAGGGAGCTTGGAGTCCTGCCTCCTTGTGTCATATGTGCCTCCCTGGACACTGACTGACACTCAGCACCTTCTCTTGGGCTCCTTCTGCATGTCTTTGAAAAAATGTCTGCCGACTCACTTGCCCCATCACAGGGTTTGGTTGTGGTAGCTGAGGTAGTTCTACACCTCAGACACAAAACCTGGCCAGCGCGTCATTGACAGCTGCTCCTTCCCTCTCATCTTGGGTTACCTTTCACTCTCTTGATGATGACCTTTGTAGAAGACCGTCTTCGCTATTGATGAATTGCTCTTTAATGCCATGTGTGGGAAGTTTTGCCAAACACAGGGTCAAAAGGACCTATTCTGGAAGGTTATTTTTTTTTTTTTTTTTTACAGTTTCTAAGTTTCAGCTCTCACAGTTAGTTCTGTTATTCATTTTGAGACAACCTCTGTGCATGGAATGGCAAAGAAATGCACTAGTCACTTGTGGATGTTTGTTTACATGGCTGAGTGAGCACCTTCACTTAAAAGACCACTCTCTTCCCATTGAGTCATCTTGAAAACTCTATGGAAAGAAAAATCAGCTCACTGTAAATGTGAGGGAGTATTTCCAGGCTTTGATTTCTTCTTTATGGATCTAAATATTTACTCCTCTGCTGGTTCCCTGATATCTTGATACTCAGGCTTTGTAGTAAGTTCTAGAATTTGAAAATGTGAATCCTTCCACTTAGTGCTTTTCCAAGATTAGTTAGGTTGCTCTGGGTCCCTTAAGTGTGTGTGTGTGTTTGTTTGTGTGTGTGTGTGTGTGTGTGTGTGTGTGTGTGTGTGTGTGTGTGTGTGTATTTATATATATGAGTGTTAGGATCATTTTGGGGGGTGAACAACTGGATTTTGAATAGATATTACAGAATCTGCAAATGAATATGAGACATAATTGTCATCATCAACTTAATAAGATAAAATTCTCCCCATCCACAAACACAGGATGATCCCCATTCATTGAGGTCTATAATTTCTTTGAACGCTGTTCTGTGTTCAGAGTTTGAGCCTCATACTGCCTTTGTTCAAGGGCCCATAATTGGGGTGATCATTATGGAGAAGATTGTGGATGCTCCAGCAGCTGGACCAGGAGGTGGTGCGCCTGCCTCTGACAGCATGGCTGTCCACAGGAAGTGAAAGCTGTCTCAGGGCTACACTGCTGCATCAACAGTGTTGTGGGGAAGGAGAGGGGTTAGAGGGGGAAAGATTATGCACTGAACTGGAGCTGTCTGGGGTCCGGGGGTGTAGCTTAGTGGTAGAGGGCTAGTACAGCATTTGAGGACCTGAGTCACAGCCCTGACTGGGCAATAAGTAAGTGACTCCCATTAAATAAGTAATGGTGTGTGTGTCTTAGTTATGGTTCCTTTCACTGTGCAGAGACGGCATGACCACAGCAGATTTTATAAAGGAACACATTTAACTGGGGCTTACTTGGTTTCAGAGGTGTAGTCCATTATTAGAATGGCAGGAAACATGGCCACATGCAGGCAGACATGGTGCTAGAGAAGGAGCTGGGAGTTTATCCTGATAAGCAGGCGGCAGGAAGAAGAGCCACTGGCCTTCTGGAACCTCAAAACCCACCCCATTGACAATCCTCCAACAAGGCCACACCTCCTAATCCTTTCAAATAATGCCACTCCCTAAGCATTCAAATCTAGGAACCTGTGGGGGCATCCTTATTCAAACCACCACAGTGTACATCTAGAGTGATGCAAAAGCTCCTGACTGGACCAGGGGACTGCTGTGCTTGCTTTCATCTCTCTCTCCTCTTGGTCTCTTAGGTTTGGCAAAAACTGAGGGACATCTCAAGAGATTAAGAGAAAGCAGGCTTAAGGATATCTGCTCTGGTCCCCAGCAACCAAGACAGGGTTTCCACTTTAATCATGTTTTCCTGTGACTTAGTCATTGTGCCCCTCCAAGGGCCCAGCTTGTGACAACTACTGAAGGTGGTGGGTAGAAGAGATATTACGCACTGGCTTCTGCCTGCAGGCAGGCAGACAGGCTGCCGTATTCAACCTGCCCTGAGCAGAGCAAACTTCCAGGAGTTCTGTGATCCCCTTCCTCAGCCACAGCCCAGCCAAGGTGAGAGTGTTTGAACTGTGGCATGTGGTTCACCCTGCATGAACCATGGGGCCAGCTGGTTTCTTATTTCTGTTCTTGGCAGAGCTGCAGGTCTATTCGGGTGTGGGCACATCGGTTCTCAAAGGCAGGGCAGTACGGCTGCTGTTGAAGTCAGGCAGACGGTGTTTGCTATCAATCTCAACTGTGTGATTTGGAGGAAATACTTAATCCCCCAGAGCCCCAGTGTCGTCCCCTGCAATACAGGGCGCCCAGGACCTTCTTCCCAAAGCCATCACAGAGGTGTGTTGAGGTAACAGGTCCGTTGAGTAGTGCTGTGCAGAGTGAGCTTCCAGGGGAGGCCGCTGCTTCAGGGTTAGCAGCACCATGAGAAGCATGACATGGGGTGTGTGCAGCAGCCATGCAGTTGGATTTCTGCTGCCCACCCTGGAAGAGATGCGCTTCTCCTGCTGTTTGTGGTGGCCATGCTTCACAGTTAGCACCTGCCACTGACCCTTTGGGAGAGCCGCCTTGTGTGCCCACACTCTTTGCTGACTAGTCTGTCCTGGTGTTGCCCAGCCCCAGGGCTGTGATCTGTCTACTCTGAATTTGAGAGGAAGAGCAGGGCTGGGGGGGGGGGGGCTGACTGGGCCAAGCACCAAGCCTCTAGTTCTCCTTCAAAGGATGTACCAAGGGGCTTTTGGAGACCATGGTGTCCTCTCAAATCTTTTTCTTGCTCTCCCAGGCAGCATTTTCCCGGGGACCATCAGAAGCTGATTAGGATGTTCCCAGCCTAGTGAACCATTTCCATGTGTGTGATGTGAGAAACTGTAGTGCAGGATATGGTGCAGCTGGCTGTAGGTCTTCAGTAGAACCCTTGACCTCTCTTTAGGAGTGTCAGGAGGCTGGTTCAAATTCCAGCTCCATGAAGACCAGCTGCAAGGGTGTAGGTTTGTTGCTGTGTCTCAGGCACCTCTGCATCCTCCCTGTCAGATGGGGTGTTCCACTGTGGAAAGGGTGTAGGTTTGTTGCTGTGTCTCAGGCACCTCTGTATCCTCCCTGTGAGATGGGGGTGTTTCGCTGTGGACAGGATTCTGTCAATTCCCCGCTGGGCATGCGCTGGGCTTGCTGTCTTTAGCTGCGCTGATTTTCATTCTCCTTTAAGTAAACATCTTTGCACATATTTTCAGGAGATTGGGAGTGAAGGTTGTATCCTTCCATAGCTGGTCTCAAATCCCAGCACCATGCTCGATTGATGCGAACTCTAGGTGTGGTATATAACATGGGGCTCTCAGGTCACCACCTGTAGTGATGGGCCTTTCCCCAGGATCCGTAAAGACCCGACCTGAAAGCCTGCCCTTCTCATGAGGCCTCAGTCCTGTCACCCTGCGTTGGCCATAACTTGCCCATGGCTCAGGTCTGATGCAAAGCATGCTGGGAGGGCTTGACTTCCTTTGTGCTCAGGAGGCAGAGATGGCTAAGTGAGCTAGTGCCTGTTGTCTGTTTTTTACTCTTTTTTGGGGGGCCCACCACCCAGCTCCCAAATAAGTCACACAGAGGCTTATTATTAATTATGAATGCCCAGCCTTAGCTTCACTTAGTTTCTAGCCAGCTTTCTTTATCTTAACTTATCCCGTCTACCCTTTTGCCTCTGGGCTTTTCCCTTTCTCTAACTTCTGTAAATCTTACTCTTACTCCGCAGCTTGCTATGTAGCTGGGTGGCTGGCCCCTGGAGTCCTCCTCCTTCTCTGGCTCCTAGATCTTAGATCCCTCTTCCCAGATTTCTCCTTCTGTTTATACTTTCTGCCTCCCAGCCCCGCCTGTCCTTTCTCCTGCCTTGCTATTGGACAGTTCTTTATTAGACCATCAGGTGTTTTACACAGGCACAGCAACACAGCTTCACAGAGTTAAACAAATGCAACATGAACAAAAGTAACACACCTTAAAATGATATTCTACTACAAGTGCCAGTGTTCACCACGGTGAGCACCAGAATGGGCACAGGAGGCCAACTCAGGCTCTTTCAAGGTTCTGACATTCGGTAGCCAGTGCCCTGTTTGGGATCTGCTGACTGAAACTGCTGCCTCTCGCCTGTCTCTTGCTCTGGCAGGCCAGACCTCCTACTCTCAGAAGATGCCGTGTTGTGCTTGGTAAGAGCCTGAGAGAGCAAGGGGAGTGAGTGCAGGCCTCAGGTCTTTGCGGACGGCACTCTGGGGTGGAGCTTCCCTACAGGAGAAGACCCTGTCAGAGCTACCTTAAGAACTGGTGGGGGGGACCTCAAGCATGTATGTGGTGATATTTTATCTGTGCTAAAATGTGATTTTATTTGTATGTTAATAAATAAAGTTGCCTGGGGATCAGAGCTAAAAGCAAGCCATTTAGCAGAAGTCTGGTGGTGGTGGCACATCCAGCCTCATCACTTTTAATCTGCAAGTTGACTGCCACCCCAATCAGAGCTCACCAGTTTCTTTGACCTTTAAGGGCTCGCTTTATGTGCCTGTGATGCCACCTCAGGTGCCCTGAAGGACCAGCTCACTGACATACTGGTCTTTTGTCCTCTATCCTCTTGTCCAGCAGTCCTTAGAACCAAGGGCTTGTTTCCAGACCAACCTGGCCTTCTCCACCCCACCATTCTTGGGATCTGTGTGTTTTCTTGTGGACCGTGACCTCCATGAAGCTCTCTCTGGCCACCAGTCTTGCCTTCCTTATGTATTTCCTACATTTATTTGTTATTTCAACTGGTGTGTTTTTTCCAAGGCTCATGTATCCTTGGGCACTGTGTGAGGATTTGTGATGAAGGATGAACTAGACAGATGAGGCTCAACCTGTGTGAAATATGTAGTGGGATGGTGGGGGGGGGAGACACCAGTGAAGGCCAGCAGGGGTGAAGGCCAGCAGGGGGGGTGAAGGTGTGAAGACAAGACAGTGGGGCTGCTGGGTTTGAAAAAGAAGCCAGGGATCTTTTTTTTTTTTTTTTTTTTAAAGAAATCTGCTTTAATCTTTTCAAACACTGTTCAGTCCATGTAAAACATGCCTGTGGGTCAAGCCTTGTCCATGGACTCTGTCGTTAGGTCTGACCACCCATCCACACTGCCCCCTTCAGCCTGCTGGACAGTTCCGGCTGACGTCTGGTCTTGACACCTCGATCCACATTGCAAGAGCAGTCAGGTGTGGTGGTGCACACGTGTCACCCTGGCAGAGGGTCACAAGCTCAAGGCCAGCCTGGGATACAAGTGTGAACCTGTTTCAAGACAAAGTCAGAAACGAGAAAGCCCCAGAAGCAGTAGGCTCTTTTGCGAATACGGACTTCAGTACTACAGATAACGCTGTTCAGTAATACCAACCCATGAGTGTCCTCTTTGTTGGAGGTAGTAATGGTGTTTGGTTAAATAGAAATGTGTCCTAATTTTCTAGATTTATATATTAAGTATTTAAGAATGAAGTATCAAGTGGCTATAACTGTTTATTATTTATTTATTTTATTGTCCTGTTTTTGACGTAGAGTCTCATGGAGCACAGGCATTCTTCAAACTTGCTTCATAGCCAAGGTTAGCCTTGAACTCCTGTGCCTTGTGCTTCCACCTCCCAAGTGCTGGGATTGCAGGAGTGCACCACCACATGCAGCTACAGCTCTGCTGGTGTAGGCCAGGGATGCAGCTCAGAGGTGGAGCACTTTCCTAGCATGCACGAGGCCCTGGCTTGAATTCGTAGCATCACACAGCGCCTGGTGAAAAGGCCAAGGTGACAAGCAACTGTGGGAGATGGCTCAGGTTTCATTAGATGAAGAGTTATTGAGAACTTGCCATTTTTTCATAATAAAGTAAAACCCTCACTGTTTACGGAGAGGAGCTCGTGGCCTCCCCACGTTGCTGGTGAGCAGTCTGTCCTGTGCCTGTGTCCACATGGTGAGTGGAGATTCAGGCTGAGGACCAGAAAAGCTTTTGGTACTAGTTTGGGGCTCAAGGTCAAAAGCCAGGCAGCCTGCCTGGGTACTGCGGTGATAGGCATCCCACTGTGCATACACCCGTGGCTTCTGCTAAAGCGGGGGGGGGGGGGGATTTCTGTGAACTGAATACAGGTGACTATCAGGGAGAGATGGCCAGGAGAATTTACTTCTGAAGGTTGGAGGTTGTGTTGAGGTAAGGGTCTGAAGTTGCTCCTTGAAGACCTGCGTCTCTGTTCAGGTGCCATTGAGTTTAGGGCCTTGGGCTGGTTCTTCCCATCCAGACCTGTCACCAGCCATGGTTGTGACATAAGGATGTAGCTCCTGGGGGCATGGGGCACAGGGAAGACTTGAGGTATGTTCTTGCTCACTGGGGAGTTAGTGCATTCTGGAAAACATTTATCGTGCAAGCTTGAAGTCTGAGTTCAATTAAAACATTAAAACACCAAATAAAAGGGGGGTGGACCTTAGCTTGGCTCACTTCCTTAAAACAACAACAAAAAACTGGCATCATGGTGCATGCTCTACTCACTGGGAGGCACTGGCCAGCTAACCAGCCTACTTAGGGAGCTCTAGGTAAGAGATTCTGTCTCAAAAATAAGGTGGATGATACCTCTGGAGGAATGGTACCCAAGGTTTTCCCCTGGTCTCTATATACATGTAAACACACACACACACACACACACACACACACACACACACACACACACACACACACACTCAAGCACTTAGACAATGGTTGCTTCTCAGTTGGAGTTTCTTTAATGAAGACAGAGTAGGTTCCCAGGTATTGGCTCTCAATATGAGTGGGTGCTAGGAAAGAATTGGGGGTTCTTCCAGGTGAGACCCCCATCTGTCATGTCACAGCTTGTGGGACCTGGATGATAGGAGACATTAATCAGGTGACACATGGGCTGGCTAGACTGCTGGGGGGCGTGTCCTCTGGCCTGCTCTTGGGGTACTTGCCTTCCTTCAGCTCTGTGGCTCAGCATAGCACCACAAAGGATCATCTCTGACCTCCTGTCCAAACCCGGAACCCTCCACAGCCCCTCCAGGGTCGATAGCACCTTTCTCGTCTTCTTGCTGTAGAGCCTTTCAAGCTGGCCTTTGAGGTTTTTATGCAAATTAAAACCCAGGCCTGAGTAGGTCCACCTGGCCCATCCACCCCCTCAGGAATGAACATCTAATCACTTAATGATGTGCTAACATGTGGGGACCAAGGAGCAGAATCCAGCATCCAGACTTGGTGGGCACAGGCCAAGTGGTTCCGGCTTGACCCTGCCAGGCTGTGGAGGTTTTGGCCACTGGCCTGGGGCAGTGCTGGTTGTAACCAACCAGCCTACGGCACTGGGTTTGCACTGGGACAACGTAGGGCATGGCTGTAGACAAGAGGCCAGGGGAGCCCTGCCGGCAGGTTCTCCCTGGCTCTTCCTCCCACACAGTTCCTGAAGGAGACTAGCCAGAGAACACAGGGCTCTGTAAAACCGTAGTCTCAGAAACACTGCAGTAACACAACTGAGTGTCATCAGCCTGATGTCCTAGTTGGACCATCTGACGGAAGGAGAAAATCAACTCCTGCCACACACACACTGTGGCATACGCACATGGACACACACACACAAATTTGACAGGAGTAAAAATTTAAACTCAGCCCTGCACAGAGGGCCATCAAGGATGCTCACGCACACACCATGTCTCTCAGAGTGCCCGGGCAATGTAAAGGTGAGGCATCAGATCGTCACACAGGTCCAAGCAGGGGTCTGCAGTGGTGCAGCTACTCTCTGTGCAGGAGTGTGGAGCCTCTGAGCCTCCGAGCACACACCAGCGGGGCGCCTGTCTGACTTGGACGCTGTGCCTGCCTCCGGCTGTGCCACACAGCTTTAGCCACACTTTGAGGAGATGGTAAATTTTTGTTTATAGAACCTTTGGTGATCAGCGACAGATTCATATCTTGAAAACCTGTGAAGACAAATTAAGCATGTACTCCAGAGGATAGCAGTGTGACTAATAACCATGCACACCTGTGTGGTCACTATGCCACCTCCAGTGGCCTGTGAACTCCAACAGGGCCACTGCAATGATTGTGTTCACTGTTCTGTCCTCGGTCTATGATGCCACACTTAGGATATTGTGGCACCAAGAAGTAACACCCACACTTAGTGATTCACTCACTCATTTGTGGGACCACACTATACACAGGTATTGGACATGCCTTTGCTATGCTTATTAAAAATATCATCCCAGGTATCTTTTCCACAGCACATGCAAAGCCATGGAGACCAGTTGTGCACAGCAGTGATGGAACCCAGTGCCTTGCAAGTGCTCCACCACTGAGCTGTACTCCAGCCCCCTGGCAGTTGTTGCCTAATGAGTACATGTTGGACAAGATCTCCTCTGAGGTTATGACACAGCATACTGAGTGCACACATTCATCTGCATTCCTAGGATGCCAAGTTCGTGGAGGAGCGACGAAAGCAGCTCCAGAGTTACCTCCGCAGCGTCATGAACAAGGTCATCCAGATGGCTCCGGAGTTTGCTGCCAACCCCAAGAAGGAGACCCTGGTGCAGCTGGTGCCCTTCTTTGTGTGAGTACCTGTCATGGGGGAATGCTCCTGGACACCACTCGAGCTCTGCTTCCTTTGCACTCACTTCTCGGGGCCACTGTTAGGCCAGGTGTATTTGGGCAGTGCTTGAGGTGGCGCCTTGTCAGTGACCAGTCCCTCTGCTCCAAGTGTCAGCCTTGTCTGGGGTGTTTATGTCCTTGCTCACAGTTAAGGCGACCAAAATCATGAAGCCCTATGATTTTCATGATCTCCAGGTACCGTTGAAGGTAATTATATTGTTTGTAATAGTCTCTCATGAAAGTCCCAGGTGTGAAAAGCCATAGGAAAAAGCCCTTGGGTTCTCACAGGTAGGTTTGAGAGTCTCATTTGAGGAAGCCCTTGTCTGAGTCTGTATAATTTGCTGGGACAAAATTAGTTTCCTTCCACTGGGGCTCTTTAAAACAGTCTGCAGAAAGACATCTGGGGATGTTCACTCCCACAGTGATGCTACAACAGAAACAGGCTGATTTCCACTCTGTCTGTGGGATGTGCCAGAATTTCCAGGTTGAGCTTCTGACCAGACAGAAACAGGGCTACTTTCTGCCCTGCAAAAATCCTTTTGTTGTAGCTCAGAAGGTTGCTCATGGGTTCTGGTTGTCTCAAGGTTTTGTGAAAAGACAGAAGTCTAATGTGCTATGTGTTGAAAGATGCCTTTTCCCTGTTTAAAAGACATGAGTTGGGACATCATGTTTTCCCGTTATCCATTTATTAGTAGTGCCAGGGCCTGGGTGTCCATACTTGGGGAAGGCCACATCATGTCATGAAGAACACTAGCTCATCTCTCACAGACAACTCCAGCCCAGGTGTGTGTTGGGAATTAACCATTCCCTATGAGTCCCAGGAATTTGGGCTTTATTTTCAGTTGTAAAGAGGGTTATCAAGCAAGCCCCAAGAGGACTGAAGGCAGGAAGCTGAGAGAAGGATGGCCCTTGAAGGATACCAGGGTCCCAGCTGGCTCTAGAAGGCCAGCCACCCCCATCCCGTGTTGATTCCCACATGCTGGCCTGTGGGGCTGCTGAATTGTGACAGCTGGAATGCTGTGTGCAGCATGGGATGCAGCCTCAGCTCTTTGTGTTCCTCTGTGCTGAGAGGGAAACTGTCTATTCCTGATGAGCACACGGAGCACAGGGGCCAGTTTTGTGAGCTTAAAGAACAAAGGGAGTTTTCTCAGGAGATTGGGAAGTAGAAGTTTGACCAAACAACAGGCTAGACTCTGGGCAGCACTAAATAGCCATGTCTCTTTGGCTCTCCTTGACATTGCAAATTAAGCCACATCTCTTGTCTTTTGTGGGCAAGGTGAGATTGCAGGGTGAAAGCTGCAGGTGTTCTCATTTTGTGTTCAGAGAGGTGATCTGCAGCCAAGTCTTGAGATACAGACAAGTATACACACATATACACACATAGATAGATACATAGACAAGTATATGCACACACACACACACACATATATATACACACACATACACAAACACAAATGCACGGACACATACAAATATTTATGCACACACACATGCATACACCCATACATTTCTCAATTTAAGAAATAAACCCTCAAAGCATTATTGCTAGTAAATCTCTGCAGCTGTCCCTTGGTTCTTGGTTCTGAAAGGTCCCGTCTCGTAAGTGAATGTCCAGGGATGCATTCCCAGAGACAGAGTCACAGTTATATAGGCCAGCCTCATGCCACACCTGGCTTATCCCACTCTCTCCTAGGCTCTCAATGAATGGGTGCTGTGCTCCTTCTACTGGGGGAATTGTATGAGGTGCCATTAAAATACCAACCCCAGAAGGTTTCCTACCAGTTAGATTATAGCCATGTGATTACATATGTAGACTGTTTTATAACATGAAAAGCAAAGTGCAGTCAGAGAGGAGGCATAAGTGACCTCAGGGCCCCTCCCAGCACTTGGGGAGCCTGGGCAGAATGGTACCCTCACCTAGGTTTGGGGATTCAGTTGGGAAACTTACATCCTGTGGACAGACATTCCTCTGTTTCTAATGTGACCAGACAATGGTGTTTTCTCATTTGTTTTTAAATGAAGTAGTTGCCACTATAAACAACTGAATGTCATCAGATTAAAACATTGAAATTCCAGGTTTCTCTTGAACGTAAGCTTGATCTCACCCTGTTTCCCACCATACAACACTCGGCTTTAGCTATTGGTGACTCTGAACCCCCCAGATCCTGTTGTCTTCTGATGCTAACCCAGCCTCCCTGCCGCACACATCATTCTCTGGCTGGTTGTTTCTCACCTGCTCATGGCATCACATGCTCACTCACTGTGTAGCACACTCACGGGACCTGCCTAGTTCTGCAGATTCAAAGGTGTGGCCCTGGATCATGGCCGCTCTTCCCAGATCCCTTCTGCATAGGTGATGGACTTGAGATAATGTCACCATACTTCTGTCGCCCATTCTGCATTTGCTTATGCCATGGGCCTGCCTGTCTGTTCTGTGAGCCAGTCTCCATGTTTACTTCCTGTTCTAGTAGCAGACACCGCCTGGAGATAGGACAGGGAACAGGGCAGATCATAGCCCCTGAGAAGAACTGGCTGGTGAATTCCCTCCAGAATGCACCCTCAGGTCCTCAGGTTGTACAGTATTGGATCTGGTGTTGGGCGGTGCCTGCTGCCACACACACACTCTGCGGTTGTCAGTGTCCCTCCCGTTTGGCAGTGAGAGCATGGTTTTTAAGCAGCCCGACATCCCCACAGATCTGAGAGTGGAGAATCAGCAGGTTGAATGTACCTTCTCCTACTTTTGGACTAATACATTTCCTGGAAAATGCCTGAAGCAGCTCTGAGGCATAAAGCAGGACAATGGAAAGTGGGCATTTCTTCTTCATTTTGGACTCTGTGTGGCACGTGGGGAGAGGGGCAGACTCCCCTGCACACACCAGATAGGGAGCAGAAAGATGGCAGCCCTTGCTGTCCGCTCTGAGGAGCCCCACATTGGCTGTGTTCTCCTAGCACTTTTTGCTTTTATTAAATTTTTCATTTATTTTACATACCAACCACAATTTCCCCTCCCTCCTCTCTTCCCCCTCCCCCTTCTGCCTACCCCTCCCCCATCCACTCCTCCTCCATTCAGAAAGGGGGCAGGCCTCCCATGGGAGTCAACACAGCATGGTGTATCAGGACCAAGCTCCTCCTCCTGCATCAAGACTGGGCAAGGCATCCAGCATGGGGAATAGGTTCCAAAAAGCCAGCTCATACGCCAGGGACAGGTCCTGATGCCTCTGCTAGGGGCCCCACAAACAGACCAAGCTATACTGTCACCCACATGCAGAGGGCCTAGGTCAGTCCCATGCAGGCTCCTCGCTGTGGTCCAGTCTCCCAGCACTTTTGAGAAAGATGGATTCCAAGGAATGCCATCTGCCGTGGAGGTTTACTCAGGTCCCTGGGGAAAAGTTGGCACCACTAATGAAGGGAGGCCTGACTTGAAGAGTTCTGAGGAACTGGGCAGCAGAGCACATGGCTTCAGTGATTTGCTAGGCTGTCATTTAACATGTTAGTAACACTTCTTTGCAGAGTAACTCCTCATCCTTGGAAGCTGCGACGCCCCTGAGAGGGACAGACAGGGAGAGTGAAGGGGTCCCAGCACAGACCCCATGTGGAGGGGCAGTAGAAGTGTGGCCCCGGTTTCTCCCCCACCCACTCTCATTTTTATTCCAATTGTCGTTAAATATAGTTTCTGCTGAAATGAGAAATCCATGGTCTCCCAGAAAGCAATTAAGTTTCGCCCAGGGTCGCAGTGGGCTTGTCTCTGGCAGGGCCCACTTGGGCCCACACTGAGGCCTTTTGTCTCAGAAGGGGTTACTGATGCGTACAACTCAGAACCTTCTAAGTCGCTGTGGCAGATTGCCAAGAGCCTTCCAGGCGCCACAGTCCTCACCACTGCCGAGCTGTTCAAGATGTCTCTCCAGCACAAGCTACGAGGCCAAGAGCGGAGAGGGTTTAAAAATAAGTGTAACTGCAGTGGCATTTGGGGTGAAAGGATCGTGCCTTGCCTTGCTGGACTCTGACCTTCCACAGCATCCCTGTCTCCATTATCCGCCCAGGTCTGGCCACCTCTGTCCTTGGATCTCAGTTTAGCCAAGAGGCACTGGGCAAAGCCCGAGGTTGTAAGCCTCGCACCGCCCTCCTGTGCCACTGGGTTGAAGGATGGACTTGCGGTTCTCTCCTTTTCTCCTTTTCCTTCTTCCCATTTGCCCATTGTGCCTTTGCAGATGCTGAGCGTGGTGGTAAACAAAGGGGGCAGTCAACGCTGATGTGCTCATTTGCATAGGCTGAGTCACAGGATAGGAGCTGTATGAAGTATGTTCTAGAAGCATGACTCTGGTGTGCCCTAGAGGTAGTCGTACCAGAGTACCTGAGCAGGCTGAGGAGTAGACTCGTTGGATCTCATACAGCTGTCTCAGACCCCTGGGCTCCACGGTCAGGAGTGAGACGGTGTTGGAAACGATGATGCCCCGAGCCAGGTTGGGCTCCATGGAGTCGCTGAGACCCACTTGTCCCCTTTGATGTCTGTGCTGCTGCTCCTTCTCCAGGTGAGAAGAGTGAGCCTGGGAGTGAAGTAGCCCAGCCAGTGTGCAGCTGGGCTGGGGGGCTGGGGGGCTGGGGGGCTGGGGGGCTGGGGGGCTGGGGGGCTGGGGCAGGAGCTGCTTCCTTACCAGTTCTCCACCGCCTGCCTGCCGAGTGAGTCAGCTAAAGTCCTAAAGTCCGCTGAGGGCGTGTGGCTGCTCTCCATTTCCTGTGGGGCCTCCCTGGGCTCAAGCTGTGCCCACTGCACCCCTTCAAGTGCTGCCCAAGCCCCACTTTGGGGCTCACTTGAAGTGCAGGTTTCAGAAAGGGCTCGGAAATGGGGCTGAGGAAAATGCAACAAGGAACTCGGGTTCTGGCATCCGTATGGGGCACAGCCTCCGATGTCTGCTCCACACTGGACCCGGCCTGCCGTCCCAGCTGGCTTGCTTGGGAGCCACGGCCCTTGCATGTCCCTTGTTTGCCTAAGATGCCCAGGGTGTGCTAACTGGCTCTGGAACATCCGGCGATCTGCCTGCGGAGGAAGCACAGGGCTGTTTGGATTCCTCTGGTTCACACTTGGGGACGTGCTGGGACAGGGCTGCTCTGGGGAGGCAGGCGGAACCCACTGCTACAACAGGAGGCACAAGCCCTTTGGGAACTTCTCCTCCCAAGGACTCAGTAGTGGCATCTGTGGTGATGGAGGGCTGCAGGCCGGGTGTGACCCAAGGCAATGTCCTCGTCACTAACCTGCTGGTTTGCCCCAGTACAGGCTTTGTGCCTCTGTTTCCCCTTCTGCGGGCTGTGCTGGCAGTTGGCATGCTGAGGCTGAGCTGCACAGGATGCTCAGGAATGGCAGTGGTGACAACGGCTGGTGTCACTAGTGGGAGTGTGTGCAGACAATTTCCGGGCTCCTTGGAAACAGGGCGGAGTGTGTGGTTTCTGAGACGGTAGGGCACAGCAAGAATGTTCACTAGGACCCACAGAAAGTCTCCGTGTGTGTCCAGGCCACAGCCATATCCTTTATTGTGATCTGAAAGGCCTCAGCTGTGACGGCATTCACATCACACACCCTCATGGCTGAGCGCAGTCCCGGCAGCAGAGGGGAGGCCTTCCGTTCTGAGTGAGAGGGGAGGGCAGTGGGCAGCGCTCCTTATGGTGGAAAAGCCAAGCTGCGGGGCAGAGTCCCACCACATCACACTGCAGCCATGTTCATGCAGAAAGTGCAAGACGGGGCCACTAAGACCTGTGGTCAGATGCCAGATCTTCATAGCCTCTGGCCTGGCTCTCTGCCTCAGTGTCCTTACCTGTAAAATGGAGCTATCACAAAGACCTCCCAGGCTTGAGAGGGTGTGCCTTGACAGGGGTACTGTTCAGACGCTGTCACGGCTTTGCTTTTGTGTTCAAAGCCCCGCGTTAGTCCCCAAAGGACGTGAGGTGGCAGCACAGATACTACTCCAGTTGGCTGCCCTACTTCATGGCTTTTATTTTTAAACATTGGAGCCTCAGAAAATTCAGTTTTGAGAAAGGGAAAGGGGAAAAAGATTAGGTTATTTTTGGCACAATACCCTCCATCCAATTTAGGGTTAGTTTTAAAAAAAAAAAGTGACAAAATCCCTGTAATAGCAGAGGTGTGCTTATGGCACACAGAAGCTGACGGACTCATCCCATGACAGTGCCACCCGTTCTGATAACAGCTCTCCTCTCCGTGGGCCGGTCATATGGCCGTCCCTCTAAACTTTAAAATACGCCGTCTAGGGTGACCATGGGAGTGGTTATGTCATTGGCCACCAGTGTCTCCTGCCTTGTTACTGCTGTGTAGAAAACACCAACCATAGGCCTCAGTGGCCCAAAGCCCTAATACCGCCCCCACTTCAGATGACAGACCAGGAGCCCCTGGATTGGCTGGTCTCTTGGTGGGGCCCCAGATGGCTTTCATTGGGGCACATCTAGGGCAAAGTAGCAGGGGGTGTCAGCTCACACTAGCTCACAGGTTGAGCAGGGGTGTAGTGAGAGGAATGGGGTAACATGCCCTCACACTGGGGACCTGGGGTCCAGGGGTCATTCCTCACAGGTTGTATGGGGAACTTGGGACACCCTTGAACTGCACTCTGCTCCTCCTGTGGAACCTCCTGGCAAATACAGAATGCCCACACAACCTGGATTGCCATCCCTGACAGAGACGCTGTCCTCAGCAGAGGAAAACGTGTCTCAACACTCCGCAGAGGGGCTCCAGCCTGAGTGGCAAGGTCAGCCGCCGTGACGGACAGGCTGTAGCTGCCACTAAGTCAGCGTCCAGGCTGTTCCCGCTGCAGAACTCTCAGCTGGTGATGCAGAGAGGCCGAGGGTGGCTTGGAGGCCAGGGGTTGATGGTCTCTCCTGATACTCAGCTGGGAGTCACGAGGCAGCAGCTGGAGACAACTGATGGGGAAGGGAGGCCGTGGGACCTTCTGGTCACCTTCAGGCACTAGCTTCCCTCCTGCCCAAGAGGCCAAGTTTCACAAAGGGGCCTTGATCGAACTTCCATATGGAAATGGTGTGTCATAGAAATGTCATAGAAATAGACAGCAGTCAGTTACCTTGACTTTGTCACTCAGCCATGATGAGGTGGGCTTCACTGACTCTCCCAGGAGCTCTGGGGATTGCCAACAATGGCTCATCTCCTCCACTCTCTATAGCTGGAGTTTTCCTGCCTGGCCCACAGTCAGGACAAATCTCTGTCACCCGCCAGTCCCACAGCCGCTCAGACCCAACCAAGTAAACACAGAGACTTATATTGCTTACAAACTGTATGGACATGGCAGGCTTCTTGCTGACTGTTCTTATATCTTAAATTAACCCATTTCCACAAATCTATACCCTGCCATGTGGCTCGTGGCTTACTGGCATCTTTTCATGCTGCTTGTCAGGGTGGCGACTGGCAGGCAGTCTCCTTCTGCTTTCCTGTTCTTTTATTTCTCTTCTCTGTTAGTCCCGCCTATACTTCCTGCCTAGCTATGGGCCAATCAGTGTTTTATTTATTGACCAATCAGAGCAACTTGACATACAGACCATCCCCCAGCACAGCCAAGTGCAGACCATCTCAGACACCTGCACTCAGGCCCGTGGTCCTAATCATCCTCTATGCGGACCTGCCGGGTAAAGCCACGAGGAACCCGAGAACAGGCTCCCACAGGACATACAGAACATCCCACAGCAACTCTCCCCTCAAAAGGGACAGGAAAATGGAGGAGGGGGGAAGTTGACTGAGTTTGCACAGACAGACAACTGCTTTATGGCTGTCAGACTCGTGGCTCAGGTCCTGGTCCCTGAGCCTCTCCCTGCCATTAAAGAAGGAAATGCAGTCAGCTCATGGGAGGGTTGGGTGGGAAAGGGGCAGTTACAGTCCATGGAGGGGCAGCCTCTGAATGATGGCCTAAGGTTCTCACCCATGTGGACTGGTGAGCAGGAAGGGAGCCCTCAGGTACCCAGCCAGGGCTCCTTATTGCCTCTTGGGCTTCCAGACCATCCATCACTGCTGGACCACCCAAGTGGGAAAGGGAACCCTCTCTAGCACTTCTAAAAGGGGCCTGAACCCCAGGGACAAGCTGAGTCACTGGGCAATCTGGGCTAGTTACTATTTGACAGTGGAGGGCTGATGTGGACCTCCTTCAGGACTATGATTTGGGAGGCCAACCCCCTACGTCTTAGTGCATGAGACGAGATGGGAAACAGTGAGGCTGTGCTGGGTTCAAGTCCTCAGTCTGTCTCTGGGCTGCACTTGCAGCCTTTCTGTTTGCACCTGTGACATGGAGATGTAGCATGACTGTAAGGCGGGATGGTGGGGTTGGTGCCATGAGTGTAGGAGGCGTGTGGTAGGTGATCTAGTCATGAAAACCGTGTTACCATTCCATCTCATGATCAACCCAAGGACACCATGAGGGGAATA
Source organism: Peromyscus maniculatus bairdii (assembly GCF_049852395.1). Classification (NCBI taxonomy): domain Eukaryota; kingdom Metazoa; phylum Chordata; class Mammalia; order Rodentia; family Cricetidae; genus Peromyscus; species Peromyscus maniculatus. Next base: position 3,499,911 of record NC_134859.1, on the reverse strand, counting down.
TGAATACTAGATTGATCTATTGATAATTATAAACAATTACCGTGAACAAGAGGGAAAATCTTTATTTCCCATTATCCACAGGACTGCTGTGATTCAAACTGTTGTTTTGACTAAAAAAATGAACAAAACATGACAAGAAAATTAGAGATGTTTAAGCAGCTACCTTCCCTGCTAAAAAAGGAAAGGTTTCAAATTAGTCCCAGCACTCAGAGGAAGACCAAGCTCAGTTAGCTTAGCTGGGATCTGTCAGTGTAGTAACCCAGGCCAGCCAGGAGCACAGCCCAAGTGTGGAACATACGCACGATGTATTCCAGGCAGCTGCTGACAGTTCTGGAGCAACTCAAGTCCCGCCTTTGGTTGGGAACCCAGATGTTGAGTGGTCCAGGGGGTGTTATGCACACCAGCTGGTGATTACTTCACACAACAGTGGGAACAGGCCTGGTGGGAATGTGTTAATGTTGTGGTTGTAGAAGACCTCAAAGGTAGTGAGAGATGTATTATATACCTCAGGGATAGATCCTGGCAGAGTGAACTGCAGGTGCAAAGGCCCCGAGGCCCAGAGTGTTCAACCTTCTCAAAACAGCAGAAATGCCAGCTTGGTGAGGGGAGGTGCCAGTGCAAGGAGAGGAGGTTCCAGAAAACCTTGTGGTCTAGGGAATGGGATGGGAACACTGGGGGAGGAGTTTGAACATGGAAGGTGAAGGAGGGTGACGATGGAAAGGTATGGGGGCAGCTGTCAGCCCCTAGTGTGTTTAGAATGCAGCATTCAAGGTCTGGGTATGGATGAGGGAGTGTGCGTCCCTGGTGTGTGGAATTAGAAGCACAGAGTTGCCATTTAGTAAATACATGGTGACTCGGAGACACTCAGGAGCAGGATGTGGGCTTTGTGAAGCCTTTGGACATTCTTGCAGGTTAGGTCAGGTGGTGCATGCAGGACCCAAGGACAGATGCCTGCGGGGGGCGTGTACTGAGGAGCTGTCCATGCAGAAGTCATTGAGGAGAGTGACTTGGAAGAGAGGACTTGTGGTTGCACTTGGGCGATGTCAGTAGGTGAAGAGGAACCCATGCAGGAGGTATGGGGGGGAGACTCCCAAGTGATGGGGTCCGGAAGCTGAGGGAGAAGGCACAGCAAGGGAAGCCATAATGTTCATAGGATCTTCCAGTCTAGAGCCTCCTCTGCCTCCCTGCCAGTGAGAACAGATGCTGCTACATGGGCAGGCAGGTGCCCAGTTGTGTGCCTGCCATCTGGGAGGGGTCTTGGTGTTGTCTGCTCTCTGAGTGACACTCTGATGCAAAAAGTGGGCTCTGGACGATGCTGTCTATGCCTGCCAAGCAGGTGCAGCTCAGAGTGTTTAGATCCTGGAAGAGTGGCACATTAGATGGGCTGGTACAGCCTCAGCCCAGGCAACTGCTCCCCATCCTCTGTTATCTTGGTCCAGCTGTCTGCAGCCCAAGCTGGTCCCCAGCATCCTGATTTTCAGGGCTGTAACCTTGACCGTGAAACCAGTGGTAACATCAATGCAATTAGGTGTTGTCACAAATGGAAGTCTTCTCTCGAGCTATTTTCTGCCTTTATAACTTCAAGGTCTCAGAGGCTTCATCATAAGTGTAGCCACCTATGGGTGGGGACATAGGAAGCGCGGCCCTGGCAGGATGTGCCAAGGCACCGTGTTAGAGAAACGCCTGCTGTCGAGGATGCCCTGGGTGGCTGAGCTGGGCAGTCATGGCCAGGAGGTAGGGACTTTTTGCTGCCACTCTAGTTCTGTTTGGGGTTTTCAGTGCTGGAAATGGGAATGTACACATTCGGCAAGTGCTCTGACCTTGTGCCATATCCCTGCTGTCCCAGTTTATAACCAGAGCCCCTGCTCTGGGTGTTTGAAGATATGAGGCCTGGCCACTCACTTCAAAGGAAGAAAAAAAAGTAATGACTAAAAGGCAAGAAATGATTTTAATCAAAATTGCCATTCGTAAGCATTGCCGGTTGCTGGGATACTGATGGGAACCCTGGGTTTACGCTTGGGCACAGGAGGGGTGCTGCATTGTTAAGCAGTCCTAGGCAAGGGGTGGTGTGTGGATCACGACTTGGTTCTGGTTCTACAATGGTGGCTCCAAGGAAGTCCAGTTCTCATGAAATGATTGCTCCTGCTTGTGGGATCCCACCGTAGGACGAGGCTCTGCTGCTCCTGGGATCCAAGGTGGCTGTAGGATTAGGAAAGTGGCTGAAGACTTTGAGACACCTTCTTGGGGGTCTGAGATAGGTTGTAAAAGCAGACAGGTGACTAATCTCTATGCCCTTGGCCTAGAAGAGGGTAGGATGGGTCATATGTCCGTGGTTGCAGACACTGCTTGAGGGTTAGCTCTGCTGCCTGTTGCTCAGCACAGACAGGTGCAGAATGAAAGCAGAGCGGCCTTCCAAAGGCAGTTGGTGCTGGGTGTGATGACACATGGACTCAGAAAGTAGAGGCAGGAGCCAGCCTGATCTACATAGTGAGTTTGGGATAGCCAGGGCTACATAGTGAGACCTTGACACCCCCCCCCCCAAAAAAAAGCCCTGTAGTTTGTAAGAACCTATTTGTATGCTCTGTGGCCTCCGTCTTCCATGTGTGGCCTAGGGAAGGGTCATAAATACCCAGTGATTCCACAATCTGAAGAGCAGGGGTCAGTGTATTCCCACAGAAGCAAGGTCTCAGAGTCATCCTGGACACCTGATGTCAGTCTGTCCTCATTGTCCCCAAGAAGGAGTTGGGCCTCATGCCCCTGCACAGTTCTAATAATGTCTGGGGGTGCCTGTTGGAGATGGGACCCCTGTAATCATGACAGAACACAATAGTGTTGGAAGTTGTTGGTGGCCTGTGTCTCAGTGACCATTGGTTAGTTCCCTGCTCTGGAATGCATCTTTTCTGCTTCCCGTCCATGACTCCTAGAAAGTCCTCCACCTTCCAAGACTATGCTCTCTGGGAGAGCACTGGTGTTGGGGGGTCAGCTGTAGTTGGGGTCTCTCTTCTGGACCTCTGGTACTTTTGATGGATCTCCCCATAGGCAGCTTCCCCTTAGGCTGTTCACAGTCACTCTACCCTAGCCCCATCATGGAAGAAACAATCGAAGAACCTATCTGGTGCCAACTCAGAAGGAACCTGTTGTGGTCAAGGTCAAAGCACAGAGCACTGCGGGTCCTTCTGGGGCAGGAGGACATGGTCCAGGCTCTCAAGCACACCCGTGGTGACCTTACCCTCCCGCTGGGCCTGGAGAGGAGAGCAGGTGAAGACAGACCAAGTTTCCACTGCCGGTCCCGAACCACCAGTGTCGGTCCCGAACCACCAGTGTCCATTAGGGCAGCAGGTGTTTCTCTAGCGTTTTCTAAGGCTTCATGATCAAGGAAACCATTGAGGACAGCCCTCCTCTCCAGATTTGCTAGGTCATCTGGGAACAACAATGATTAACTGTGCTGTCCAAGAAGCCAGCCTAGGCTACTCAGGAGGGACAAGTGTGGGTAGGTGTGACAGGACCAAGGGAAGTGGGTCAGGCTGCAGGGGAACAGGGACCATGTGGCCACACTTTCAGGGGTGGCCAGCCAGACAGTGGCTTTAAGTTGACTGGGGTGGTATTGTGGGAACAGCCGGTGGAAAGTCTTTCATGAGGCTCTGGTCTGTTCATAGTATTTCCTCCTCACGTTCATGTTGGCCTGTCGGCATGTGCCAGGCTCCTTGAGTCTATTTAGGTCTTTGCACCTAGCTACAGAAGGGTTTGAACCCAGAACCAGGCCCCTGGGGTTTTTTGTTTGTTTGTTTGTTTGTTTGTTTGTTTTACATTGTGTTGTGTTTATTCCATGGAAAACCTGAAGACCGCACCCCAAAGGAGCCCGCAGGCAGGGTGGGCGCTGCCCCTGCCCCTGCCCCTGCCCACTATGTACACTCACAGTTCTGACGCGGACTGAGGTTACTAGCAAGAGTAATCAGGAGATTGAACATCCGCCCCAGGTCTGCTCAGGATTTCCTCCACGTGCCCAGCGGTATTCCACAGGAATCCTTCACTTGAAGATGATGGGGCAGAGCCCCAGCCTCGGACATCTTAGTTCATTTTCTCCTTCATTGGCCTTTTAGTGGCTTTTTTCTTCTGAGAATTTGTACTCTATAGTTATAAAAACCAACCAGTTGGCTACGAAGGCTGTGTTCACATTTCATTCATACCTAACAAGCTAAGAGCCCAGAGCTCAAGCTCCCTAAGCTAAGAGCCCAGAACTCAAGCTCCCTGCCCATCCTGCGGCAGTGTGGCGCTGTGTGACTGAGGCTGAGGGGTCTGTTGATGTATTTCTCTTGGGGGAAGCACACACTAACACTCCGAGAAAGTTAGTCAACACCTGTTCCTGCACTTACTAGCCTGGTAGTCACTTTCTATAGCAACACCCCGAATGTAAAGCCTAATTCAGGAGTAATAAACAAAATTTCAAAGCAACCATTGCTTATGAGACAAACTAAACCTATGGTCACTGTTGTGCTTTAAGGATGAGTTTGCCATAAAAAAGGATGAAACCAGGTAATGCCGAAGGTGACGGCCTGGACCCTGTTCCTTCCTGACTTCATGGGGGGCCAAGCACAGCCTTGCTCTTCATCTTCACAGTCCCCTGACACACATGCATGTCTGGAAAAAGAATAATGTTGCTCATGGCAGACCCAGGGCCTGGTCCTCATGTCAGTGACAAGCAGGTAACTGTCGTTGATTTGTAGTCAGGTGCCCATTAAGGAGAAAAGTTCACATCCTTGTGTTTGGGACAGCAGGCCATGCTTCCTCCCTAGGTTGTGGCTGAACAATGACATCAACACCTAGAAGTTTACATTAGAAGGCTGAGGTCTGGCTCAAAGGAGGCACTTGCTCAGTGTGCACAAAGCCCTGGGCTCATCCCCAGGACCACAAGGAGAAGAAAGACTTAAAGCAGAGGCCAGGAAAGTGCCACAGGCTAATCACCACGGTCCTACTCATCCACACGCCATGCACAGCGTCTGTCCTGCTAGGATGCAGCAGCACCCATGCAACAGTCCCCCAGAGCCACAGACAGGCCTGACTGTTGCCAGGCCTTATTTCAGAATGCTGGGGCTGAGCTCCGTGAAGCAGCGGGAGAAGCTCAGCAATGTGCCATCGGCATGAGAAGCAGGAGGCAGCAGCACCGTGCATCTTCCCATTTGTATAATTCACAAGTAAAACAGTGTGTAAGTCACACACACACATACACATGCATGCATGCACGAACACGCATGCACTGTGCAGTAGGTAGTTCAAGGGAGATACCGCTCAGAATGAAGAGGGCTGCTCTCTGGAGACGGGCAGGGGACACACGTGTGCCGTCCACCTCTGTGCTTTTCTCTCAATTTGCTCCACTTTCTGTGTTTCCTGTTCCAGGAAACAGTGAAAGAAGTACCTTGAGGCTGGAGAGCTGAGATAGCAAAGAGAGGAAGCCATCTCTTAGGCCACATTTCCTTCCTCTTCTAAGGAAGGTGTAAAGATATTTTTATGGGCCGCCACGTTCTTTCTGAACGCTCTTGTTCTTGATCTGGGAGGGAGCCTAGGAAGGAGGCTCTCGAGTTCTGGCTACATTTAGTTGGAAATGACCTCTGAGGTGAGCGGTGTGGGCAGAGAGCGCAGCAGCCTTGCTTTGAAGGAGTTTGCTCCTCTGAGCACTGACTTCCGGGTGGAGGCTGCAGAGCACCTGGCTTCCAGCCCCAGTGAGCCTTGTTCCTTGGGTGAGACCTAGTCTGGAGTGAAGAGTCCGTGGCGTACAGCCACTAGGAGAGCACTGGAAAGCATGACTGTGCCTGCCCCTCTCCTCAAAGTCCAGACGGTGTGCCAACCTACCAAAAAGCCCCTTAGCCTCAGCCATGAGTTGAAGTGTTCTCAGCTGGCCTCCTTGTCTCCAGAGCCCCCAGGCTGCAGGCAGGGCTTGGTTGATGTGGGTGCTGCTCTGCAGGTCACTCAGTCTGCGTTACAGCTGCTCACCTTAGCCAATACCATGTCAGTACGACCAGTGGGGAGGTGACTGGGGCAGTCATGCCCGGTAAAGCTGTGTGCTAGCCTACTAAACAAGAAATCCTCCAGGCCTGGTGGCACATGCGTTCTGAGGAGGCTGAGGGGTTGTTGAGACTGAGGCCACAGACACGGCCGGCATGCCCTGAGAAGTCAGCCTTGGGGTACCACGTGAGGAACCAAGGGAAGTGCCAGCAGAGGGTGAGGGGCTGGCTACACAAGTGCCCAGGACACACAAGGTCAGGTGGCATTTTAAGCGACCCTGGCCCGCTGTGTGGAGCGGCTGGTCCCAGGGCATGTGCCCAGCGCTCCGGCTGTAGTGAACTCAGGGATGATGTTCAGTGAATGGATTTGCTCCTAGACTTCAGGGCTACAGGTTGAGGGAATGTTGAAACCTTCTGGGACTGGGGTATCAGCATCAGCATTATTATTATGAGAAGTGGTATCACTATGAGTCCCCATCTGAGGCTGGGGTTAGGACAAGTAGCCATGTTTCCAAGACACTGTCTTGATTATCTTGTTTTCCAGCCCCAAATGGATATGCTGCACAGTAGGGCTGCTAGGATGGCAGGCAGACACCACTACATCTGTAGTGGCTTTAGATTCTCCTGAAGTGGGGTCCCCTTCTCACCCTTCCCACATCTGTTTTGGTACCCTGTCTACTGTCGGCATAAAATCCTCCTCACTATTGGCCAGAGTTTCCTTACTCTCGTTTGCCACCCCTCTGCCAGGAAGAGTTGGAGCTGACATCACCTTCGTTTTGACCACCTCCTCATCTCAACATGCCCCCCACCTTGTACATATCCTCTATGGCCTCTGCCTCCTCCTCATCTACAGAGCTTGATGGGCAGAGGCTCTTGCCCCTGCTTGTAGAGGCACCGCTGAAGAGGACAGAGCCTGCAGTCCACCCAGGGCAGCACACAGTAGGGCATCCCCCCACTTTGCTCTAAGTGGTAGCCACCCATTTGTCCAAGTCAGCGGCACAGGTTGTGTAACTCCTGACCACGGTTACTGACTGGGCCGTTCTGGTGGGCAGATGTTTGATGACCAGTGTCAGTGAGACTCCACTGGACTGGGGAAGAAAAAAAAGCAAAAGCTTTGAGACTGTATCCCATGTACTTTCCTCTTCCCATGGAGTAGTCAGGGGCATCCTGAGCTGTGGCTGAGAGTCTTAGAGCTCAGCATCCATTGAGGACCACATCTGTGCTCACACCTGCAGCCTGGGCTCTGGGCCCAGCCATGCCACACAGTGGCTTCCCCCACAGGGCTGTGAGCCATGCCTTGGTCACCAAACACTGGCATATGCCTTGACTCTCCTCTTGAATAAACACCAGCAGAGGTCCCTGTTGAACATCTGGCTGCACATCTTTCGTGACCCTGAGTGCTAGGATTTTAGTGGTATTTTCTCTTTGGCTCTGTGATGAGGCTTCGCTGTGAGATGGAGGGAAGCATGGAAGAGAGCCTGGCTGGTGAGCTGGCTTATAGCCTCAAGGCAGGTTCCTCATGGTGCCTCAAAGCTAGCTCACACACAGCCCGCATTAGTAGGCCTTCCAGGCTGTTCAAAAAGTGGGAAATTTACACAGCAACATGAATGTCTCATTTCTTCAAGTTGCACTGACCAGTTGGAGCTGGCCAGGTACTCTCTTCTCTGTGTGACCTCTGCTGGTCTCACAGGTGACTCCTGTCCTTGCCTGTGTCGTTTGCATTTAAACTGTTTCTTCAACAGTCTCCTCCTCTCTTACAGGGATATCACTCCACCTGGAGAACCACTGAACAAGAACAGCAGACCCAAAGTAGTCTCCCGCTTCCCTAAGCTGTCCCGAGGCCAACCCAGGGAGATGCGCAGTGTGGAGCCTCAGAGCGGTGACCTCTGACCTCGGTGGGATCCCAGACCCCCGCCACTTTGTGCTCCACCTAGCCATGGCCGCTGGCCCTGGACACCTTGGCAGGATGACCATGTCCCCCCAGAGAACACACTCCTGCTGCTGCCGCACGCAACCCGATTAAATTGGTCAGTTTCAGCTGTTGGGCCCCGGTCCTTAGAGCAAGGCATTGCTCACTGGACAAAGACGGAGGACACTGTCACTACCCCCCAGTGTGGCCAAGGCTGGTTGTCACCTCCTGCAGTTCTGCCAGCAGGTCAGTGAGTGCCAGGACCTTGGTTGAGATGCACGACACATGGGCAGAAGGATCCTTCAGATGCCCACCATGACGCTTGCCCATGTGGGAACCAGATGACTGACACTCTTGGATCTCCTCCTGATGCGATGCCTGCTGCAGCCTGTGGATGCAGACTCCTCCTCCCCTTCCTCTTCCCCTGTGGTAGTTAGACACCAAGCAGCACGGCCACATGGCTGCTGTGGCTGGGATTTCTCCAGGAATAGTCCTCTAGTGGCCTAACAAAGGCATTGGCGGTGACTTTGGTCCTTGAAGAACTTAGCCTTCCCTCCTGGTGCTGGCTCCAGGAAGCACCATCCATTCAGGAAACCTGAGGCTGCTCCAGCAAGGGCAGCTAGATGGACCTGAGGGGTTCCACCATCCAGCCCAGCCCAGGACAGCCTGGAGACCCCGAGGAGGACATCCCTGGTCCTCGAAATGGTGGTTGTGACCTCGGATCACTGGAGATTTGGCTCTGGGCATTACTGTGGAAAGCCGGCCCTACAGGCCAGAACTGAGCCGAGAATGATTGTCCCCTGAAGTTGTTTAGCACAAACTGTCCCCTAACATGTTTCAGTGGGAGCAGAATGCTGTGTCCCCCAGGACGATGTTCTCCTCTTGCTCTCCTCTCAGGGTACCATCCTAGAGTCCAAGGCTCACAGGCATGGAGTGGGAAAGAGTCAGCTGCTTGGCAGCTCTGCCGTCTGCCACCAAGCCTGGGTCCCTCTGCGTCTCAGGACCCACTCTCGGTGGTCTTCTCCCCAGGTCAGAACCTCCTTGGTGTCTTGGTATAGCTTGGAAGAGCTTGCAAAAGGGACCATGTACCAAGCAGTACCAAGCATGTCTCTGCCTGCCAAGGAGTTTCCAGGGGCGTCTGCCTAGGGGAGGCAACTGGAAATGCCTGAATGTGGGCGAGAAGCGCTTCGGCTCAAAGCTGGGCCTTGCCAAGTGGGCTGGGGAAGCAGGGGTTTTCCTGGCCCAAGGGAAGCTTGGAGAAAGTTCCCTTCAGAGTACAGGGAAAACAGAGAGGCCTGAACAGTTCCAGTTCCTTGGGCCAGATGGGCTGTTCACAGATGAGGCAGAACACTCGCGCCCTCCCTTACAGCTGGGAGCAGGAGTTGGGGGAAGCAGGGAACCATCTTCAGCCTGCTGGGAAGGGAGGACCCAAGAAGTTTCTCAGCCCTAGAAACCCAACATGGTTCCTCTCTTGTCTATCTGAGAGGCCATAGGCTCCACACAAACACCACACCTAGAATTTAGGTCAGGGAACTGGACCTAGTAGCCAGAGAGGCCCTGTGAGAGTCTGGTAGGCCAAGTCCGCCTCCTGAGCTGGGGTACTCAGCATGGAAACACTTTGTATTCTGTCATGTTCTGTAAAGAAAGGATCCTGCACCCTCCCACATCTCCCACAGCCCAGAGTCCTGAGCAGGCTCAAACACACGTCGCTAAGAGGCTCTCTCACTACAGACACAACGTATAGAACAATCTTTCACATTCAGCACCTGCAGTTAAAGCAGAGAAAGGAAAGAAGGAAGGAAAGAAAGAAAAGAAAAGAAAGGCACCCAGAGTAAAGTGCCTTGATTTTCAAGGATTAATTATGGGAAACTTGCCCAACTTTGCTGTAATGTGGATGTAAGATCATGGTTCCAGGGACCATGTGGGACCCTTTGGTTGCTTGATATCTGCCTCCTACCCAGTCCCTTTTTCCCCATGTAGGGGATTGACACTGGGGCCTTGCAAGTACTGGACAATAGCTCTGCAGTGAACCACACTCCAGCCTGCCCATACTATTCCCACAGAAACCTAGCAACCATTCTCGGCTCCAGGTTACCCATCTCATTACCTCACAAGAGCGTGTGAGCCCCCTGGAACTTGGGCAGAGCAGTACAGGGGGGGGGTCAGGTGATAGGAGGCTGTCCCCACAATGCTCCCCAGATATGAGGCCCAGAGTCCAGAGAAGAATGCAGAGCCATGGCCACCCAGTGGGTCTGACACAGCCTCGGCTCTTCAGGACACTGCTTCCCAACCCTGAGCCAACCCTGACTGTGGCCTTGGCCTACCTGTGGCTACTGCAACTTCGTTCTTGGAACAGTTCACATGTCCCGAGGCCCAGGTCACAGTGTTCTAGGCCTTGGCTCCTGTGCCATTACTCCAGCTTCATCGGTCTGTGTAAGACACAACTGTTGTAAACACAACTGGCCCCCAAGGAGAGTCTGGGCGCTGGTCTCCCAAGTCTACCCCCAGACTCCATCTCTTTGGCAGCCTGTACCCGCATACACCCACCCAGCTGTGCCCAGCTGAGGGCTCAGAGGCTTAGATCGGCAGCCACCAGGACGAGCCAGGAACGGTCAAGCCATGATGTCTGCCCCTGCCCTGCTACACTGGCTGGGAGGCCTGCAAGGAGGCGCAGCCTCACGCCCATGGCAATAAGTCCTAATGCTCAACACTCTCACTAGGGTCAGTTCCACCCAAAGCTGCCTCCTGGCCTGAGGGCTGTGCCCAGAAGGCACCTGTGACCAGAAGGCAGGTGCCTCCTCATGACCAAGGTCTATTGTAATGAACATTCTTCACAATATTGTGCATTATTTCATTAAAGCTAGTGTTAAATGTTGGCTGTTTAGGTTGGTTCTGCGCTAACTTTGCACAACTGTAGCACTGTATATTTTATCTAATGTTTCTGTGCCAAAAAGTCCAGCTCCCTGTTGCTGTCACATGTGGTCTCCATTATGCTGCTGAAGTAAAGTGTAGGCAGTGGATGGGGAGGGCAGAGAGCACAGTGGCGGGGCTGGAGTGGATGCTGTGTCCAGGCTCGGGTTCACTTCTTGCTGGGGCCATGTTCTCCCGCCTTGTAGACACTGCTCACCATGTGTTCCAGCCACCACCTGCAACCCGCTCAGCTCCACTCCTGCCAGGGAGACCACTTGACCACATGGAGGTTTTCTGTTTGGTTGGTTTTCTTTTTTTCCAGTGGGATGGATTGGGAATCCCCAGCAAGAATTGGGACACAGGACACATGACAGTGGGTTGCACAGGAGCCAGAGTATTGCTGAGCACCTGGGAAGAGAACCTGAGCTGGGACCCCAGAGAGTGAGGGCCCTGGTTAGCTATCTCCATCCACCCAGGAAAGTTCTCGGTAGCTGCTGCAGCCCTGTGTCTGGAGCCGGGGGTGTGAACAGCCCAGAAGTCTGAGCATGTGGTATCCCAACTCCCCTCTTAGGTTAAGGTTTACACAATAGAATTTTTAAACAAATCTGTTTAATTTTCTAAAATCTCTTGTATTAAATTTTTTCTTTTGGAATAAGCTGTGGATTTTGTTACAATCTGGTTGAGAGAAGCCTTTTCAGTGAGGGGATTAAAATGGCATTTTCTAAATTAGATGCTCTTCTCTGTGGTTTCTTTGTCTAGATTCTTTACTGACAATTAGGATTTCGATGAATACATCACAAGAAAGCCTTTAGATTCTAAAGTCTAGAGGGTTCACTTGTCACTTGAGGTGACACTCCAGACACCAGTATGTGGTTCAAGGAACAGCACTTTTGATGGAATTCAACACTGGGAGTCACTTGTAGTATTATACTGGTCTTGGTAAAGTGGAATGTAGAATAAAAATTACACACAGAAAGGAATTCCACATCCTCATGACAGATTCCTGTGTACTCAGTCAAGAAACATGAGTGAGGAAGAGGTGCGCATTTCCTCTGCCTCCTTCCCATGTTCCCTAAGCATCATGTCCTCTGGATTGGGGCCTCCCAGGAAGGGAAGAGCAGGCAGCATGGAGTCCTGCTTGCACACAGCTTTGAATTTGTAAATCCAGGAGCAGCCAGGGTCACCCGAGGGTATCAGCTAGACATGACATGGCCTCCTCTAGCTGGTCTGCCTTCTGCCAGGGAAATCCGTACCACCCTACCACCATAGGTAAAAAAAAAAAAAAAAAAAAAAAAAGCACCACTGGCTGATGTCCAGGAGACACCTTGGTCCCTGGAGAAAGTCTGCATGGTGGCTTCTGGTCCAGAGTCCTAATGGCCTCCATGCTGCTAGCCTTCTGGGCTTCAGTTCCCAGCACCTAGTCTTCAGGAGTGACACTACCCATCTCAGCTCTTCGGGGAGTCCTTTAAGCGAGGGCACAGCAAAACTACTGAATCAGACCACTCGGTGGGTAGACAGGCTCTTTGGGGATCAAACTGCCAGTGCATGTATGGGTGTTGGGGGGGGGTCAGAGAGAAGCAAATGGTGGGAAATCAAGTGGACTTTATGATAGCGGGGTGGCAGCCTTTGATCTGATACAGGCCAGGAACAAGATGCCTTTGCCTGAGCTAATTGCCCCTTGAGTGGGTTAAAGGAGGTCCTGATAAGCAGAAACCTGCCTTAGGACACTCCTGTGTATCCAGTAACAACCCTTCTGTTTAGGACATTGCCACCAGTACTGCCATTTTGGAGGACCCACTTTGGAACCAACAGGCCCTAAATAGTATCATCATCCCAGACTTGTTACAGCTGGTCACTGTACCCCATGTAGAGCAACTACTCCTGAAGTCTAGACTTGGCCTTCCCCACACCCCCTCCTGGGCTGGGGCCATACTGAGAAGCTCGAGGCAGAAACCACTGCAGCAGGAGCAGAAACAGAAATATGCCATTCAGCAGATTCAGGGGCCTTGAGAGTCCAGTGCGGCCCTGCACCGGTGCGGCCCTGCACCCATGCGGCCCTGCACCCGTGTGGCCCTGCACCAGTGCGGCCCTGCACCCATGCCTCGTGGAGCTCTGCGGCCCTGCACCCGTGCGGACCTGCACCCGTGCGGACCTGCACCCATGCCTCGTGGAGCTCTGCGGCCCTTCCTGTTTCTGCTAATCCCTGCTGTGCAGTTTCAAGGCTTTGCCTTGAGGCTGCTTTTCCAGTTCACCTTGTCTTTCTCTCCTGCTCCCTTGGCCTTCCGCTTCCTGTTCTTGGTGCCAAGCGCGCCATGTCTTTTCTGCCCCTGGCCCTTTGCAGGTGCTGTTCATCCTGCTTTCTGTGCCCGACTCATTCACCTGTCAGGGCCAACGTCAAGGCCATTTTCCAAGATAAACCTTCTTTGACCCTCCAAGCTACCATCATTCCCGCCACAACAATCTTTTACTTTAAACTTTTTATTGAAACACATTATTCATATAAATTTTGATCATTTTTCCCTCCCTCAATCACTCCCAGATCCTCCTCACCTCATTATCTACCTATCCTTATGTTCTTACTGAGTTAATTTTGTGTTGGTCATCTACTCCCGGGCATGGACCTGCCCCGAGGTGTGGTTAATATACCCAGTGAGACTCCATTGGAATGCAGTGACGTCTCCTTTGCCAGCAGGTATCAACTGTAGATAGCTTCTTGGTTAGGGTTGGGAGTCCCCATGTCCACATCCCCCTCTCAGTACTGGGATGCTGTCTGGCTTAAACCTGTGCGGGCCTTGTGCATGCTGCCACAGTCTGTGCACTCATATGCTTGTCAGCCCCACGGAGCCTGGAAGACACTGTTTCCTTGGAGTCCTCCATCACTGCCAGCTCTTGCACTCTCTCTTCCTCCTGTGCCGAGTCTTGAGGACAGGTCTTTGGTGAAGACATCCTACTTAGGACTGAGTGCTCCAAGCCTCTCACAGCAGCATCTCTCTCTAAACCCCATAGCATGAACTTGCATTTGAAGTTTACCCATGGATGCAGCACCATGGCTGCCATTTCTCTTCCAGAGGGTAAGGATGTCACGGGGAGGGGGTCACTGTTGCCAGGGATGCTCACCCACACCAGCTCCCCTCTTGCTGCTTCTCACCAGGCTAAAAGGCTTTGTTTCTCTGCACAGCTGTCCATGACAATGCCATCAGTGCCTCTGACTCTACACTTGCATCCCAAGAGCAAAGTCTGAGACTCCTGTCTTCTTCATAACATTTTCAGCTCACATCTGGCCAGGCAGGTGCTCCATGAATGGAGGTGACATGTCACCTTCTCAGCCTCCTTGGTGTTAAGGTTCCGACTCAGATGACTGTAAACCCTTGGGCAGGCCTGGAATCCTTACTGATGATGCCTCAGTTTATCCTAATAGGAGGGGATTCTGGCAGGTGAAGGTTGCCAGCAGCGGAGAGCTTTCCAGAACTCTGTGTCTCTTGCAGAGTGCTCTCCAGGAAAGTCCCTGTGGGGGTTGCTCAGCCCTTCTAGAAAGCAAAACCAAGATGGACACAGGGCTAACATTTTCTGATGCTGGTTTTTGCAATACCATCTTCATACTCTAAAACCCACAGGCTTCAAGAAAATTTAAATGAATGGCTAAAGCTGCACATCAGTGTTTGCTCTGGCAGCTAAACTTTGTAATTTAAGATTTACCCATGTAATAAGATGGTAATGGTTTTAAAGACATGAAGGGACCATAGGGAACAGCTGATGTTTGCAAATGTATGGTAGGACTAGAGTTCCAAAGATAGTCCAGTTGCGATGGTGGAAATGTCAGTGCCAGGTGATGATCACCAGAAGCACCAGCCATAATAAAATGGAGCAGGCTATGTATGTGCTGCCAAGGATAGGGCCAAAGAAATCGTCCAAGCCTCTAAGTAAAAGAACCAAAAGAATAATGAATGAATCCCTGATATTGAACTTTGGGATTGTTTGCACTATGGAGCTTTGTTTTACTTTATACAGATTGTGATGATGCCATGTTTTCTCCCCCTTAAAGTAAAAAAAAAAAAAAAAAAAAAAAAAAAAAAAAAAGGTATTTTATTTTTGATATTGCAGAAAGACATTTGAGAGATTTCAACCTTTTTAAAAATAGTTTTTAAAATATTTAAATTTGTAAGGCTATGGGACATTTTCAGTTTATAAAATGCTCTATATTGTTAATATTTGGACTTAAAATAAAAGGCTAAAAATTAGGATCAGAGCCATAAGCACCAAAAGCCAGAAACTGGGATGTTCATTTCTTGTGATGCAGCAAGATAATAACTAAGCAGTCTGGTAAAGGGCTTGAAATAGCTTCTGACTCCATGAGTCTTCACCCTTTGGGGGTTGAAAGATCTTCTTACAGGGGTAGCCTAGGACAACTATATGTCAGATGTTTGCATGGAGATTCAACAATGGCAAAACTGCAGTTATAAAATAGCACTAAAAAAGTTAAGAACCAGTGAGGCTTAAGAATGTTGTCTAGTCTCCTTGACCTTGCTAACTTTGTTAAGTTTAAGCTAGTTAGATAAACTGAATTATATGTATGTTTTATATTGATATTTTGTTTTGGTCTCTTTACTGAACCCATATTTGATACCAGAAGAGTTTCAATTTAAAATCATTGTTTTTAAGACTCCTTATTGTAGACTGTTAGAGTACAAGTAAATAGTCAGTCATAAATAATTAAATTTTTTAATTGTAGTCAGGCTAAGTACTGATGTAACCGATTACAGGGATTACAGGTTTACTCAGTCCCTTGCATATGTTTTCAGGGTTGAGCTTGAAACAAGTAACTAAAAACAAAGTTCATCTATTCAGATATACCTGGACAGCCCTCATACTTCAGAGATCTGCAGAATATGGCATTTAAATGTTGATCTAAAAGCTTATTATATCAGACAGACTTCCAGATCCTAGCAGTGACCCAAGGTCTCCATAGAAGATTATGTACGAGGCACCACAACGTCTCTGCCTGGATTATGGCAACACTAACCACAGAGCAAGATGCCCCAATGCAACACCTGCTGCCAGGACCTGGCCCAGACTGTGGACAAGCAGTAGGACACTGGATTTGATTGCACCTTTTTGCCTGAACAAAGTATGATCAGTCTTCCATGTCCCTATTCCACATCTGCCTTGTGGGCCTGGTGGCAGAAGAAGATGATGCTGTTCTGACTGGTGCCTCCAACGCTGTGGAGACCTGAGTGTGGACTGGTCCCTGTCATTTATAGGATTGGAAGCCACTAAATCTGCACTCAGATATAGTTTATTCTTCTCAGATCTCTGATAGTACTGATGGCTAGGCTAGCTATAGCTTTGTCAGCATGGCAGCATCAGACAACCAAATCTATATAGGCAGCTTGTTAGCTCTTTTTTTTTTTTTTTTTTTTTTTTCTGAGACAGGGTTTTTCTGTGTAGCTTTGGTTCCTTTCCTGGATCTTGCTCTGTAGACCAGGCTGGCCTCGAACTCACAGAGATCTACCTGCCTCTGCCTCTCTGAGTGCTGGGATTAAAGGTGTGCATCACCACCTCCTGGCTCAAAACAATTTTTTAAATTGAAAGATAATACTTTTTTCTGTTGCCAGAATTATTTTGCCCTAGCAAAGACATAACTTGCCAGAAAAGGAGCCCCCAAAATTAGTGGTGCCAGGGATTTGCTTTTGTCTTTCCCACTAAGGCATCCAGAGACCACTGGACATGTGAGACATCTGAAGACAAAGAACAGATCATCAGAAGATGTCCCAGGCAAGGGACAACCTTTGAGATCTCTAAGAAGATGATGAGACCCTGCAATGATGATTCCACATGGATTGTGGTAAGCTGACAAACACACCCAAATATCAGCTTTGGACTACAAACTGCTCAGGACATCCAAATTACTGAGTTCATATGAGACTGACACAGACATTTTATAGAACTTTAAACTCAGAAATACTAAGACTGCCAAACATAACCAAACTGGACACTGTGGAAAGCTTGGCAGAATAACTTCATTATTGTAAATAGTTTTACTGTGTTATAGTTAAAACCTTTCCTTTTTATTTAGACAAAAATGGGAAACTATTGCAGGGTATTTGATCACACTGTGACCCCCCAAGATTGTTTTATTTATTGGAAAAAAACCTGCTCCTAGCTGTGGTATGGCTCAATTCTAGTACACATCTTTAATCCAAGAGCTTTATGCTTGATTATTGTAAACAGGATTAAATAAAATCAACCATGGGTCAACAGGCGGAGCAAGCAACTAGTTGACAAGAAAAAAAAACATAGAGTGTAAGAGGAAGTCAGGAGGATGGAGAGAGAGACACACAGGAAGTAGAAGGGAGAGACATCCTACTGGAGGAGTTATATTGAGATGGTGTAAGAGAAAGCTCTTTCTGGGATGTCAGTGGAGGAGGAAGCATCTGGGTGCTTTTTCTGCCTCTCTGAGCTAGCAGGTTTTCACCCCAGCATCTGGTTCCCAAGTCTTTATTGATAAAATAGAATAATAGGGACTTAGTTAAAAAAAACAACACAGATGTAGTCAAGCTGACAGCCAAGAATAGCCATCACAGTGATCTAAATAGCCACTCATTGAGACTCTCCTTCTAGGAAATTTTAAATTATGCCATGTTGACAACTAAAAGTAACTATCACATATGTATGCACACAAAACACACAAATGAAGGTCAACATAACAGTCTGAGAACTGCAGGTCAAAAGCACACGGACATCTCCCCTCCCCTCCAGTAAGATCATCATTATCAAATAAGATAGGCAATTCATCCACAATAGCTGAATGAATCAACATAAACATGTCATTCAGCCTTGGTAACTGAGGACCATTCAGATACCCCCCACCTACCCACCCACACAACACAGGAATGAACCACAAGGACAGTGAGCTACAGGGAAATGAGCCCAGCAGTGAACAAAAAACACTGGATGATTCCCATTTAAGTGTGGCATTTAGAAGAGTCAGAACCATGGAGACAGTGAGAAGAAGGGGCCAAGAGAGGCCGGCAGAGCGGGGAGTTCCATCTAATGAGTGAAGTTCACAAGATGGAGGACAGCAGAGGCAGGCAGGGCTGTTTGGGCACAATGTCAGGAACGTATTTATACCACTGAACTGCATCTTTTGTGACAATCCAGATGAAGTTTATGTCATGTGCTTTGCCATAAATATTTTTATGCAACAAAATGAATTTTATACTGAAAACTAAAAAACCCAACCAACCAAACAAACAAAAAAACACCCAAAACAAAAAACAAAAACAAAAAAACCCAAAACCAAAAACAAAACAGCTAAGAGAAAGCAGCTAAAATAAATGGGGTGCACTATGTTGAAGGGTAGAACATATGACAGAATGTGGGTTGTCACTTGTCATCTGCTAAGGTCATTTGTCATCTTCTGGAGGGAGAAGTCACAAATGTGGAGTGGACAGAGGAGGGTGAGAAAAGGACCAAGTCAGTGCCCTGAGACTTTAGTGCCTTGAGCCTAGGGAGGGAATGAGATGGGTAGATGCACTTTAAAATTTAGCAGCCTGAGCTCTGCACTGAAGGAACCCAGATGTCCTTGGCAATGCCCTCAGCGGACAGGTGGAGAGTTCCTGCTCCCTCCCAAGAGGGGCCTGGACTCTTCAAACAGAGTAGGGTCACCTGCTGTGGTCTGTGACTGATTGTCATGCAGGGTAGAGGCAGTGACGCCAGAGGTGTGGCAGCGGGTAGAGTGAGGTGTTAGCTGGTGCAGAGGGGTTGGGGGAAGGAGAACAGGAGTGGGGGCATGAGAACTGGCCCAGGGCATGGCCTGGGGAGGGCCCCTTACAGTCTAAGGAGGATGAACACCGTTCCATAGGCAATCAAGAACAGAATGACATCAGAGACTCTCTGCTTTAAAACAAACAAGGGGGGCAGGGAGGGAAGCTGGTGATGTTCGCCTTTAATTCAGGAGGCAGAAGCAGATAGATCGCTGTGAGTTCAAAGCCAGCCTGGTCTACATTGCAAGTGGTAAGCCAGCCAGGGCTACATAGAGAGACCCTGTTTCAAACAAACAAACAACACCACACGGGTCAACCAGATGGCTCAGTGGGTAAAGGCACTCACTGCCCAAGCCTGAAGAAGCCCACTGTGGAAGGGAGGGCCAACTCCACAGAGCTCTGCTGACCTCCATATGCCACTCCCATCATTTACATGCATAATCATAATAAAACAATTATCAGTCTGAGTGGTCACGTGCACCTTTAATCCCAACACTCAGGAGATAGAGGCAGGCAGACCTCTGTGAGTTTGAGGCCAGCCTAGTTTACAGAGTGAGTTACAGGACAGCCAGAGCTACACAGAGAAATCCTGTCTCAAAAAACAAAACAAAAGTCTGGTCTGGGGCTCAGACACGCGTTATGTATGTAAGTAGATGGGACATTTCCAGCAGCAAGACCGTGGTGCTTCTGTGACCATGCATGCACACAATTGTCCACAAACACAGATACACAGACCCCTCCCCTCCCACACCACACAGACACACACATATACACAGACACCCAGATACACAGAGAGAGACACACACACAGATATACACACAGAGACACAGATACCCCCTCACACACACACCACACAGACACACACATATACACAGACACCCAGGTATACACACAGACACACAGACACAGAGAAAGACACAGAGGGACAGATATACACACACATAGACACAGGTACCCACATACACAGACACACAGATACCCCCACACACATAGACACACAATACATAGACACACAACACACACAGATACCCCCCCCCCACATAGACACACAATACATAGACACACAACACACACACAAATACAGACACATAGACACACAGAAATACACAGACACCCACAGACACCCCCCCCCACCACACTCACCCTTCACTAAACAAGCAGTGACCATCCTTCTGGAAAACTTGACCACCTGAATCAAGCATCTCCAGACTGGACTGCACAGGCTGATGGCAGCCCAGGAGGGGTCAGCGAAGCTACTCTAAAGGCCAGGGAGTCCATACTGAGCTTGGGTAGGCCATTTGACTGTGTTTTAACCATTTAGCTCTGAGAGTGTGGGTGACTATGTTCCAGTTCACCTCCAGTTAGACAGCAGCAGATGGGGATTTGGTCCAGTATGGATGTTGGTTGACTGGTACTTTCTGTCAGCAATTTATGGAAACCCAGCTATGGATCTCACTGTGTAGACTAAAGTGGCCAGAACACAGGGGCCTCCTGCCTCAGCCTCCCAAGGGCCCACCACCACAGATGCAACTAGGCATGTGTGTTATGCACGTGTGTCTAAGTGTGTGCATATGGAGGCAGAGGAGGACTTCCCATGTCTGTCTCTATTGTTCACCGCTTTGTTTTTTGAGATGTCAGTAATTTAACCTGAAGCTCACTGTTCTGGCTAGGCTGGCCAGACAGCAAGCTCCCAGGGGCTGCCTGCTCCCCTCTTCTATGCTGGGGTTATGAGCACACACAGCCATCTCTGGACCCTACCTGGATGCTGGGGATTCAAACTCAGGTCCTCTTGCTTGTATAGCCAGTGCTCTTAACCACTGACCCATCTCCCTAGCTCCATGGTATTGTTTCATGTGTTAACTGTTGTGCAGCCAAGGGCTCATATGCATTAGCCATAATCCTCAGATTAACAAGGAACACAGTCTCAGGTTCATTCTTCACACAGGCAAAGATGCTCAGAACAGTTAGGGACCATGCTGAAGCTCACTCAACCAGGATTCATGTCATGACCTTCTGCTCTCTTTAGCACAAATAAGGATTTGATAGAAGCACAAACTCAGAACCCAGGGGACACCCTTAGATGCATCTGGGGATCTGGAGAAACTGTTCTGGCTGCTTTGAATTCCCATAGATCCATGGAGTAGGGTTTAAATCAATTTCACCTGGAACTTAGGGCTCAGGAGACCTCAAGGGGCTTCAGGGTCTGGCAGTATTGTGCTATGAACAGGAAGTATCACCAAAGGTGTGTGTCTGGACATGTAGCCCCATCCTGTGGTGCTGTTTGGGGGAGTGTAGACCCTTTGGGACAACCTAGAAGCAGAACTGAGTCACCTACATCTCTTCATCCTGACAGGCTAAGATGTGAGGAGCTCCTGTTCTGGTACCATACAGTGTCTTCCTGGCTGTAATGAAGCCCATGGCAACCTCTCCTCCCTTAAATGCTCTATCGGGCATTGAGAAAAGTAAAAACACACAGCAAAATGCTTTGGAAAACTCAGAAGGGAGAATGCACTGGTTAAAACCAGAGATCAAGACTCCAGGAGTTGCTGGCTACACTTCCCCATTCTTCCTCAGTGTTCTTCCAACCCCACTCCTAACAAAAATTGTAGATTAGATGCAAGGGTGGGGGTTGGGGGCAGACAGACCTTAGCTATGCTCCTAGGATGGCAATAGTAGATTGGTAGTTTTCCCAACACAGAATGTCTCTGTCCTTTCAACACGAGAACGGAGAGAGATGGGGACTGGGGCAATTCTCACTCAATTCTTTTCCAAGTCCTCCACTACTTCCCAGTGTAACTGTAAGTTTTCCTGTGCTCACCCGGCACCAAGGTCCCACAGCCACTTATAAAATTCCTGTATCCCACGTGGTTCTGCAACCATTCAGACCCAAGCAAACACACAGAGGCTTATATTAATTAAAACTGCTCACCCATTAGCTCAGACTAACTACTGACTAGCTCTTACATTTAAACTCAGCCCATTTCTGTTAATCTGTGTGTTGCCACGTGTTTCATGGCTTTACCTGTGTACCATTACATGCTGCTCCCTGGATGGCAGGCTGACATCTCTTGACTCAGCCTTCCTCTTCCCAGAATTCTCCTCACCTGCTTGCTCCACCTATACTTCCTGCCTGGCTACTGGCCAATCAGTGTTTTATTAAACCAGTGTACAAGGGCATTATCCACAGCATTTCCCCTTTTCCATTTAATTAAAAAGGAAAGTTTTAACTTTAACATAGTAAAATTATATATAACAAAACAGTTATCAGGCAAGAATTACAGTTATAATATCTAGTCTATTTGTATTTGACAAATTCAAAGAAAATATTCTATTTATCCTATATTTGTGAGTCTAAGGTTTCATATCTAACTTATCTTTTATTATAACTAAGAAAAAATATAACTATCTAGTCTTCAACTACATTAAAGACCCCAGCAAGATATACTATTACCTAATTAAACAGGAAGTGCATTGTAAGCAACTTTCAAAAATCTAGAATGACAGATACAGCTGCCTGCTTGGACAGTCACCCAGAGTTCTTCTGCAGTGTTGGGGCATCATCTTCAGCCTACAGGTTTAGCATATCTGACAGACTCATTTGTGATGTAGGATGTACATAAGGCCTACAGCTCAACCTCACATTCAGTTCAAGTATTCCAGCTAGCTCAGTCAGTAAAGCATGAGACTCTTAATCTCAGAGTCATGCGTTTGAGCCCCACATGAGGCACCATTTGTAGTCAGAAGTTTTCCTGTGTCCTGCCTGGTTCCACAGCTGCTCAGACCCAAATAAACACACACAGGCTAATATTATTTTTAAACTATGGCCATGACAGGCTTCTTGTTATCTAGTTCTTATATCTTAAATGAACCCATTTCTATAAATTTATGCTTTGCCATGTGGCTTGTGGCTTGCCAGTATCTTTACATCTTGCTTCTCATGGTGGCGGCTGGCAACATCTCCTCTGCTCTGTCTTTCTCCTCTCTCTCTCTAGTTAGAATGTCCCACCTAACCTTATTCTGCCTCACCATTGGCCAAACAGCTTTATTTATCAACCAATCAGAACAACACATATTCACAGCATACAGAAAAGCATTCCCATCATCCTAGACCATAAACAGCATTCCAATGGCCACCACACTGGAGACAAACTAGCCAAGAAGAGACAAGCCAAGTACAATGCTCACAATCACACATGGTTTTTACATGTTGGTGTGTATGGTAGTTTCAATGTGATCGGTCTCGGTAATTTCAGAGGGAGTGGCACCATTAGGAGGTGTGGCTTTGTTTTAGTGGGTATGGCTTTGTTGGAGAAAGTGTGTCACTATGGGGGTGGGCTTTGAAGTTTCCTATGCTCAGGATACTGCCCAGTGTCTCAGTTGACTTCTGTTGCTTGCAAGATTTAGGACTCTCAAGACTACTCTTCCAGCATCAAGTCTGCCTGCAAGCCTTTATGTCCCATCATGATGATGATGGACTGGACCTCTGAAACTGTAAGCTGCCACCTCAATTAAATGTTTTCATTTATAAGAGTAGCCATGGTCATGATGTCTCTTCACAGCAATAGAAACCCTAACTAAGATGGACATTGGTACCATGGACTGGGGTATTGCTGTGATAGGCCTGACCATGTTTTTGTTTTGAGGAATTTGGAGTTTGGTACTTTGGGTCAGGAAAGCAGCATTAAGCACTGTTTAATTGGCCATACTAGTAGGATCATGGAAGACAGAGGTGCTAGGAGTTATTTAAACTGTCAGGGGCTCACTCAAGAGGTTTCAGAGGAGAAGAATTTTAATATATTGCTTAGAGATCATTCTTTCAATATTTTGGAGAAGCAAATGGCTGCCTTTTGCCCTTGTCTGAAGAGTCTGCCTGAGGCTAAAGTGAAGAGTTTTGATTCTGTTGGCAGAGGAAATCTCAACAGCCTAGTATAGACTCTGTTGTGTAGTTATTAGTGTTCATGCTTATAAAGATTTATAATGAAAAGGAGCAAGCTGAGCAGGGTAAACTACAAAATATAAATTTTGAGAAGAAACAGAGCATCAGAAAGTGGAATGGAGCTAAGTCCTGTGTTCAAGGAGATAAATGGATTAATAAATGGAATAAAGGGAGTAGTGACCTCAGGGAAAGATCCCACCTGGCTAAATTTCCAACTTGTGAAAAGGAACTAAAGAAAAGTTTAGAGCTGTATATGGTGGGGCACGCCCTTAATCCCAGCACTGGGAAGGCAGAGGCTGGTGGATCTCTGAGTTTGAGGACAGCCTGGTCTAGTGATCCAGTTTCTGGACAGCCAAGCTTAGGCAGTGAAGGACAGGAAGCTGGTGAAGATGTAATTGAATGAAGGGGCCATGTTCCAACTTCAGTAATCAGCAGAACTTGGCAGCTTCAGCCATGTGTTTCTGGAGTTAGTGTTAAGGATAAGAAAATGGAGTTATGGAATAAAGCTGCTGAGGCCAGGCATGTGTCAAGGGTGCCCTTGAGTGGAGGCCCAAAGAAGCCATTGTGTGAAGCTGTGAAGGTGAAGCCTGGATTGCCTTGGGGATCCCAAGATGCTGGAGATACCAGAGCAGACACAATGACAGCCTAGAGAATGGGAAAAGATTTTCACCAACCCCACATTTGACAGAAGGCTGATCTCCAAAATATATAAAGAACTCAAGAAACTAGACAGCAAAATAATTAACAATCCTTTTTAAAAATGAGCTATAGAGCTAAACAGAGAATTCACAACAGAAGAATTTCAAATGACTGAAAGACATTTAAGGAATTGCTCAGCATCCTTAGTCATCAGAGAGATGCAAATCAAAATGACTCTGAGATACCATCTTACACTTGTCAGAATGGCTAAGATCAAAAGCACTGAAGACAGCTTATGTTGGAGAGGATATGGAGCGAGGGGAACACTCCTCCACTGTTGGTGGGAGTGCAAACTTGTACAGCCACTTTGGAAATCAGTGTGCAGTTTCTCAGAAAATTGGGAATCAATCTATCTCAAGACCCAGCTATATCACTCTTGGGTATATATCCAAGGGATGCTCTAGCATACCATAAGGACACTTGCTCAACTATGTTAATAGCAGCATTATTCATAATAGCCAGAACCTGGAAGCAACCTAGATGCTCCTCAACTGAAGAATGGATTAAGAAAATGTGGTACATATACACAGTGGAGTACTACTCAGCAGAGAAAAGCAATGGCATCATGAAATTTGGAGGCAAATGGATGGAACTAGAAAATATCATCCTGAGTGAGGTAACCCAGACTCAGAAGGACAAACATGATATGTACTCACTCATAAATGGATACTAGAAGTAAAGCAAAGGATAACCAGACAACTACCCACAACTCCAGAGAATCTAGCTAACAAGGAAGACCCAAAGAAGGATACAAGGATCATCCTGGGAAGGGGAAATAGATGAGATCTCCCTCAGTGAACTGGGGGTGAGGGGTGGGCAATGGAGGGTAGGGGATGGGGGATGAGAGCATAAAGTTATGGAATGGTCGAGCTGGAACAGGGATGAATGGGAAAGCAATGAGAGAGATACTATGATGGAGGGAAATATCATGGGGATAGAGAGAAACCTGGTTCTAGAGGAGGTGCCAGGAATCCCCAAGGATGACCCTAGCTTGGACTACTAGAAATAGTGGAGAGGGTGCCTGAACTGAGCTGGCTTACCCCAGTGATCAGATCAGTGAATACCTTAACTGTAGAACTTTTGTCCAATGACTGATGGAAGTAGATGTAGAGATCCACAGCCAAACACCAGGTGGAGCTCTAGGAGTCCAGTAAAAAAGAGAGAGGAGGGATTCTATGAGCAAGTGCATCAGGATCATGATGGGGAAACCTGCAGAGATGACCAAACCAAACTAATGGGAACTCATGAAAGTTGGATCAGTGGTTGTGGAGCCTGCATGGGACTGGACTAGGCCCCCCGGAATGGCGAGACAATTGTGTGCCTTGATTTGCTTGGGGGCCCCCTAGTGGTAGAACCAGAAGCCATCCCTGGTGCATGGGAGCCCACTACCTATGATGGGACACCTTGTACAGCCTTTAGGCTGGGGGAAGGACTTGAACTTGCCTCTACTGGATGTGCCTCCCCATGGGAGGCTTGCCTTCTTGTAGAGGGGGGAGTGGGGAGTGGGTTGGGGGGATCATGGAGGGGGTGGGAGGGGGCAAGAGGGGCATCTTTGATTGGTGTGTAAAATGAATGAAAAAAATTTCTTAATATAAATAAATAAGTAAAGGGTAAAAAAAAAAAAAAAAAGAGCTGTGCCTTTGTACACTGAGCCTATCCAAGAGAATGCTTTCTTAGGTCCTATTTGGATATCCAAGCCTCCACATTGTATGCCATATATAATGAGTCTTTCTCTGTTTGACCAGTAAGCTCCCAAATAACAACATGGAGACTTATGAATTATGAAAGCTTGGCCTATAGCTTTGGCTTGTCCCAACTAGCTCTTATAACTTAAATTAACCCATTTATATTAATCTATGTTCTGCCACATGGCATTACCTCTCTTCCATCTTGTACCTCCTGTTTCCTCCAAGTCTGGCTGGTGACTCTGCCTTTCTTCTTCCCAGAGCTCTCTCTGTCCAAAAGTCCCATCTATACCTCCTGCCTAGCTTTTTATTAAACCAACCACAGTGACATCTTTACATAGTATAACCAACACTGTATAATATCTCATAACAGTCAGATGGTTAAGCTTTCACAACAAATGCCTTTACCTTCAGAGCCATGGTGCCAGCCCCTGCCTAGGCACTCATATTCTTACCACATCCTGTTCTGGAAGAAGGGTCACTACTGCTCTACAAACAAACCTAGACTCTCCCAAGGATAAGTAGCTGGGAAGCCGCAGGGCTGGGTCTGTTACAGAATAAGTGCCCTTCCAGAGTGACTTGTGATGTGTGGGAAAGATCACCAGGCAGGCAAGGTCTCTCTTGCCTCAATTTCCTCTCTAAGAGGATTGCAGATGACCCTCAGAGGTCTATGATCATGATGGAATATTCTTCACAGGTCAAACATACATTATATTTTGTGCATCTGTGGTGTGTGTGTGTGTGTGTGTATGTGTGTGTGTGTGTGTGTGTGTGTGCTGGTGCATATGTGTGCACATGTATGTGGAGGCCAGAATACAACTGTGAGTACAGTTCCTCAGGATCCATTTTTTTTTGAGTCAGGGTCTCTCACTGGCCTAAAGCTCACTGGGTAGACCAGGCTGGCCTGCCAGTAAATCTAAGGTATTGCCTGTCTGCTTCTCCAGAGCTGGGATTACAAGTTTGTGGCCCAAGTCCAGCATTTTCACATGGGGTTCTAGGGACTGATCTCAGGTCAAGCAAGCACTTTACGGACTGAGCTACCCCCTCAGCCCTGCAAACACATGCCGACCCTTCTTTTCTAAGCATACTGCATGAGCTGTACCATGGAGCCCAGCATGCTGGGGCAGCCCTGAGCGCCTGACCCTCGCCACAGGCTTCTCAGTGTGTTTCACATGCTGGCCTCTAATGACCTTAGGTCTGGACCATCAGCATTTCTTGCCTTAGATAACAAGCACACAGGCCTGTCCAAGACCACAGAGTAATTCGTGTTCAGACAAGGGTTGTTTCTGGGCTTGACAGACACAGAGCCTATGGAGACCAGGCAAGGGACAGTGTGTCAGGGCTGGTGGGGAGGGAAGCAGCTGAACTTGGTGTGCACTTTGCAGAGCTGGCCCATTGTTTTCTTGCAGGTCTGATCAGAGCAACAGGAGGCTGGCATTATGTAGACCAGGCTAGCTTCCAATTCAGCTCTCTTGCCTCATCCTCCACAGGGCTGGAATTAAAGATGTGCCAGGAGAATCTGTCCTTATTCTGCTTGTCCCTTAATCTGAGACTTCACCCAGGGCAAGCTCTGAGGCTGCACCCCTCTGCAGGCCATCCACCTAACTGTGCCCCCACCCCCCGCCCTCCCACCTTTTTTAAAAGCAATTATCGGCCTGTTTTCTCATCCTGGAGATGCTGAAATGATCTGGTTGCTGGACCTAGCCCAGCTTGTAAAACTGTCCCGCAGTGAGCTGCTCCTGTGCTCAGCTCACCTGGACTGAGAGGGCTGCCTCCTGCCTTTCTGCTTCTAATGCTGCTTCTGATGCCCAGGCTTCACCCCATCGCCCAGGCAGGCTACAGAGGATGGCATCCCTTGTCAGGCTCCTCTAAAAGTGTCTTTACAAAGTGACTTTGTGAGGTTTCCCAGGAGGGGACCATATGTTTCACCATGTAGAAATGGGGTGCTGCCCCTTGGAGCTAGGGCTCGGGGTTGAATTATTACCTGGGTATCAGCAGCTGTTCCTGGAACAGCTGGAGTCTCCAGAGCTGCCTAATTGGGTCACAGCCTGCCAGCAGACAAAGGAGGATGTCGCCCTTCCCCCAGCACACCGGTCTTTCTCTGCAGAAAGAACCGTCTGGAGAGCATCAAGTCTCCATTTAAAGAAAGGCCTTCCTGGGCATTTGCCTGTGGCTCTTCAGTCCTGGCTCTCACTGTGACCTGGCCAGCTTCCCCTTGCCTTTGTTCCCTTCTGTTTCTGCCTCAATTTCTCCTTGCAGACTTTTTTCAGGTAACTGTCTCCCTCAAATCTCTAAACACTTGTAGTCAAATACATTCCCAGAACTCAGTGAGGCAGCAGGGGCCTACTCCAGGCCTGGGTTACCAGAGACATGGGCTCAACTTATCTGGGTCTTCCCATAGAGAGCAAAAGAGACACTCCTACTCTCCTGGAACACTGCCCACCACCCGGGGGCATGGGGAGAGAGGCTCCAGAGACCCTGGAAAGAGCCCTGGGATCAGCTGGGTCTTGAGCCTGGTGCACTCAGAGGGGCAAAGTTATATAATCCACACCTGGCTGAGCCACCTGAAAATGCCTGGGCCATGGGCAGGACCTGAGCTGGGTGGCTCCACTCAGGCCCAGTAAGGCAGAACTGTGGCTGGGGCCTGAGGATCTGCACATTCACAGCCGTGAGACCCCCTCCCCACCCCTACCTGAAACACAGGCACAGGGAAGCTGTGAACCCTGCACCTGAATTCGGATCCCTATGACTCTTCAAGTCCTTCATCATCACAAAGTGACAGAAGCCTTGGCTATGGAGGTCTTCTTCTGTGTGTGAACCAAGGTAGGATACTCCTGTCTCACTGGGAGCTTCAGAGTGTGGGAAGTAAAACACAGAGACTCACCAGTGACAATCACCAGTGACTCTGCCACCCCGATGCCAGCATCTCATGACTGGACATCTCACCTAGTTTCTATCTTTAAGAATGATTTATTTAGCCGGGCAGTGGTGGTGCACGCCTTTAATCCCAGCACTCGGGAGGCAGAGGCAGGCGGATCTCTGTGAGTTCGAGGCCAGCCTGGTCTACAGAGTGAGTTCCAGGAAAGGCGCAAAGCTACACAGAGAAACCCTGTCTCGAAAAAAAAAAAAAAAAAAAAAAGAATGATTTAATTTTATTTTTATTGATGTATACATGTGTCTGTGTGAGTGCATGCCAGTGGGTGTGGGTGCCCACAGAGGCCAGAAGACAGATCCCCTAGAACTGGAGTTACAGGCAGTTGTGGGCTGCTCATGGTGGGTGCTGGGAACTGAACTTGTGTCCTCTGGAAGAGCAGCAAGCTCTCTAACCACTGAGCATGTTTTCAGTCTCTCATCCAGTTTTGTTCCCTGTGTATGTATTCTGTGTGTACATATTCTGTGTGTATGTATTCTGTGTGTATATATTCTGTGTGTATGTATTCTGTGTGTATGTATCCTGTGTGTATGTATTCTGTGTGTATATATTCTGTGTATATGTATCCTGCGTGTATGTATTCTGTGTGTATGTATTCTGTGTGTATGTATCCTGTGTGTATGTATTCTGTGTGTATGTATTCTGTGTGTATGTATCCTGTGTGTATGTATCCTGTGTGTATGTATTCTGTGTGTGTATATTCTGTGTATATGTATCCTGCGTGTATGTATTCTGTGTGTATGTATTCTGTGTGTATGTATCCTGTGTGTATGTATTCTGTGTGTATGTATTCTATGTGTATGTATTCTGTGTGTATGTATCCTGTGTGTATGTATTCTGTGTGTATGTATGTATTAGGAGCTTACCCCAAACAAATTTTTATCTTTTAATTATTACTGTGTGTGTGTGTGTGTGTGTGTGTGTGTGTGTGTGTGTGTGTGTGTGTGTGTAGACCACAGGTTGATCTTCTACTATTGCTCTCCACCTTCTTTTTTAGGCAGGGTTTCTCATTAAGCCTGGACCTTGCTGTTTCGGGACACTGGTGGCTGGCAAGTTCTGGATCTTTCTGTCCTCCCTGCAGTGGGTTACAGCTGTGTGCCAAGGCACCTAGATTTTACATCATGCTTGGGATTTGAACTCACATCCTCAGGCCTGTGTAGAAAGCATGTCCTTACTGAGCCATCTTCTCTGTCAAAATGCAGGTTAAAATAAATCTATAATTGACTTACAACAAAGTATACAAACTTAACGCATATAATGTGACTGGACACTTTCTATACCCACAGAACGCATAATAGCAATCAAAATAAAAGTCCCATCACCCTCTTTAACTTTTAAGTGGAGTCTTTATTTTGGAATAACTTTCTCTACAAACACTACAAAGACACAGTAGAGGATGCTCATGTATCTCTTACCTGATCACGGTACAGTACTGATTAATGCTGGTGCTTACCATGAATAAAACCACCGGATTCTTTTGGAATTTCATCAACTTGTTGGGTGCTGAGGCTTGTGCCTGTAATGCTAGCCCTCTTGAAGGCCAAGGTAGAAGACTGAGAAGTTTAAGGTGTGTGAATCCCCATGTAAGCGGGTGGGGAGAGCCTCACCATGTTCTTGCTGAAACCCTCTCTTTGACCTAGGACCCAGTCCAGAACCCCACATTGCATCTGCTCACATACAGTTCACCATATTACCCTCCACATGGTGTTGTGTGATAGAAACTGTCTCTCATGTCCTGACAGCGATTGGACATGTGGTCAACTCTGGTTAGTCCACCGTGTTCTCTTAGATGTGGTATGGGATGGAAATCTTTGGATTGGAATCTTTGTCTTGCATGTTTCCTTCAGATAAATTCTTTGAAATGAAAGCAGTAGGTCCTGGCACAGGCTTGCTTAATGAGACTTTTGCAGCCACCCTCAAAACACATAGTTCAGTGGAGAGTCCTCAATGAATCTAAAATTAAAGAGTTTCTGTAGAGAAGCAAGACATTTACATGGTCCCAAAATACCTTGCCACGTAGTACTCATTGGACAGCAACAGAAGAGGGCCCATGGAGATGTCAGTACCACAAGTGGAGATATCCGGCAGGCACAACCTTAATTAAGTGATCAAACTGAGGGACAGCAGGAGACAGACTGAGCATCCTCTTGCCTGGCAAAGAGAGACTGGATCAGTCTCTGATCTTCCTGCTGGAGATGTGGGACAGGAATGTAGTAATGAGGGAATGGAGACCGACCCACAAGGAGGGGCATGCTGCACAGTATTGTCTTGGAGCCTTCACAAATGTCAAGGTCACAAAAGGCAGAATAAGGCTGAGGAACATTCTAGAAGAAAGCAAATTAAAGACACAGGCCCCTGAAGGAAGAGGAATGCATTGTCCTGGATTTGAGTCTGACCCAGAAAAAATGTATAATTTCTGGACTGAGAGATAATGTTGGGAGAGATGATCTGTATTTGAGATCACCATGCCCAGTGCCTGTTAATTCCCTAGCAGATAAACACAGGGTGATTATGCAATGGGGTGACCTTGTCCTAGCTGAAGATACACTAGGCAATTAAGAAAAAAGGGAAATTGGTGGGCATCTTATTCAAATGGCTAATAAAATAAAAAGGTACATTCATAAGTCATAAACCACATACAAGTGTGTCTAATATACATTTACATAACATTGCATGCCTGTGTCTTTCAGATAAAGCAAACCCAGTAAACACCACATGTTGGAGTAGGCAATCAATAGAACCCCTTCAACTCTTCTTATTAGCTGAGAACTACTTTAAAATGAAGACCAAAAGGGATCACACAAAACTGAAGTTTCTGGAGTCCTAAAGCTATGCTTTTCCAAATGAGAGCGCGCCCGAGCCTCCAGTGGCCACTCAAGTAGAAAGTCTTTGTCAGCTGCCTTGTGTTTCCAGGCTGTATTCTCCTACCTGGAACAGAGTTTCTGGGCACTTGGTGCTGAGTGAGGGTGGCTGCGGGAGGGGCTGGAAAATTTAACCCCAGAAGAGCAGGACTGTGCATGGTGGTGTGTCTACAGCCCCAGCATTTGGGAGGCTAATGTAGCTGGATCACAGTTTCCAGGCAACTTTGGGCTGCATAGCAATGCTCACTCTCAAAACAAGAGAGGGAAGGTGGGGGATGGGCTCAGTGAGTAGAGGACCTGCTGTACAGGGCTGAAGACCTGCGTTTACATCCCCAGTGTCACTGCTGGGGGCAGGGAGTTGATGGAGACGGGCAGATCCCTGGAGCTCACTGCTCAGGAAGCCTAGGCAACTGTCAGCTCCAGGTTCAGTGAGAGGCTCTGCCTCAAACCTGCATGCAAACATGTCCACATGAGCACATGAGCACATACATACACTACACACTAAGAGAGAGATGGAGGCGCGGCCAGGGAAGGAAGGCCCAGCGTTGGCAGGCTAGGAACAGCTCCGCTTGTGTACAGACGAAATCTGACAGCAGCTGGTGAATGATAACAAAAACAAGCGCATAACTCTTGACCCAGTCACTCTAGGACTGAGAATTTTCTTTAAAAACAAAGACATCAATCCACAAAAATAAAGCAACTGATGTCATGGAGGAAGAGGGTAGGACATGGGTCATCAGGCCGGGAAGGCAAGGGTGAGGGGGGACAAAGGAAATGGACACCAAGCCCCGAGGGCAGGGAGAGGAGGACTCAGTCCCTTGTGTGCCAGGACAGCAGGATGACGATGGTGAACAGACATTTGCTGCCCATTTGGTGCTGAAGGTGAGGGGAAAGGTCACTCACCCGATCTGGTCATCACACATGTAGTATACATCTATCCGAATAATGCTCGGCCCCATAAATATGCATATTTATGTATCAATTAAAACCAGTCCACTAATATCCCCATTTGAATGTGGATTATATTGTGTAATGTAAAAAGTAATGTAAGTAGCCACTAACAGTGGTATGTACCTTATGAGACAAAGATGTGGGTACAATTGTCTATTTGGGAAGAGATCCCAGTGGATACTGCAAGGCAGGATGGGAGTTAGGCTGAGGAATAGGATAAAGCATCAGGAGGCATGTGAGAGTGAGTCACTTCCCATTTCTGAACTAATCTGGAATGGGATGTGAGGGACTGTGGCATCTCCACCAACCGCCACACGTCCTGGGAGGCGTTTCTTTAGATGTCAGCCCTTCAGCTCTCCAGATGACGCCATGCCAGGGCCTGGGACCATAGTGCCATTTTCAGACAATGGAATCAGGCAGGGAGGGTATAGAAGCCACCAGCTGTGTGGAGTGAGTGAAGGAACATCAAACCTAAGCCATGGATGCTCTTACCAAGATGAACTTCTACTTGATGTCTTTGTCTGTAGAAGCAGCCGTGACATGTCAAAGGTGAAGGAAATTCACGGTGGAGACATTCAGCATGATCTCATTTTTGTAAAAAATAAAGAACAATAATGATCACACTGTGGCAGGCCCCGTTCACTTGAGGCCAGCTTCTCCATTATACCGAGCAAGCACCAGGCCAAGGTCTACAAGGATGGAAACAAACAAACAGACATGAACTTTCAGCTCCAGGAGAATGTTTGAATATATAATAATAATTTCATTATACCAATTTTATACTAATAGTATTTCAATGAGATCATAAAGTATTTTAAGTTATTTTTTTATGGAGAAAGGGCATAGGAGCTCCAACTACAAGACATGCAGAGAGGCCCAAAATTAGACTAAAAAATGAATCTCTAAATGTGCATTACATCATTATTTTATGGGGCCTGAAACAGAAAGAAAAGGCAGTGACTAGTCATGGAACTGTAGGAGGCAGTGAAGTTGTGCCATGAGGCTCCCATGCGTCTTAAGCGTCCCAGCTCTGGACAGAGCCGGCAATCCCAGCAAAGACCTTCCAGAGGCTTCTCACTCTGGACAGAGGCAGCAATCCCAGCAAAGACCTTCCAGAGGCTTCTCACCGAGTCCTGTCCTGACAGCTGCTCATCAATGCGCCCCAGAGCAAAGGATGGAGGCAGTCAAGTGCTGGGTCAAGGTCCACATCTCCGGTCCTTCCCAGCCTGAACCAATTAGAAAAGAGGAGGAGGACGGAAGGAAGGGAGAGAGGAAGCAGGAGGAGGGAGGGAAAGGAAGAGAGGGAGGGGGAAGAAGAAAAGGAAGGAGGAAGGAGAGGGAAAAGGAAGAAGGGAGGAAGGAATGAGGGGAGGGAGGGAGACATGAAGGATGGGAAAGATGGAAGGAAGGAACAAAGGAAGGAATAAGGAAGGAAGGAAAGAGGGAAAAAGATGGAAGGAATGAAGGAAAGATGGAGAGAGGGAAGGAAGGAAGCTCTAAAACCTTTTTAGAGCATCTATTTATTTTCTGAACATCAAAGTTTCTGGGCAGGAAAATATGAAAAACAAAATTCTCCCTCGAGAGCCTCTGTCCTCGCGCCCACTGCTGCATCTGATGAACTATCTCTTGCTCTTCCATCACACTGGGAGTCTGGAGTCCACCCATGGCTGCCTGGAGCCTCCCAATGTCTTAGCTTTGTTTTTGTTGTGGAGACCTGGCAGGAACAAGGGAAGAAAGGGTATTTTGGCTCATGGTTCCAGGGTGGGAGGTGGGTGAGGTGAGGGCAGTCCATCATAACAGAGAAGGAAGTCATGGCGGAGGCCATGGTGGTGGGAACATGTGGTAGATAGAGGCTCACTTACAGAGTGGTAGACCAGGAGGCAGGGAGCGAGGAAGGAACTGGAGTGGGCTATAATTGTCAAAGGCACACCCCACTTCTGCCAGGTAGGCCCCACTTCCTAAAGACCCCTTAGACATCACTGCCACTGAGAAACAAGCACCCAAAACATGAGCTTGTGGAGACATTTCTGATTCAAACCATAAGACTTAGTGAGCTTGCTGAAAATACAGAATTTGGGGCTGGAGAGATGGCTGGGTCAGCTGAATGCTTGCCTTGCCAGTGTGGGGACCTGAGCTTGATCCTCAGAACTCATATAACGAAGGAGAAGGAGAAAGAGAGGGAGGGGGGAGGAGGGGGAGGAGGGGAGGAGGAGGGGGGGAAGAAGGGGAGGAGGGGGAAGAGGGAGAGGGGGGAGGGGGGAGAGGAGGGGGGAAGAGGGGGAGGAGGAAGAGGGGGGAAGAGGGGGAGGAGGGGGAGGAGGGAGAGGGGGGAGGGGGGAGGGGGAGGAGGAGGGGGGAGAGACATAGTAGCACATACTTGTAATCCTGCTGCCGAGGAGATGGAGACAGGTGGGGTAGTGCGGCTTGCTGGCCAGCCAGCCTGGCTTAGTTGGTAAATACTAGGCCAATGAGAGACTCTGCCTCAATAAACAAGGTGGGGCCTGAGAAGATGGCTCAGTAGGGAGAGTACTTCCCTTGAAAGCATAAGGACCTGAGTTCGAATCCCTAGCACTCCTATAAATGCTAGGCATGGCTATTTGTGCCTGTAACCTGGCACTGGGGCAGGGAGGGGGTGCACAAACAGGGGTGTGTCACCAGCACTCATTGACCACCACCAAGTCTAGCCCCAAACCCACAAGTTCCAGGTTTGGTGAGAGGCCTTGTCTCAAGGGAATAAGACAGGGAATGACAGAAGGTACCTGGCATCCTCCTCTAGTCTCTACATGGGCATGTGTACTGGACAGGTATGCATCTGACTCCCCACCACCACCACCACCACACACACACACACACACACACACACACACACACACACACACACTAAATAATTAATTAAATAAATAAGCAAGGTAGATGGATCCTTAGGAAGCACTTAATTTGACTTCTGGTCTCCACACACTCATGCATGCATGTGCACACACACTGGCATACACATGCACACATATGCACCAACACATAAGCACCCATACAAAGCAAAAAAAAAAAAAAAAAAGAAAAACAACAATAAAAACCACCCCACAGAAATACAGTTCTGTCTGTGCATCCCACATTTATCACTTAATCTAATGTAAAATTTTCTCTTCATTTTTGAGCACTTGCTTCAATCACTTATATGAGCATGCATTATTCATATTATCCACATGATTCTTTTCTAAAAACGCTTTTGGCAGCCAGCCTCATAACTCTGACTTATAACTCATGGGTGGGCATCTGCCAGGAGGAGGGCACACTGCAGGAGCTGAAGGAATGTTCAGACTCTCAAAAACACAGTTGGATACCCCACACCCGGAAACTGAGCAAGAGGGGACCTGTCCTAGTAATCTACATAATTTTGAATGGTTAAGTTGGTGACATTTATTGAAATTAAAATTAAACTTACAATTTGACCCAGCAATTCTACAGCCAGGATCTGGTTTTCTATGTAATTCCCTGCACCTGAAGCGAAGCCAGAGGATCTGAAGTGATCATGGAGGCCCAGTGTATAAGGTTAAGTGGGTGGGCCATCGCCCATCCATGTGATAACAAAGCACTGTCACAGTCCTGGATGCCACAGGACTCATATAATAGCTCTCCACCGAGTGACACTGAGAGGCTCTCAACATGTCTTATTAACTGGAGAAAAAAACGTGTGTGCCTGTATTTTTAAAATAGATTCCTAGACTTGGGTATGCATAAAATATTTCTGGAAGGCTAACAAGAGACTGGAAATGGTGGTGGCTTTCAGGGAGGTGGCCTTGGAAGCTGTGATGCCAAAGGAGGTTTGAGGCTGTATCTGCATCTATATCTGTCTGTATCTTCTGCTGCTGTTTGAGAGTTTTGCCATGTGGATGAGTCATGTGCTTTAATTAAAAGAAAAGCAGAAGCAAGTGGAGAGATGCCCCGGAGCCTCGGGGGGAGCGGGAGCAGGGACCGAAGCAGGTGCAGGTGAAGTCTGCCCCACGTGGTACCTGTGGGTGATCGTGATGGCGCTTGGCACCTCCACCTGATTAAACTGGGCGAGCAGGCGGCATCAGCATGTCCGTGGGAGGTTCTGTCACCAGGCCTTGCTGCAAAGGAGGGCTTGCATGCTAAACAGGTGGCATGTCGAGCTCCTGTCCCATCCCTGGTTTCCGCGTCAGTTCCAGCTCTAGGGGCTTCCGAAGAACAGATGTAGGGCAGGCAGGAGACTCAGCCTGCTGCTCCCCAGCTGCCCGAATGCCCTGCCAAGAGCTTCAGCCAATGCCTTCTAGATTCACAGAGCAGCTACTGAGCCCCCACGCCTGCATGTGGCCGGTCGGACGTGCTAGCTGCTGTGGAAGCCCACAGGGCAGAGTCCGCAGCCTGCAAGCCTGCTGCTACCACAAGCTGTGGGTCTTTGAGGGACCAACAGACCAACTAAGCCTGCTCTCCTCACCGGTGGGAGGAAATGGATGGAGTTGATAGCAGTATCTAGGCTGAGCAGACAGCTCAGGGGTGAATTGATTGCTGCGTGATCGCGCCGACCGGAATCCCTAGAAGCCATGTACACAACAATGTACATCCGCGGTTTCGGTGTCCCTCAAGTGAAGTGGTGAGTGGAGATAAGAAAATCCCTGGGAGCTCATGGGCCAGCTCTCCCGGGACAGGCTCAGCTAGCAGCAAAAAGACACCACCTCCAACAAGATGGAAGGTGAGGAGCCATGCCTGAACCTGCCTCTGACCTCCACAAGCATGCTGGAGCTTGTGTGCATCTGCATTCACACATATCACACACACCCTAATCAAAAATGTAACATTTATCTCTAGGAGCCTGGGGTATTAAGGTCATCCATGGTAGGAACTCATCAAGTATCTACTATGTATTTCTCGGGCACCCCCTAGTATGTGCCAAGTCCTGAGCTAAGCATTAGGAATTTAAAATTTTAAAAAATATATAGTGAAGTGGTCTTTACTCTTACATGATTTATAGTCTACCAAAAGAGGGGTAATACATAATACTTAAATGTTTTTTCTCTGCTTCCAGAGTTCTATCTTATTTAACTTACATTATAACCCCATGTAGCAGTTATTACTGTTCCTGTTTGATAGATGAGGAAATGGAAGTTCCAGGAGGATGGGGCTGTGCACAGGACTATGGAGGAGGCTCAAGACTGATAAGGAAGAAAATCAACGGGATTCTCCTGAAACACTAATGGATACTTTCATTGCAACCTGACACAGTTTTAAGATGGAGGAAATTTGCCTTATGATGCAGGGCACCGTGTGATCGAATGTGAGCACTATGTTCACCACGTGATCCTCCCAGGACACAGGAAGTAGAACCAGGGGTCTTACGGTCCAGTGTTTCATCTTGGCTTGCCTCTGTCTCGTTTTCCTCCTCCTTGAATTTGCCTTCAGAGCAGTGGGCAGTGGCTGTCCTCAGTCCCAGATAAATGCTGTCTCCATGAGAAGACCAGCCCAGTTAGAGACAGGATGGTCCAAAGGAGAATCTGATTGGTCCCATTTGGGCCATGTATCTAGTTGTGGGCCAATCAGCGTTGGCCAATGGTCTAGGGTCTTGGAGCTTGTTTGTTCCTATAGGTAGGGCAGGTCATAAGGGACTGGGTGGCCATGTCCTCCCTGGAGACCCAACAAGAAATGAGAATTTCAACAAAGAGTGAAGTGGTGTCCAGAGAAGAATTTCCTGAGGAAGATAAAGCTTTTTCTTTTCCTAACCCTTGTCCTTTCTGCATTCAATTTGTAATTGCCAACATACTTGTGTGTTACGGAATGTTTTTAGAAAGATCAACAAATGTTACCTTGAAAACCAATAAAAAACAGAAAAATAAAAATCAACCTTGGGCCGTTCCAGCGCCTTTTCATATGAGAGTACAGTAAGCCAGCCTTAGCCTGGAGAAGGGAGCTGGGACTAGGATGCGTGGGTGCTCAGGGCTTTCATAAAGAACACATTTTATTCATATTTATTATGTTTATATTTATATGGGGGAGGGCATACACATGCTATGTTGCCCATGTGGAGGTCAGAGGACACCTTTCAGGAGTCAGCTCTCTCCTTCTCATCATGTGGGTCCCAGGGATTAAATTCATGTCCCAAAGCTTGGTTTCAGGTGGCTTTTCCCACTCTGAGCCACCTCACTAGCCCCTAGTATTTCTTAATATGTCTAAGTCCTATATTCAAGTGCCTGTAAATGTGGCCTTACAGGGAAATAAAATCTTTGTAGAGGAGATTAAATAAAATGAAAAGGGGGGGGGGGATGAGGCAAATTATATCCAATAAGTGTTCCTGTTAGACAGGGCTCCACGTCCTTAGCCAGGGTTCTTCATTCTCATCCATCTTGACATTTTGAGCTGGATCATTCCCTGTCTTGGAGGTCTGTCCTGTGCATAGTGGGATGGGTAGCCATATCCCTGGCCTCTATCCACTGGAGTATAGTATCCTTACCCCAGCTGTGACAAATGGATGGGATCACTAAGTGTGCATGGTGGTCGAGGGGAAATTCAGGGTGTTTGGACTGAATTATCTTCCATCTCCCATGTGGGTTCTAAACCCAATGACTGGTAGCCAATGAGCTGGGGGAGCTCTGAAATGCGCAGATGCTGGAAAGACGGTACTGTCAACATGCAGGTAGAGACAGAGGTAAGAGGTGGTGTGCTCATAGGGCAAAGACCACCAAGATCACGAGTGCCAGCAGAAGCTGTGAGGGAGGCACAAACCAGATTATCCTCAGAGCTCCCAGGTGCCCAGCCTGACCTCATGCTCATAGCTATCTTATCATGGCAGCTGTAGGGCGGCACTACACTTGTGTAGTATCACATACTAACTAGTGCTCAGGAGATATTTTCCAAAAGATCCTTTCAGGGGATTGCCAGCCCAAATGAGACGCTTCACTGGGGCAGGTTCCTGTCACTGGGACAGCAGGCCCACAGGTCTTACGTCCCATTGCCTCCTGCCCTGCCTTACCCACACCAGCTGTTCTGAGGTAGTCACAGGGCCCAGGCAAGCCAGAGACTTCCAGTCAGGCTTTCCCAACCAGAGCTAGGAGTTGTTCTTCCACTTGCAGCAACAGGAAGTGTGAGATGTAAACCCAAGCACTGTCAGGAGCTCCATCTCCAAGTACAGCCACACTGAGGGAAGGTTTTCAACGTGTGAAGTGAGTAGGTGTGGCTGTGATAAAGGCCTTCCACCTTGTGTTTGTGACTGTTCTTGCTGCTGTGACCAAATACCGGACACACAGCAACAAGAAAGGAAGCATTTTTTTTGCCTTATGCTTTGAAGGGATATGATCCACCATCATGAAGAAGGCGTGGGGGCAGGAGCTTGAAGCAGTTGGACTCACTGAATCCAGTCAGGAAACAGAGCTAACAGGACGTGGAGCCAGGCTATTAAAGGTCAAGGTTCAACCCTGTGCTTCTGGGACCCACTTCCTTCAGGGAGGCTGTGCCTCTTAAAGGCTCCACAGCCTTCCAAAACAAGCTGGGGATGCAGAGTTCAAACCATGGCTACTGGGGACAGTGGGCATCCACACACAGCACATCAGTGGCTCGCACTACGGTTCCACAAAAGTGTGGAAAGGCTCCTGTCTGTGGCTCTGCCCAGCTCTTCCCTTAGCCCATCAGAGCCTGCTCTGCCCATCCAGTGGAGGGGAAAGTGACTGAAGCATTGTGGGGGAAGTGTTTGCGAGGCAAATCCGGTAGCTCTAGCCCTGTGCCCTTCCTGTTGAGAGGTTATCACAGGGCTGAAGTGGACTGTGGAAGATGAGAAAGTGTCCAAGCACTCAAAATAAGAGGAGATGGATTTGGTGGCTGCTGGCTGGTTGGGGCTGCCCAGCTGGACAGGCTTTGCGATGAGGCAGACTCGGGATGCTTGTGTCTAAGAGGGTTAGACAGGATTCATCATTGCGACATCCTCGGGTTTTTAATAAAGTCTTGGTATTGTAAGTGGCTGAGACGGCAGAGTTTCTCACTCTATCGAACCTCACTTTCTTCTGAGAGCTTCTTCTTCTGGCAAGGACAACAGTGCAGAGCACTGGGTCAGAGCGGGTAAGAGAGTGGAGGGAAGTAAAGAGCAGCTATGGACGTGTGGATCCCATGGGGGAAGCTCAGGCTGTGCACTGGGAGAGGTGGCCTCACTGTAGAGCCGCTGTGCCCTGCCCACTCCGGTCTCTCAGCGAGCTCATGAAAAGCGTGATTGCTGCTCATGGCAACAGAAGGTCAGGTCAGTGCACTGCAGGTGGAGGCCTGGGAACAGCTTCACAACCAATTACATAACGTCATCTGCTGCCGTTCAGAGGCTGAGTCTCTGCGGCACCACTGTCACCCCTGGGTGGAGGGGGGGGGGTGGCACTGCTGAAGAGTCCTGGGTCCTCAGTGGCGCCATCAGTCTGGTCTCATGTACTGCAGCTTGGAAGTGTTTGTTTCAATGCAGAAAAGCTCTTTTCTGACTGTGGGACCTTCAGAGTTTGGTCTAGTCAGCTGATTCTGCAAGCTGAGCTAAGACTGCAGCTGGAGTTGGGACAGACAGGTGGCCCAGAGGACTCACCAGGACACGGGCTCTGGATATACCCAGAAGTCTGCTCACAGCTGGCGTGGCCTTGGTTTCCTCACCGTATTGATGCTTTTCTCATTGCTGTAACCATGTACTGGACAGCAGCACTTTGGGGAAGAAGGGTTTAGCCTGGCTCACAGTCTCAGGGGCCCATAGTCCCCCACTGCAGAGAAAGTGCGGCAGTGAGCGGGTCAGCACCCAGCCTGGGAGCTTGCAGCGTGACTTACTTAGGTCTACCTGGTGGGCCAGGAAGCAGAGTGCTCAAACTGGAAGCAGTCCTGGGCCTCCCGTGACCTATATCCACGAGCCAGGCTCACCCTCAAAGGCTCCCAGCTCCCCAAACAGCACTACCAGATGAAGATCACATGTTCAAACACATGAACCTGTGGAGGGCCTTTCCAGTTCAGATCTAGTACTCACCTTAACACGGACAGACCCCACCACGAGCACACACACAGATGGGGATAACAGCCATGCTGGTGTTGAACGTTTCCTATGTTCAGCAAAGCTACTCCATTTACGTGGGTCACCAATCCTCAGGCCAGTTCCTCTCATCTAGGGTGAATCAGTCCTCTACCCTGACCCTGAGTGACCACGGACGTGTTTGGGTGGCACAAATGGTAGTGCCAGTGGACTCCACAATGCATAGGTCAGACCGCATAACATGCAATGAGCAGCTCAGAGTGTCGAGAAGGCTGAGGCTGAGGAGCCCAGATGTCCAGGAACACTTATGGGATACAATTTTCCTCACCTTACCCTTACGTCACCAGAAAAGTTATCTAGTTGAAGAAGTACCAAGAACACCTGAGCGTTGCCCCTTCTGTTCCACAAGGACTCTGCAAAAATGTGTCTGAGGCTTTCCCGATTGATGCCGACCATGGCAGCATGCGACTGCCCCACCCCACCCCGCTTCCTGCCCTCCCCTTGCCCCTCCTTTTTCTTCTGTCCTTGGGAATGCTGGGCACCACTCTACCACTGAGAGAACTCCTCAGCCCCTGCCCACCTTTGTGAAGGCAATACAGACGCCCTCTTAGGGTAGGGCCACCATCTTAGACCACCTGCTGTCCTTAGTTCCAGGAAGGACCTCAGAAGGTGCCATGACAACTGGAACAGATACAGGGCAGTATTCTCCTGCAGACATCCTGTCTGTGGTTCATGACCCTTGAAGATATCTAGATAATCCTGCTGAGCAGTCCAGACAATCCTGCTCAGCAAGTTGTGGTTCCCCATCAAAAAGTCTAACCCAATGTTTTCAAAGGTGGTTTTGCACCCAAAGTCTAGACCAATAGTTTCAAAAAATCACTTTGCCCCATATCCCTTCTATCCAATCCCAACTTGCCAAAGCATGTGATTCCTGGCTTGCAGTTTTTCCCTATAAAAGCCTTCTACCCTGGGCCCACTGCCACACGGCATTTCCCTCCATCTGCCTGGAGATGGCCCAGGTTGAGCCTGACAATAAAAGGACCCTTATGTGCCTGCATTGAAAAATGGCTCTTTGGTGGTCTCTGGGAGTTTCGAGAAATGGGTACAACACTTTGGTTTTTAAACATTTTTTCTTTTTATTTATTCCTCTTTCATATATTACATCCTGACCACAGTTTC
This sequence comes from Peromyscus maniculatus bairdii, assembly GCF_049852395.1. Classification (NCBI taxonomy): domain Eukaryota; kingdom Metazoa; phylum Chordata; class Mammalia; order Rodentia; family Cricetidae; genus Peromyscus; species Peromyscus maniculatus. The sequence goes on along the minus strand of NC_134859.1, from coordinate 3,457,101 downwards.
CCCTCCCCGCTCCTCTCCTTCCACCCCCACCCCCAACACACACACCTGCCCTCTCCTCCAGATTGATTGCTTCTCCATTTCCCTTTAGAAAAGAGCAGGCCTCCAGAGATATCAAGCAAACACTGCAAAACTACTTTTGACTCAGGGGTTTCCTAAATTGTTCAGGCTAGCCTTGAACTTAAGATCCTCCTGGCTCAGCCTCCTGAGGAACAGGGACTATAGACCTGCCCCACATGGCCCATCTCTGTACTTCTGCATCAATCAACAGAGTTGCTGATGCTAAGAATAGCCATGGTAGGAAGCTGGGGTGGAGCAATAAGAACCATCAATCTGTGTCCCTGCCTCCAGGAGCCCAGGCCCCATCTGGTGTCCAGGGCCTCAGTTCTACACTCTAACATAACAGTAAATGCCAACAACAGCAATGCCTGTCACTGCCCCTTGCACTGTGACTGATGTATGTTAAAGGCTTGCTCCCCAGAGCGGTACTCTTGGAAGATGGCAGGGCCATAGGTGGTGGGGCCTAGTGGAAGTTCTTCCAGACATTAAAAATGTGCTCTTTAAGGAGATATCAAGGGGCTGGAGAGATGGCTCAGAGGTTCAGAGCACTGGCTGCTCTTCCCGTGGTCCTGAGTTCAATTCCCAGCAACCACATGGTGGCTCACAACCATCTGTAATGAGATCTGGTGCCCTCTTCTGGCCTGCAGGCAGAACACTACGTACATAATAAATCTTAAATAAAAATAAAGCGATATCAAGACCATGGTGTCTTCTCTTCTTCTATTTCTTTAATGTCTCCAGGTGAAGGGCTTTACTCTACCACAGGCTCCCATGGTGCCCCACCTCACCACAGAACAAAACGTAATGGGGCCTTTGGACCACAGGCTGAAACCTCCAAAGCTATGAGCCAAAATAACCCTTTTCTATTAATAAGCTAATCATCGCTTGTGTTTATTACAGTCACAGGAAGCTGACTGACACACATTCATAACCGCTCTACAAGCCAGGACTCTCCTGGAGTGAAGAAGGGCTGAGTAACTCAGCTAACATCATAGAGGAACTGAGGTGAGACTGAAGCCAGGACTGGGCTGGTAGCAAAGTCTCCACTGTGATCCCAGGCTGCTCTGCTTCTGGAAGCAAGAGGAAGCTGGCATGGACTGTATGGTGACCATTGTTGCTTGACAAAGTTCCAGCATTTCAACATTGCAGACCACATTTCTCCAGCACCTTTTTACTTTCATTTTTAATGATTCTCAATATTAATGCATTCCCCTTTGGGAAATTTTGTGCAGGCTTTGGTAAAGGATAAAAATGTGTACAATGGTAGCCTCTCTAAACAAAATAATTATTTGGAAAAAGATCCCCACCACTAAGGAACCAGGAATTCCATTGTGCCCTCCTAATTACACCAAGAACAGGAACATTAGAGATTTACTAGACACACCTGATCTCAAGGATGAACGTCTACAATCCAGATCCAGAGCTTGAGGCCATTAAGGGCAAGAGTTCAGTTAATAAGTGTAGAGGAATCAGAACGGTACAGTATAATGGGGAAAGAGTAGGACATCTGGACCTTCCCTTTGGGGAGCACATGAGGGTAACAGGCCCATCTAGTAAGACTAAGACATTGTAGTATAATGTCTGCTCCCCAGAAGTCTTTTTCTCAAGGTCAGACATTTGGATAAGGGCCTCCATTGGTGGTGGTGGAAGTGGGAGGTCGAGGAAAGTTCCTGCTTGCTAAAGCAGTTATTCTCCTTATCTCTGGCAAAAGGAATTTGTGGCCCTTTCATTAATATATGACTGGTGCCTATTGTCAAGGTCAAGGCTAGCTTCCTCAATCTCTGATCTCAAGAACACTCCAGATCACATGTCCCTTGTCTCCTGTTTAATTCTATGAGCAACTATACAGTATAAAAGGTGTAGTCTTTTTACAATTAAATGCTGCTGGCAGTCATCCTGATTCACCCTCAGATCATGTCTGTCTCCTTCTTCTCTTCCACCCTTATCCCCTCACCAACTCCATACTTCCTCTTTGGGACCAGAATCCCCCTCCACGCGCCTCTGCTGAAGCAGGTCTCTGGCAGGAAGCCACCATGAGATTTGAGTGACGGACCAGCTATGCACAATTTTGTCAACATAGAAAACATGTTGATCCCATTCTATTTGTGAAGTCCTTGGGAGTATCTCCAAATCTTTGAAAGTCTCCATCAACTTTGACTTCTTCTAATTAAATCCATTTTTCCTCAGGCAAAGCATTCAAGATATATTTTAAGAATCACATTCAATTTAATCTTCATTTCCTTCTTTGCTACCATGGCAGCTGTGGTGGTCTGAATAGGCATGGCCCACATAGACTGGTGTGTTTGAATGCTTGGCCCATAGGGAGTGGCACTGTGAGGAGGTGTGGCCTTGCTGGAGTAGGTGTGTCACTGTAGGGGCAGGCTTTGAGGTCTCATATGCTCAAGTTATGCTCAGTGTGGGACACAGTTCACTTCCTATTGCCTGCAGATCAAGATGTAGAACTCTTAGCTACCTCGACAGTACCATGTCTGCCTGCATACTCTCATGCTTCCTGCCATGACAATAATGCACTAAACCTCTGAACTGTAAGCCACCACATTTAAATGTTTTCCTTTATAAAAGTTGCTGTGGTCATGGTGTCTTTTCACAGCAATAGAAACCCTAAGTAAGACAGAAGATGATACCAGGGACTGTGGTATTGCTGTGATAGGCCAGATCATGTTTTTGTTTGGAGGAATATAGATTAGAAAAGCAGTTGAACACTTTAAGTGGGGCTGAACAGGCCATCCTAGTAGGAGTATGAAAAACAGTGGAGCTGAGGGTGATTTGAAATGTGGGGGCCTGACTCAAAAGGTTTCAGAGGAGAACTTCAGTATGTTGCCTAGAGATTGTTCTTTTAATATTTTGGTGAAGATGTGGCTGCTTTTTGCTCTTGTCCAAAAAGTCTGCCTTAGGCTAAAGTGAAGAGTCTTTGATTAATTGCATTGGCAGAGGAAATCTCAAAACAGCCTAGTGTAGACTCTACTGTGTGGTTATTAGTGTTGATTCTTACAAAGATTTATAATGAGGAGCAGGCTGAGCAAGTGAAAACACAAAATGTACAATTTAAGGGAGGAAAAGGCACCAGGAAGTGGAATGGAGTTAAGTCCTATGTTCAAGAATTAAGAAATGGAATTTCCAGATTAAGAAATGGAATAAAGGGAATGGTGACCTCAGGATAAGAATTCACCCAGCTAAGCGTCTAACTTGTAAAAAGGAATTAAAGAACAGCTTAGGTCCAGGTGTGATAGTGCATGCTTTTAATTCCAGCACTTAGAAGGCAGAGGCTGGCAGATCTCTGAGTTTGAGGACAGCCTTATCTACAGATCAAGTTTCAGGACAGCCAAGCTGAGGCAGTGAAAGAAACCATTGAAAATGGAAAGCTGGTAAAGATTTAATTTAATGAGAGGGCCATGTTCCAGCTCCAGCAAGCAGCAGAACTTGACAGCTTTGGCCATGTGGTTCTGGCTTTAGAGTTAAGGACATAGTAAAGGGGCTATGGAATCTCCCTCCCTGACTAAAGAAAGCTGTTGAGGCCAGGTATGTGTTAGAGGTGTCCCTTCATGGGGGCCCAGAGAAGCCATTGTGTGAAGCTGTGAAGTTGAAGCCTGGATTGCCTTGGAGACCCCAAGATGTTGGAGATGCCAGAGCCATGGAATACCTGCCAAGGAGAGCTGCTAACAGGGAGTGGAACCAGCCCAAGAGAGAGAAGTGTGCTGCAGTCAAAGGAGCTGAAAGGAGTTGGAGATCTGAAGAGTGTTTTGACATCAGACATGGAGATGCAGAGTTTGGAGTTTGTCCAGCTGGTTTTCAGTCTTACTTTGGTCCAGTATTTTCTCATTAAGCTCCCTTCCCACATTTTGGAATGGTAATGTATTATCTTGTGCCATTATATGTTAGAAGTATATGATCTGCGTTTTGATTTTGATTTTATAGGGGATTATAGTAAAGAGATTACATGAATCTCAGAAGAGACTTCAAACTTTAGACTTTTAAATATTTTTGAGACTGTGATAGACTATGGGGGACTTTTGAAGTTGGACTAAATGCATTTTGCATTATATTGTTGTTACAGGCCTATGGGGGACAGGGAGTGGAGTGTGATAGTTTGAATAGGTATGATCCCCATGGACTTGTGTGTTTGAGTGCTTGACATATAGGGAGTGGCACTATATTTGTTGGAGGAAGTATGTCACTGTGGGGGTGGACTTTGAGGTCTCATCCACCCAAGCTATGCCTAGTTCACTTTCTGTTACCTGCACATCAAGATGTAGAACTCTCAGACATTAAGGCAGATAAGGGGTGAATGCTGTTCCAACAGTCCATCATGTGGGCAGCAAACAGCTGGTGATGGTCTACGAACCCCTGGCCACCTGTCTAGAAGATGCTGGGATGCACAGACATGCAGAGCCCTGTGAGACTGATCCCTCTCCATCCCTGGAGCAAGATCTGGGCAGCTGTGTTTCTGGAGATGCAGTCTGTGTAGCATCCTACACTGTGTAGGCATCCTAGCTGTGTGGCCTTGGAGTCTTCCTCCCTCTCCACACCCATCAATTCCCTCCTGACAAAAAGGCACCATAGTTCTGGGCTACAGGTAACAGAATGCCTGGCTAACGTTGCCCAAACAAGGACATCTGTCCTGTGGTAGGTTGAACGGACGGGAGATGGGAGGCTCCCAGAATGATGTCAACATGGACTTCTGGGACAGCGTCTTTGCAATTTTTGTCTTGTTTTGTTTTCTTTTTCATTGTATAAATGACCTGATGACATTCAAAATAGGAAATCAATGTCCCAAAGGACATAGTACTCTTTAACCCAAGGAGGGAAGCTCTTATGTCTCATTTGCCCCAGAGCTGGCTTACATACCCATGCATGGGCCACCACAGATGTGATCCAGAGAGTTCTGCATGGCATGGGTATTGTTGCCCTGCCAGCCCCACCATTTGCTGCTGCCCCAAGTGGGGCCCCCAAAGTCCCTCCCACCTCAGGGCCTTTCAAAGGCCTTTTTTTGTCTCAAGCAATCTTCATTTGTACTTATGTACCTGGCCCTGTGCCATACTTACCTTCCAGTGGGATGTGTTAGCGCCACCTCCTATCTGTGGGTGCGCTGTGCTCAGCTAGAGATGTCTGGCCAGTGTGCGTCACACTGCTGTTGTCAGACTGCAGTTGTGATGGTTGTGACTAAGATGGCTTCACTTCTGGTGCCTTCAGGAGGTCCTGAAAGGCAGGACCTCTCTTCCTCCCTCTGTAGTCTTTCCCTACGGCTCAGACCTCTTCATTGAGTGCCTCAGACATGGGAGATGCCTGCTCTTCTTGAGACAGGATCCAGCATGCTGCTCCAACTGTGTTCCATGTGGCAAAAATGAAGCTCCAGAGCAGGGGCTGTTCAGCGTGTGAATACCGAGACCGTGGTTCTTAGGGAGCAAGCTGCGAAGGCTAGTTGTATCATCTTAAGGAGAAGCAGCAGCTTCTCAAACAGATAAACTCTAAGCCCTTGGATTCACTGACATAAGCCATACCTAGCTGATGCTAAGTGCCAAGTCTACATTCTTCTCCTGCCAGACAATGATCTATTCTTGAAAAGCTGGTTTTGCGTTGAGAGTTGAAAGAATCGTATGTGCTTTTCTTTACAAGGGCATATCTCCAAGGGACAGAGTTTTCTTTTGTTCATTAGTTTTTGAATCTTGAGTCAGTAATGCCAAGTTAGAAGCACTTGAATGTGAGCTAGGACATTTATTTATTTTTATTTTTATTTATTTATTTTTTTTTTTGTGACAGGGCATGGTGGGTGTCTGTGCATATGAGTGCGGGTGTGTGTGGAGACCAGAAGAGGGCATCAGAGGCTCTGGGACTGGAGGCACAGTCACTTGTGCACACTGGTTCTCTGTGAGATCTGAGCTCCTGACCTCTGTGCCATCTCTCTAGCCCCAGGTCAAGACGCTTACACTAGGATCCTTACTTGGCAACAAGTAGCAAAAGTTTGGACAAATCTCTTCTGCTGGGAAGCTTCTTCTCACCCAGAAAATTCCCAGGCAGGACAAGATAAGAGATGCAAATGTTTTCCTCTGCAGGGCACATTGGTGCATGCCTTTAATCTCAGTACTGGGGAGGCAGAAGCAGGACAGTTCCATCCTAGAGTTCTAGGCCAGCCAGGACTACATTGCAAGACCCAGTCTCAAAAAAGAACATTGTTTCCTCTTGAGCAAAATTTCCCTTATTTTTTCATGACATTGATGAGCTACATCAGGTCATCACAGGTGAAAAAGCACACCTGTAAGGCTTTAAAGCACACTGAATCATGCAGTGGAAAAGTTACCTCATTTCAAATTCTTTTTCAGTCTTTTTGATTCTATGAAGGGCAAGCCTCAGTTGGCTTTTGGTATGTGCAACACCTCAGCACTTGGTGGAATAGTAAGGATAAGTGAGGTTAGCTCCTAAAACAAGTAAGTCTAAAAATCTCAGTGGCTCAACTCAGTAAGGGTTTGAGCTCAACAAGAGCTCATGTATGGCTTCCTGCAGGCAGGCATCCAAGCTCCATCTATCTAGTAGCTACAAAACTCCTAACCACAGACTCTTGTAACTTTGCTGACAGGCAAAAGAAGAGAGATTGCTTGGGAGATTGCTTGAGGAGGAACAAGGCAGGCCCTGGGATAATCCACATCACTTGCCTTTCTGTTGGCTGAAGGTTCCATGGGGCCTTGTGGAGAAAAAAGGGACTAGAAGTGAGGTCTGTAGTGACTCCAAGGCAGCACAGACATCAGTGCTGGGGAAGGACACTCGCCAGTGTTTAGGTTCAGAACATACGGGAAGCAGCAGAACCTTCTCAGTGCCATCGAGTCCCTGAGCGGCTATGACCGAATTCCCACTGCACTGGAGTAGCTGATACTGGCTTTCCGCTCCTCACCCGTGGTTTTACTTTCCACGGCCAACTGAAGCATGGCATGTTAAAGAGAAAATTCCAGAAAGAATTAATAAATTTTAAAGAACCATCCTAGAGTGTCCTAATTACTTTATTATTAGTTATTACTAATCCACTGTGCCTGATTTACAAGCTAAACTTGATCACAGCTTTACAAGAAGGGAAAGCTCTACACACCTGCATTCGCCATCATCTGCAGTTTGTGGTGTCTGTGGGGGTGGGGGAGTGGGGCTGGGTTGTATATGCTACAAATAAAGGAGACGGAAGCAACATGAAAAGCAATCATTAAGTAAATCTCTTCTAAAGGAGGCTGTGGGCTGTGGATACAGGCCGGAGGGAAGAACGCCATCTGGCATACAGGAAGTCCTGGGCGTGTTGGCGCACATCTGTAATCACAAAACTTGGGAGTAAAGACAGGAGAATCAGGAGTTCAAGGTCATCCTCAGCTACATAGCAAGTGTGGAGCTACCCTGGGCTATATAAGGCCCTGTACCTTAAAAATAAAGGTGACCAATGTGGCAAAACAAAACAAAAAAAAAATGACAATGACAGATGAGTGACTGACATTTGGGAACTCGGTTTCTAGAATCTGTCTGCAATGATTGGAACATTTAGATAGAACTATTCTGTGTGAATACAGCTGGCCACATGGGACTACTGTGCTCCTAAAGTATGGGCAGTGTGAGAGGCTGAATTTCTAATATAATTTTACTATATAACAAAATACAGATCTTGGAAGATGACTACAATTGATAATGGTTGCCTAGAGTTCAGCCTGGGGAAGACTCAGAGGTAAGCAATGCTGAGATGGATTATTTTCAAAATTTTACTTATTTTTATTTTATATGTATGGATGTTTGCCTGAAAGTATGTCTGTGTACTATATGCACGCAGGCCAGAAGAGGGTATTAGATCCCCTGGGACTGATGTTACAGACAGTTGTGAGACACTATGTAGGTGCAGGGAATTGAACCCTAATCCTCTGGAAGATCGATCAGTGCTCTTAACCTCTTCGCCCTCTGAATAGATTTTTAATGTCTGGTGTGGGTCTAAGGCAGAGGAGATGGTGAAAGTGCATCTTACTGGCCACTACTAAAGTAGGTTTCCCTAAAAGGTCTCTTTAGTTCTAACTTTTGTGTTCTCTCCCAAGGCTTCAGTGGAATGTAATGCCCAGTTAATGATCTTCTAATGTGGAGACATCAGTTTCTGGTTTCTGTGCTCCTGGTTAAATCCTGTGCCATCTGTTCATGTCTCAACAAGCATAGTGTATCTATGGTGAGACTAACAGTGGGTATTTACCCATATCTGCATGCAATGCTCCAATGCTAATGATGGTAGCCTGCCGAGCTGTGAGTCACCTGCCATCTCCTCTGCTCAAGAAGGACACTGGGAAGTTACCTATTGGGAGGCAGGGGATCATTACTGATGGAAAAGGAAGGACTCCCTCTGTTTAATATGGGACTAGAAGTGGGAGGCAGTAAATAACCTTTCCCCGTGTCCCTGCAGAGGTGGAGCAAGCTGTCAATGGCATAGGTTGTCTTGAAGAGGAATTCACAGGTTCTGGTGGGGATAAAAGAGTCCAGGCATGGCAGAGTATCCCCCTCTTCCCACACACATAGAATCTGAATGTCAGGAGGCTGGCAGAGTTCCTGCAGATGTCCCCTCCTGTCCTAGCATCCCTGGCAGGCATGGAGGGACAGGTCACTGTGCTGACCCTGGCTGGTATTTCAGACAGCTTTATAATTACACTGACTTCAACTGCCAGTGAGCTTTCGGTCTTCTCATCGGGGGGCACGAGGCTTTCACACGCAGTTTTTATCTTAGTTCAGTACTCTAATCAGCAGTTCCGTTCCCCTTTTTCTGGCCCCGCTTAGATTTAGACGATAGCCCTGAGCCATCTGGGCTACCTGTTCTCTCCTTCAACTCCCTTGAAAATCACTAACTTCCCAGGTGACCATCTAGAGCCTGAGGGACAGTCTTGGCATCCCTTTATCTAAGGCTCCCCACTGTGGGCAAAGCTGGGAGTCAAGGGCCCAGGGTTCTCTCTTCCCTTCCCTCATCTGTCTGGATAATTCATCCCATAGGTACCCCCAAGTGCTGTCCCCACCTAATCTATCTCTCCCACAGCCATGATCTGCACTTGGAGAGCACAGACCTCAGGTTATGATTCTGTGTTCCCCCACGTGGTAGGTGACTTTCACGTCCACTGGGTAGCCAGCCTTCAAGATGGCTCTGGATGCCCTCTACCTCCTGATATTCACACCCTGTGTGGTCTCCTCCCATATCACTTCAGAGTTGGTTTCTGAGATGGAGGTGATGGTGTGGCACTGTAAAGTTAGATTTGAAGACTGGCTTCCATCATGGAGATTCTGTCTTGGCCACTTACCTGGGGGATACCCAGCCATCATGTCCAAGACATTCCAGCACCCACACCCTGGAGGACACCTGCCAAGGGCCAGTGGGTGACCTTGGCAGTAGATTCTTTAAGCCTTCAGATGACCAAAACCACTCAGTTGTTGCTCTCAGATCCTTTACCTTCAGAAGTGTGCAAGATACTTGTAAATGTTGGTGTAACATTACACAATGGTGTATAATAATGCGTCTTTCACATAGGATTCTCTATTAGTGTAGAAACTATGACTACCGCTGTTCTCCAAACTGTACCTCCAAACATCTAGGGTATGAGGATCACTCAACACACACACACACTATATATGTATGTATGTATACACACACACACACACACACGTAGATATGCACATACATCATACATAAATATATGCGCGCACGCGCATATGCTGGTGTATGGCCATGTGTGCAGAGGCCAGAGGCCAACCTGCCCACATATATTGACACAGGCTTTCTCACTTTCATTTGGTAGACTAAGCTATGCTGACTGGCCAGGGACCAACCTCTCTGCTTGCCCAGGGCTAGGAGGACAAGTTCATGCAATGTGGGAGCCCACAGAGGTCTCCTAGTGAGAGCTGAGCTTGCTTTACCCAGCAGGACTGCATAAGAGGATGACTGGACCACGGGCCTGGGTACCAGGTGTTTGGAAGGGTCTGCACTTGGCTGTATCTAGCAAGGGGGAGGTCTTTTGCCTCACCCCTTGGCAGTGCTTATAAAAAGCTCTTTTGAATAAAGTTCTGGGCTGGGTATTGACCCAGGCCCTCCCAAAGCTATCCTGTGTCTCTGTCTTTCTTTTCATCTGCTAGGTCTCTCTTTCTATCTGTTATTTTCTTATCCCTCTCTCCTCAAGAGTATCCAGGGTAAAGTGACTGCAGGTCCCCCCAATGCAATCAACTTGTTTTCATGGGTTTTGAGTCTTCACACTTGTGTGGCAGTCACTTTACTGACCGAGCCACATTCTCAGTTCCACAAACAATTCTTGAGCGGCTGTGAAGTCAGTGTGTGTGACAGTCCTGTCCTCGAAGACCGTTCTAGAGGATTTGATGAACTAGAGGGGAGGCCACAACAGTGGGGGCCAGCTGGAGCAGAAGACCAGAACAGATGGTAGAGACACATCAGTCAAGAACAAAGGAGGGGTCTGAGTTCCTGGGGTCCATGGCTGAACCTCAGAAAGACCCTGAACCCACCAGACTTTTGTGCCAGATAGTATGCACAGGAGCCTTTGAGCTGACTCCAGCTGTGGGGAGGGTTAGGAGAGCTGCCTTCAGTGGGGTTCTCCACGCAGGCTCCCACATTGTCATGGGCAGCATGACGGGGTGGGGAGGAGGTAACTGTGGCTCCTGAAGCCGGGTGGGCTGTCACCTTCAGGCTCGGGTCCCACGCCCGCAAATGCAGGGCCGAAGAAACAGGTACACAGGAAACAGGCTGTGGCTGTGAAGTTCAGAGCGCAGTGCCAGCCCCTTGGCAAATACTACCGATGGCTGTCATGCTTCTTCACTGAGGAGAGACAGATTTCTGAGTTCAGGTGCCCTTTTCCTTAATACTTTGAAGTGAAACGTCAAACGTGCTGACATGCAGAAAAGCTTTTACGTGACTGCACAGGACAACTCTACCTCCGTCTCCGCTCTAGCGTGGATCCAAGTCTCATCAGCCATACCTCCTCCATCCTGTAAGGAACCTCTCACCCAAATCCCTGTAAAGGACCCCAGTGAAACCACTGAAATGCCAAATTGGGCTTTGGTGGTATGTGTGCTTGGGTGTGTTGTCAGTTTCCCATCTGGAGTGAGTTGCTTGCTCTCCTCTCCCCAGGAATAAGTCACACGACACAGCTCTGCATGTGAATCTGAGGGTCCTAGTCATTGAGTAGCACACTGTGGATTTTTTATATCCACACATAGACATCTCTGCAGAACCCATAAGACAGGAACATTGTGTGGACAGCTCATAAACCCAGGCATTAACTCAAGCTACAAATGGCCTTGACTTTGAAAAGCAGAAGAGGGTAGATTCTATTCGACAGAATAAAAGTCACTAAACTGGCAATCTCTCCTGACATGACAAAAATGGGATGGGCCTCATTTTTTTTCAGTATTCAGGTAGGAATGCAGCCTCCATGGTCTGATCAGGCCTAGACTGCAGGCTTCCACAGATGTTCAGAGCAGGAAGCTTGTGTTTAGTGCTCGTTGCCACATCCCTGCGTCTTGGGAAATGGTCACTGCAAGTGTGCCTCAGCTAAGTACCACACCCACCAAGCACGGCAGTCCTGGGCTTCTGCCATCTCACCCGTGAGTCTGTGCTGTCTCGACGGTGGGCATTGCTCCTATCCTGTGCTTACAGTTTCCTCACCCAGCCTCCAGCTCTGCAGAATGGGGAGGATCATGGAAGCAGAGGCAGGCTTGTGAGAAGGGTATCAGCTGGGTCTCTTGGTTTGCAAACAATTGATGACAAGCTTAAGCAAAGAAGGACAACTGTTGGCTCAGCCAGTGGAGCGCCCAGCCAGTCTCTGGGAAGCCGTAGGCAAGGCTGGACGCAGGTGCTTGTGCTGGACTCCTGCCTCTTTTCCTTCTTCTTCCCTCTGTGACGGCTTCATTGGTAGACACTCTCAGGTGCACTCTCAGCTCCAAATGCATTGTCATTCCAGCAACTCCAGCTGGAAGAATGCTCACCCTGCTCACACTTCCAGCCTAGGGTTGTGTCTCTGTGGTTGGACCTGGTTATACTGCCAATTACAGCATTGCTGGCATGTGGTCAGAACACCATGATGCTTCCCACTTACTTCTGTTTCCACCATAAGAAAGCCTGGGACAGAAGAAACCCATCCAAATAGCCCAGACTGCAGCAGAATGAAGGAGGCTTCAATGTTTGGACAGGAATGGATGTTACAAAGGTGTAAGCCATCTTTCTCCTCAGATGGTCAGTTTCCTGGAAGACTAAATCACTTTGAATGAAGCAGGGTTGGGGCAGACAGAGAGGCAGGTTGTTAACCAGCTTCCAGAGACTTCAATAAAAAAGGAGCTGCTGGGAGATTGGCAGGTAACTTCCAAAAGCCTGAGTGGGTCTGTGTGTGTGTGTGGGGGGGGGGGGGGCGTGCGCGCGCTTGTGGATGGGCTGGGCATTATTTGCTGAATGGTGGCATCCATGAGTGCAAGTGGTGTAAAAGTGACCACTGAGATGAGAACTGGGAACCAGGAGACCCCCAGCTCCCTCATGGGTACCATGGGGAATATGTGAAGGAACCAGGAGACCCCCAGCTCCCTCATGGGTACCATGGGGATATGTGAGGGAACCAGGAGACCCCCAGATCTCTCATGGGTACCATGGGGAATATGTGAGGGAACCAGGAGACCCCCAGATCCCTCATGGGCACCATGGGGATATGTGAGGGAACCAGGAGACCCCCAGATCCCTCATGGGCACCATAGGGATATGTGAGGGAACCAGGAGACCCCCAGATCCCTCATGGGTACCGTGGGGAATATGTGAAGGAACCAGGAGACCTCCAGCTCCCTCATGGGCACCATGGGGATATGTGAAGGAACCAGGAGACCCCCAGATCCCTCATGGGCACCATGGGGATATGTGAGGGAACCAGGAGACCCCCAGCTCCCTCATGGGCACCATGGGGATATATGTGAAGGAACCAGGAGACCCCCAGATCCCTCATGGGTACCATGGGGATATGTGAGGGAACCAGGAGACCCCCAGATCCCTCATGGGCACCATAGGGATATGTGAGGGAACCAGGAGACCCCCAGATCCCTCATGGGCACCATAGGGATATGTGAGGGAACCAGGAGACCCCCAGATCCCTCATGGGTACCGTGGGGGAATATGTGAAGGAACCAGGAGACCTCCAGCTTCCTCATGGGCACCATGGGGATATGTGAAGGAACCAGGAGACCCCCAGATCCCTCATGGGCACCATGGGGATATGTGAGGGAACCAGGAGACCCCCAGCTCCCTCATGGGCACCATGGGGATATATGACAGCTTCTCAGGGGGCAGCAGTTGGCATATGAGGGGATGGGTGCATTTAGTCAGGATTAAGGAAGAGGCTGAAAGTGTGAGAAGGTTTGTGTAGCAGAAACATGTTGGTAGGAAGCCAGAAGCCCAAGCTGGGAGCAGTGATACATGCTGGTAACCCCAGTACTCAGGAAGTTTAGGCAGGAGGGTTATGGTTTGGAGGTCAGCCTGGGCTATAGTGAGGGTCAGCCTTGGCAACTTAGTGACAATCTGTCCCAAAGAAAGTAGGGACAGAGATCAGGTCGTCACATAGGGCCACACTGAAGAGTAGTAGGAGTAGATCGGGTGTCTTGGTTAGGCTTTCTAATCCTCTGAAGAGACACCATGACCACAGCTGCTCTTATAAAGGAAAGCATTGAACTGGGTCTGGCTTACAGTTTCAGAGGTTTAGTCCATTATAGTAGTGGGAAGCATGGCGGCATGCAGGCAGACAAGATGCTGGAGAGGGAGCTGAGAGTTCTACATGTGGATCTGAAGGCAGCAGAAGAAAGTGTGAGGCACTTGACCTGGTGTGAGCTTCTGAGTCTTCAAAGCCCACCCCAGTCACACACTTCCTCCAACAAGGCCACACCTGTTCAACAAGGCCACACCTCCTAGTAGTGCTGCTCCCTATGAGCCTATGGGGTCATTTTCATTCAGACCGCCACATTCCACTCCCTGGCCCCAGAGGCTGGCAGCCATATTACAATACAGAAATGCATTTAGTCCAAGTTCAAAAGTCCCCATAGTCTTTAACAGTCTCAAACCTGTTTAGAAGTCTACAGTTCCAAGTCTCTTCTGAGATTCATGCAATCTCTTAACTGTAACCTCCTATAAAATTAAAATCGAAAAGCAGATCACATCCTCCCAACATCCAATGGCACAGAATATACATTACCATTCCACAAGGCAGGCAAGGGGCAGAGTGAAGCCTCCAGCCTCTAATGGTGGATGGATAAAACATCGTATGCACATGTTGAGCAAGTCACCCAACTGGACCAGCTTCTCTCTGCCAGCGAATTTGTCTCCTAAAGTTATGTCTCTAACATCCAGGATAAATCTATTTAATGATTCAATTCAGTTAAGTATTTTTTTTTCCTCTCCAAGGAATTTTAAGTAACAAAGTCACAAGCTCCCTGAAAGACCTCCAGCAGAGGGGTTTCTGTGCCAACCTCTCACCTGCAGAGACGCCACACGGATGAAAAGAAAGTGCC